>NC_139824.1:2940296-3543111 GCF_963457635.1 Microchirus variegatus
GGAAGAGGAGGAGGTAGACGAAGACAAAGAGGATGAACGTGACAGCAGTGAAGAACAGGAGAAAAACGAAAAAAAGATGCAAGAAGAAGACAGCAGAGGAGGTAGTTTGTGCAATATTACTCTTGGCTGTTTCTCAATATCCATACTTTTCCGTACTCTCGTACTTGTGCGTTCTCCTGTTTCCTGGGGGCCCCTGGCTGGGATTCCTACGTGAGCCTCTGTCTGCTTCCCTGCGGGGGTGAAGTAGTGTGGTTTGCTCCGGGCTAGACGTCGGTGGTAGCTGTGGCAGTCTCTGGCCTACCTCCTGGGGGGCGGTCTGGGGGGAGGCTCCGCTGTCTCTGGAGGTGGGCTGGGCTACCCTGGGGGCCTGGGTGGGCCTAGGGTGTGGGCCCCTTTCTGAGTGTTTATTAGGTCATAATTAATCATTCATTATTTTTCTAATAACGTAAAAACGTGGTGGTCATTTCTTTTGTCTTGTAGATGTTGTTGAAATATCAGACAGTGAAGAGGAGGACGTGGTCATACTTCATCCAGAGACTCTTGACAAGGCTCCCAAGTGAGTGAACAAGGTTTTTATTTCATTCATATTGGGCCTCATGAATAAATATAAGACTGTATTTGGCAACTAAGGAATTTCATACCAGTTTCCCTTTCTCTCAGAAACGCAGGATCCGGTTTGCACCAGAAGGGTGCAGCATCTTCCAAGCAAAAATTGAAAAATAATTGATTGAATTCCATTTGTGTTCACTGCATCCAGAGGATGTTGCAACATGACAGCAGCTCAAATTGTGTCTCATGTCAGTCAGCAAAGGACTTGCATAGAACATGGACTTAAAACAATCATTACAGAAACAATGGAATCTCAACATCAGAACTTAAATTTAACTTTAGAAATTATTTTTGGGTGTTTCTTTTTCATTCATTGTAAAAGGTAAAACTTTTTATAAAGGTATGATTTCAAAAATATTACAGGATATAATGTGATTATGCATGGATAGTCATTGGTTTATATTGTGAAAATGATGCTACGGAGTGGATTATCAGGCAAAATACAAAGTAAATAAAAAAAATTCCCAGAAAAGACTTGTAGTTCTTTAAAGATAAATGTTAGTATCAGTGATAATAATGTGACATTAAAAAAAACCTCTTGATGTCTTAGTTTTTATAAAATTTGAAAAAAATATTTTAACTCGTAGGTCGCCATTGTTATGAACGTCGCACTGCACTCTGGGTAGTGTCATAATGAGGTTGAACTAGCAGGCTTCAGGACCCTGTTGTGACTGTTCAGTGACATAAACATGTCATCTGTTCAGCCTTTTTATTTTGAACCTGAACAAAACATTAATGAGGAGACTGAGTGTCCTCCTCTTCATGTTTATCCAACTCACGTTTATCCCGGATGCAATCGGCTGAAATTAGTTTTCTCCACAGGGTGGCAGAGCGCTCCTTTAGAGATAGGGTGAGGAGCTCTGTCACCCGGGAGGAGCTCGGAGTAGAGCCTCTGTATCGGTATTGGATGACCCCTGGACGCCTCCCTCGGGAGGTGTTCCGGGCATGTCCCACCGGGAGGAGACCAAGAGGAAGACCTAGGACACGCTGGAGTGACTACGTCGCCCGGCTGGCCTGGGAACGCCTTGGGGTCCCCCCGGAAGAGCTGGAGGAAGTGTGAGAGGGAGGCCTGGGCGTCCCTTCTCAGACTACTGCCCCCGCGACCCGGCCCCGGATAAGCGGTGGAAGATAATAAATGTTCACTTTCGTAAGCATCCAGAGTCGTGTAGGATTTTAAGTTCTCCTTGGAATAAAGACTCGGAGTGTTGATCAGGTACGAGTGGATATCGGGCCACTGCAGACGGGGCCACTTCGCCTCGTCATTAATCCACTCACCGGCGCCTAAAGCAGATGTGTCATCAAGCTGTATCCCATTCACCAAGGTGAATTTCCAAGCATAACTTGCTTTATCACTAGGCGACAAGCTGGTGTAATACGAGGAAAACATCTCCTTTTTTTTGCCGTCTGAATTCGTACATGAGAGCGGACTAACTTCACGACAACATTGCTACTTAAACGCTAAGTGCTGCCCTTCTGCACCCGCGCTGCGTGCGCATCCACAATATTTGTAAACAACCAAGAGCCCTACACATCCATGGTTTACATTCGCGAAGCCATCAACATGGCCGCCACGTCCCAGAATGCAACGCGGTGCCCTTTACTAGCGTTTATAAAGAATTGTAAACCTCTGTCACCTATGAACTGTGTGATTGGGAGCATATCAATTCGATATTTAAGCTGTAAGAAATGTGTGATCATTTGTTTCAGATATTTAACTGTGATAAATGTCATGTTATTAAAGCACACACGTGAGTCCACTGTATGTTGGTTAAACAGAAGTCCAAAATAGAGGATAATATTAAAAGATTAAAAGTTAATCGTGATTAGTCCACTAATTGGAAAAATAATCGTTAGTTGCAGCCCTAATTTCAACATTGTAACGTGCTTATTTGCGAAAATATATTACAATGAAATAGTTCCTCGGCAGATGTGGCCACCATCTTTGTTGAAAAAAAATCAGACGGCTCGCTGATTTCAAAAAGCATCATGGGTAATTTCATCTTTCACTTCGTTTTACAGTCCGCATCAGAGCTCACTACATTTTGAGGGTTGATTATAATGGCAAAATCGCACTTCCCCTTGCTCCCAGCACTTTTCTAGTCTTGATGACCACAACCTTCAACTCGAAGGTTGTGGTCCCCTTAAAGGTGCATTATGTAATAAATCTAAAGCAACTGGCCATAAAATCCTCCTAATGTCACAGAGGACCAGGAATAATGTTCATATAACAAACTGAACTCGCCAACAAAACTAGTACAACAAAAATAGAAAGTTTGTTTATGTTTTGAAATTATGTTTTGGTATGAGGCGCCTCCGCACACGCCCGCTACGCGTTCCGGGCAGAGAGAGAGAGTGGAGCGCAGCAGAGTGTAGACACAGCACGAACAGCTGTTTTCATTTGTTTTCCGTGTTGCTGACAATAAACAAACTATTTACACAAACAACACCGTCTCTCCGTCCTTCCCAAACGAACTGTGTCTGGACCCAGCCTACTGCAAGCGATCAGAACCAGGTTACGAACGTGCTTATGTCGCAGACTGATTACCTGATTCTGATCACCGGCTGAGCCTCTCCTCCAGCAGCTTCTGCCTTCACTGACACAACGGATTTCCAAAACCGAGGGAACAGTTTAGAAATCCGAGGGAACTGAGGGAGACTTAGCCAAATTCGAGTCCTCTTTAGGTCTTTGCATGTATATCGCCATAAACGATATAACGCTATAAAAGGGGTGGCGAAAATGAAGGTTCTGTCAAATATCATGCATAACGTTGTTCCCTAGTCAACAGCTAACGTTACCGTAAAATTATAATACATCTTGATCTTTACTGAGAGAACAGAATTGTGTGTCTTAGAGCCACTCATTTATGATAAAACGCTCGCCATAGTCACTCCTCGCTGACGAAGGACACGCTGCTCTGGCAACCTCGACTCTGGAGGGGAGGGGGGGAGTGGGAGGCAGGTACGACTCGCCGCACTGTTTTGATTTTGAGTGAAGTAACCGTTTTTGGCCACATTGTTACAGATGGCGCCTTTACAGGGATACTGGAGTAAAAGTATGTTACCGGAAAATGACTTTGGTAGAAGTTGAAGTCACTTTTTATAATATTACTGAAGTAAAAATCTTGATGTATATGACATTTACTGTACTTAAGTATCAACAGTAAAATACAATGAAGATGATATAAAATGAAGTTTTAGTAGTAGTAGTAAAGTAGTAGAAGTAGAAGTAAAAGTATTTCAAAAGTGAGGAGTACAGGATGTCAGGACTGTGCAATGGTGGATCAGTGGTAGGGTGAGTTGCCTGTCAACTGAAAGGTTTTAAGTTCAATTCCTGGCTCTGCTGGTCTGTGTCCTGGAGCAAGACAGTTGCTGACCATGATGAAATGTGTTTGGGTGAAACCTGTTATGTAAAGCAGCTCATCAGGACTAGAAACACTCTATATAAATACAGACCATGATCACTTCTTCTTCTTCTGGTTTTATGTGGTAGTAATGTGTAGCAAAGACAGTTAGAGACAATGTAGTGGAGTAAAAGTAAGTTGCTTAAAAAAACAGTAGGGTACTTGAATTCTGTACCTTAAGTACAGAATGAAGTATTAAGAATACTTAATACAGTAACAATGTAACAAAGTATACATTACTTTGTTACATTGCAAGACTGCTTTTAGAATCTAATGTTACAACAGCAGGATGACAGTAATAATCCTAATTGTGTATAAGTGGATTCACTGTGGTAGATTTGTACTATAAGACTTTTTTTTCCCTTGAAATTTGCTTCATTCTACAATCGGCTCTTTGTGTTATGATGAAGTGTGTAATGGAAGACGAGACCGAGGAATGAGAGGATGAGCCTAACGAGAGGAGAAAGACAGTCCATCTTCCTCCTAATGTAGGAGTTATTTCATTCCAGAAGATGGCAGTCATGTGACATCATGGATGGACGCTGCCATTAAACACCATAGAAGATCTTTTAAATCACTTAGTGGGTAAAATAATAATGGAGTGATAATTCCAGATTTAAATCAGTACTAAATTGGAAAAGGAACAGTAATGAAAGACAAACAAACATGAATGTAAACAGCAGAAACTTTATTCTGTGTACCTCTGTGCACCATCAGCAGTGTGGAGCACATTTACTACCATTTCTGACTGATTTCAAAACTGTCTGGGTACAGATGAAGCTACAGGAGCTGGTGTAGAAAACAGTGTTAGAGTTCTGGGAGGTAGACGGTGTCAAAACAGCAGGAAACACTGTAACCTCAGCGTCACTTCTCCGCTTCCCACTCGAGGTCCACGGTCTCCTGCCTTCACCCACACACAGCGTCTCATCCTCTCACCTGCTTTTGGAGTTGAATCTCATCTCGACTCGTCACTTCTCGTGTGCCGACTGTCACCGCCTGCTCACTTCTTCTCCTTAAAGCTGAAGTCACACACCAGAGAAAGATGGTCAGATGGATAGCTAAAGGACGGAAGCCTCTTTGGTCCAATCTGTTCCTCAGTGGGCATGTCCAACACAGTGTCCACTCTCAGCAAGTCCTGACTGTACCAGATATAGTCCAGAGTGGTACAACATTCCCCTGTGGGTCTAATCTTCCATGTGGTGTAATCTGGTTCAGTCAAACCGTCTTTGCTGAGTTTCTTATAGGCCGAGTCTAAGCTGAACGGGGACATGACAAATCGCTGGTACACCTCCTCGGTTGGGACTGCGTTGAAATCACCGCATATGAGCAGAGGAATGTCAGAGCTGAGGTCAACAGTGGGACCACCAGGATGTTTCTGGACCAGGTTTTGGAGGTGTCGCAGGAGGTCGGAGCCCTGAGCACAGCGGAGCCACTCCCAACCAGCGCGGGCTTTCAGGTGGGTCACGGCCACGCACACACATCTTTCTGTGATCCGACAACGGAGCACGTTCATTACAGCAACCTGTGGCAAGAGAGTGGAATGTTAAAGACAAAATATGTAGAATTTCTGCATTAAAATATGTAAAAACGACAAGTGTGGTGTTTGGTATTGTTGAGCTGTTCGGCTGAGAATGTTGAGGTAGAGCAAGTTTATTTGTATAGCACCATTCTTACACAAGGCAATTCATAGTGCTTTACAGGCAGGAAATACATTTGAAATTCAAACACAATCAATTAAAAAATCAATTATAGAAATTACAGCAATTTAAAATCAACAATTTAAACCATTAATCACGCAGAAACTAATGTAATTTAAAATCATTATTTTAAAATTATTAAAATCATTAAAAGAGTCAGAAGACACTGTCGCTCGTGAAACACCTCCACAACCGACGTTCTTCTTCTGCGATTCAATGTACGCAACTGGATGTACCCGGACTAGTTCCCCGAGCAGGAGGATCTGCTGTTCAGGAGAACCGCTGTTTACGTAACCGGACCGGGTTTTTTTCAGAGATCTCGCTGAGCCCGAGATTACAATAAAACACAGCGTTCTCAGCAGTGGCTGAACTGTTTGTTTCGAAACTTCAGGGCTTCTTAAACAAGGTAATGACGCAGATACACACCAAAAAACAGCGTTAATTGGAACTTCCGGTCTAGGTCAGCTTTAAATGACTCTGAGAACATAAGAAACACTTCTGTTTTAGATGATGATGTTAGACCCAGTGACAGCGCCTCTAATGTGGAAAGTCAACCATCTAAGAAAAGGAGTTCTATGGGTGGAAGATCTATGACTTCTTCAGCACGTGTTAAAGCTGAGGCCGACAGGGCAGCACTCATGGCCCGTCAAAGATTATTAAAAGAAAAACATGATTTGCAGGAGCAAGAAGAGCAGTTGAGGATAAAGAGAGAACAGCTTGATTTGGAGATGGAAATAACCGCATTGATGGCTAAAATAAGTGTATTAAAGGTCTCTGATGGTTCACATGTGTCGAGGGCTGCAAGTAGCAAATCTGATGGAATGATGCAAATGGTAAACAGTCATCCCAGTACATCTCAGCAGAATGACCAGTTGCCTCCACAGATAATGGGGGCGCAAAGCCAAGGGCAAAAAATACAGTGCCACATGCTCCAGTTACATTCTTGAAGCCTTCACACGCACCACAGATAAAACCCAGTGATACACAGACTCTCCAAACTTGGTCTAATTCTGAGGCAGATCATCTTTTATCCTCAACACAAGGCAGCAATGAACAGAGTAGCTTTGGCAATAAAGATCATTCTCCAGTTGTAAAGGTTTGTCTGTTCTGTAGAGCTGGACATTCTCTGGATATGTGTCGTCTATTGGAAAGTAAGGCACACAGTGAAAAAAAAATGTTTTTGAGAGAAAATGGGGTGTGTTTTGGATGTTTGTGCACTGGGCACAAAAGTAAGGAATGTCGAAAGCGACTGTCATGTAGAACATGTAGTCTAAATCATCCCACCATTTTGCATGTCCATTCCAAGCAAAATGAGCCACACCCAGAACAGAAATTACAAGAGAAAATGGATGGAAATACATTTGTCTCTGTGTAGTCCAATGGTCTTACTGGGGCCGGTGAGCTTGACATACCTGGTTGGACTGTAAATGGTCCCTTAAGAGGAAATCACAGTAGCGATGCCTCTAATGAAATGCATAATGTCAGTGTGAATAGGATCTTCATAGCAAAGCTCGATGAAGTTTGGAAACGGCAGATAAAGGCCGACTTCCCCGAATGCGGTCATGAGGAGCAGTCTGGTTGGTCTCGAGAGGATTACCGTTTCATGGAATCAGTCACTAAGACAGCTAAGCTAGTTGATGGGCATTATAGCATTGAATTGCCAAAAAAGAACAATGAAGTGCAAATGCCTAACAATAAAAAGGTAGTAGAACAGCGTGTGATGAGTCTCAAAAGAAAGCTCAAAAGCTTCTTAGCTAGAAAGGAAGAGGAGGATAAGAGCAAAAAGAAAAGACAGTCTCTATATGAAGGTACAGAGGAAACTCAGTCTACTCCAGACGAGACTTTCAGAAGAGTAATAAATTAACTAATGGCTGAGACTGCATACCTCTCTCTCTCTCTCTCTCTCTCTCTCTCTCTCTCTCTCAACCTGCACTATTTATATGTTGTTTATGAACAATTTAAGGCATGTAGAGCAGTTGTACACATTTATGAGAGACTTTTATTTTTGCAAGAATAAAAAATATAAGAAGCAGAACCAGTATTTACATAGGTGCAAGTTGCAATGGGAAGTAAATGGAGATAATGGGCAGAAGCTCATGCTGCTCCCCAATATCATCAATCTATGTCTTTTATTATTGTTCTGATTAGGCAGAAGTTATATACTGTGCCTTAAAGATACTTTTTTTTTTTAGATGAGTGGAAAGAGGGTTTTTACTCACCTGATTGGTTGGAATCCTCATGGCACACAGTCGTATACTGATGCTGTCCACAAGCTCGAACCGTGACTGATCGAAGAACAGCGCACAACCGTCCGGGCCGTTGTTACCCTCCACGTCCAAACACGGCGACCAGGGTTTGGGGCAGAAGTTGCTGCTGTAACCCAGGCCGGCCAGAACTGGCTGAAGGGTGTCATAGTAGTGGTCGACCTCCTGCAGACACAGGATATGAGGTCGGTAGGTGAGGATCTCCTCCATGATGAGATACTTCCTGTGCGACCAGCTGAGCGCCTCAAGTGGACACTGGACAAAACTGTCAAGTCCTTCACCCAGAGCTGCATGACAGGGGAAAAAGATACATGTGATTTCAGTGTGCAGTATGTATATATATATATATATATATATATATATATATATATATATATATATATATATCGATATATATATATATATATATATATATATATATCGATATATATATATATATATATATATATATATATCGATATATATATATATATATATATATCGATATATATATATATATATATATATATATATCGATATATATATATATATATATATATATATATATATCGATATATATATATATATATATATATATATATATATCGATATATATATATATATATATATATATATATATATATATATATATATATATCGATATATATATATATACATATATATATGTACATACACATACATATACATATATATGTATGTGTATATATAAACATATATATATATATATATACATATATGTGTTATATCTATCTTTCAATTATTACTCCAGTCCAGTATCAGTGTTCAGAGTCCTGTATAGGGTCAATTTTTCCCATTTCCTGTCCAGTTGTGCTCCCTGTAGCCTCAATATACAGTTTATGGTCCATAAATATTTGGACAGCGACACAGTTCTCTTTATTTTGGCTCTATGCACCACTACAATGGATTTGAAATGAAACGAACAAGATGTGCTTTAACTGCACACTTTCAGCTTACTTCCAAATCAAGTGAACAGTGTAGGAATTACAACACTTTCTATATGTGCCTCCCACTTTTTAGGGGACCAAAAGTAATTGGACAAACTAAACAATCATAAATCAAACTTTCATTGTTTAATACTTACAAATCCTTTGCAGTCAATTCCAGCCTGAAGTCTGGAAGGCATAGACATCACCAGACACTGGGATTCATCCCTGGTGATGCTCTGTCAGGCCTCTACTGACACAGTCTTCAGTTCCTGCTTGTTCTTGGGGCATTTTCCCTTCAGTTTGGTCTCCAGCAAGTGAAATGCATGCTCAATCAGATTCAGGTCAGGTGATTGACTGATAACATTCCATATTTGCCTTAAAAACTCTTTGGTTGCTTTTGCAGTTTGCTTTGGGTCATTGTCCATCTGCACTATGAAGCGCCGTCCAATGAGTTCTGAAGCATTTGGCTGAATATGAGCAGATAATATTGTTGGAAACACTTCAGAATTCATCCTGCTGCTTTTGCCAGCAGTTACATCATCAATAAACACAAGGGAACCAGTTCCATTGGCAGCCATACATGTCCACACCATGACACTACCACCACCATGCTTCACTGATGAGGTGGTATGTTGTGGATCATGAGCAGTTCCTTTCCTTCTCCACACTCTTCTCTTCCCATCACTGTGGTACAAGTTGATCTTGGTCTCATCTGTCCAGAGGATGTTCTTCCAGAATTATAACAGCTTTTTTAGGTGTTGTTTGGCAAATTCTAATCTCCTACACCTACCTCCTGGAGAGTGTTTCTGATCTGGACAACTGTTGTGAAGGGCTTTATCTTCACCTGGGAAAGAATTCTTCTGTCGTCCACCACAGTGGTTTTCTGTGGTCTTCCAGGTCCTTTGGTGTTGCTGAGCTCACTGGTGCGTTCTTTCTTTTTAAGAATGTTCCAAACAGTTGATTTGGACACACCTAATGTTTTTGCTATTTCTCTGATGGGTTTGTTTTGATTTTTCAGCCTAACGATGGCTTGCTTGACTGACAGTGACAGCTCCTTGGATCTCATATAGAAAGTTAACAGCAACATATTCAAAATGCAAATGTCACTCCTGGAATCAACTCCAGAACTTTTACCTGTGTCATTGAAGATGAAATAATGAGGGAATAGCCCACAACTGTCCATGAAATAGCTTTTCAGTCAATTGTCCAATTACTTTTGGTCCCCTAAAAAGTGGGAGGAACATATAGAAAGCTGAAAGTGTGCAGTTAAAGCACATCTTATTCGTTTCATTTCAAATCCATTGTAGTGGTGTATAGAGCCGAAATAAAGAGAACAGTGTCGATGTCCAAATATTTATGGGCCTAACTGAATGTGTCAATTTTTTCATTAAAAAGATTTCTTCCACAATTGTTATCAATTGATCTTTCGTTGGTGGTGATTTGGTGGTGAAATCCCCCCCCGCAGATTAAAGTACCTTTCATTTATGTTGCAATGACATTAAACCAGGATTTAAAGAAGTGTTTACTGCTTCTGGGGGTGCATAAACATTTACCAATGTTGGATTTGTAAATTGGTTCCTTCGGGTAGTTCCAGCTCTTTCATAAGAAGTTGGTCCAAATAGTCTGTAGTAGAGCTTCCTTCTGTGTCCTCAGGCAGTCCGAAAATCCTGACATTATTTCGCTGAGACCTCGCTTTTAAGTCCATTAATTTATCCTGCATCTGGCGTGTCTGTTTGGTTAGTTTCGATAGAATGCCGCTTGCCTCTGTTATACTCCTCCAACTCCGCTACGCGGGCCTGTGCCTCGATTAGGCTCTTAGGGCCTGATTTACTAAAGCTTTGCGCGTGCAAAAACGTGTGCAAACTGGATTGCACACGCAGATCTGCGTTGATGCTGATCTACTAACAGGGCGCAACGAGGAGTGCGTCTGTCAGACGGGCAAAATAGCACTCGCAACCCATTTAGCGTTCTTGCCTTAATGCATATGCAATGTGGGGCGTTTACACGCTATTTTGCGTGTGATGGGAGGAGAAAATGTAAATATGTTATTTTAGCACGCGCAAAGTGATTTATCAAACCTGAAACTGATTGCGGTGATTATTTCTGCGTCTATATTTAGCACGTTTGAAAGGCAGGTCTTAACTGGCACAGCGGTGCGCACACATGGCTGCGGTTATTTATAGTTATATTTGTAATTCAGGAAATTACTCTTTTCCAGAGCATGTTCAACTACGCGTTCACAGATGACGCACATTCATTTCTTATTTGGTATATCTGAATAAATTAAATATAGATATCCATAGGAGAAATGCATGTTTGTACTGGTATGGGCTTACCTTGGTCTGCAGTTTGTGGTTCAAGGAGGGGTCGTACCTATGTTACCCGGTTAAGACCGGAGGAACGGGGAACCCTGCTTTACCTTAACGGGTCCAGCTCCAACCTGGTCTATTCTCGGTGCACGGCGAAGCGCAGGCGGTGCAGTGCGCACACCAAAACCTCACAGGCAGGTTACCCTAACCCTAACCCTCCAGTTCCAGGCACATTTAAATGCAATACATAATCACAACAATCACTATTTAATGTAACTATCTGAATCAGCTATAGATAGGTCATCTATATCGATTGTCCCGTCGCCTCTGACGTCAGATCAAAGGCTGTTGGCACGCGTAATGGAAACTCAGCCTGACTGAATGAACACAGATGAAACCAGGGACGGACTGGGACTAAAAAGCCGTTGTGATGATCCGCTTTATTTATTTATTTACTTATTGACAAAAAAGTTTGTGACGGTTTTATGTCGAGTAACTTAAATTGAGTGGATTTATTAATACTGACTTGGGCGAGCTGAAAGCTATGCTGTCTACCCGTCCACCATCTTGCAGGAAGTCCCCATTGTCCTTGTTTTACTATTTTCTTGTTGATTTTATTTGGTAAGGCTAAAAAAAAAGTTCCTCTGTAATCACCTGGGTTTCTTTGCATGCGTTTTTATGCACAATGTGTAAGCCCCTAATGCCATTTTCATCTGTCATAGTCACGTAATGTACAATGTGAAGTAAAATCACATGTATATTCTGTACCTTGGGCCAGAACATTCCACTGCATCATCCTAATCGGGCTGCTTGGGGCGCTGTCTTCAATGCAGAGGTTAATGAACTTCCTGTGGAAGCGAGGCGGTGTCTCTCTGAGGGCATCCTTACACTGTTGTAGCAGCTCTGCAGGATCATGGGGACAGACAGTGGACCCCCTCTGCTTATGAAAGACAAATAGACAGACAGTCAGGTCACTTCTGCTACAGCCACCTGGTGTCCACACTAGAGTGAGGGTCAGGTTGCATTTTTCTGTCCCAACCCAACTGAGCCAGAGAGAATATTTACTAAATCAGACACTTGTTATCCTTACATCCAGAAGGATGCAACTTCTAGTCCAATGAACACACACACACACACACACACACCTTAAGATCATGATGTGATAGTACTGCAGGTAGGGCATTAAATATTAACCCGTAGAGTGTGTGCTGCAGGTACGCCCAAGGACATTTTTTTTCGTCTTGTGTTCTTGAGTCAAGTTTTGATTCCTTCACATTTTTAGTTGTGATATAAAGAAGCAATAACTGTGCAATAAAAAACCTCTCTTCACTAAACTGAAATTATTATTATTAGTAATTATCAAATGACCCAACCTGAGCCTAATTCACACAACTCCGCCACTTTAGATCTCTAAAAAAATTGACTTTGTGCTTTGTACAGAACCTTTCACATTTGGTTTCTGTGTTTTTTGGGGGGGATCTTAGCATGTGTGGATAGGATTATTTCTTAAATATTTTGGGGGTGAACTGCACTGTGAACAGAGGAGAAGGAGTCACCTTGCAGAAGTCTGGATCCAGGTCTGTGTCTGCTGACTGCGAGTCCAGGTGTGATGAAGGCAGAGAGAGAGAAGATCTGCTGGTGAATGTCACAGTGCTGTACAGTCTGGAGGCTCCTCCACCCATCAGACACACTGGTGAAGAAGAAGAAACACGCTGGAGTGTTAAGGTGGGTGCATCATTTATATTTTACTCCCTGTGTATTCAATCAAAATGTCAAGGGGTTCCGCTAGAGAACATGGAAATGATCAGAAAGCAGGGACATGTTATGGTTTTTAATGTAATAGATGACCTATATTTGTTTGTATGAGCGACCATAGGTGGTCGAGAACTGATTTTCCAATCAAAGAGTCTAACTTAATATTTTGACTATTTTTAGACATTTAAAATGTGCTTCTTGAATTAACGTGTGTAATTTCTAGGGGAAACAAACAATATGTGTAAATTAAATTGATCTGTATTTCACTTCCGGTGACATTAACATAAAAAAAAATAAAAAAAAGACAAACCCAAACGTCAATTATCAATGACTTATCAGGTACAGATCAAGGAAGGCATCTGAGTCCAAATCCGGACTGTGGGATGACTTTTTGTGACGCCTGTTTTAGGCTAATGCCATGTCACCTGACTGAGGGAGTATTTGTGTGTATTCAGCAGCAGTACAGGGGCAGGTGAAGGTTGTTTATCCGTCAAACTGCTTAACAACTGGGTTGTGTGACCACAGTAGGATTCAGTTCTGAAACCATTTTGTGGTTGTCAAACCTCAACCTGTTTGCAGTCGTCTCACTTTTACTGGCACAGTGTTGCTGCTGCCTCAAGTCAGTATGACCATGAGCAGTGGCGGAGCTAGACTTTTATCTTTGGGGTGGCAAGGGGGGGGGGGGACAATTTTTTGCACCTGGGGGGTCCAATCAGATTTCAGGGGGTCTAGTGCTACCCTGGCCTCCCCTCTAGCTCTAGTTATCTTTGTGTGATATGAGTTTGGTGACTCTGCAATGTACAGTAGCAAAAAAAAATAATTCAAATAAAAATTCACCAAAATTCTTTACAAGCATTTTTGTCCAAAATAAGAGGTGCAGTGTGACCATGGGAAGATTCATCGTTGACCGAGGTGAGTTTGGTGACTACAATTTACAGTAGCAGAGTCATTGAAAATTATTACACATAAAAATGCACCAAAAGTAGTTAATTTGAAATGTACTTTAAGTAAAAGTTACTTAGTTACTGTTTATTTGACCGTATTCAGTATAGACTAGTCTAGTTATTTAACTTTAATTTGTTGTTGCGTTTGTTGTTTTGGCTTAGTGATACTGCAAGATCCTATTTTCAATTATTATTTTCAATTCATGTACCGGAAACCCTACAATAAATAATGTATTTAGAAACACATTCAGTTTTAAATAGTCATAATTTCATATTTCAAAAATCATGTCGCGTCGTCACCGACCTCCCCACAGTTTAAAAAAAATCCTGGAGGAAACCCTGTACATGCATGAATATTTCGTGTTTTTCTTTAACTTACTTCTTCAACTTCAACAACTTACGATTGAAGAACAACTGAACAATCAATAAAAACAAGTTAATATAAAATGTAACAGTAAGAAATAGCTGAGTTTGTGAAATCCTAACTTAGTCATAAGTCAGAGATATAGCACAATCGCATGACAACATAAATACTGAGATGAAACAGCTTCAGGCAGATACATGCTGACGGAGAAAACTGTTTTAAATGTATGTTATGACACAGTCATACCATTAACCTACATGTGCTGTTGCTGTCAGATCACATGGCACAAAGTTCAGAGCTCTGTTTATCTGTAGCCTATCTTACCTTCAGAACCGGTGAAAACTGGTGTTTTCCGTGCCCTTCGAGCTGCTGCCTTATTTGTCAGCTGACCCACTATACAACTGTGTTTGCATGTGTTGGTTAGTTTTTATTCACAGGAGAATGGGTTGTGGTTGTTTGACCCTCTCACTGCAGGGTAAGGTCATGGCAGAGAGAAACCTGGTCCTTTCTGCCATCTGCTGGTAGCAGCAGCACACTGGAAAGGGATAGTTCTCAGAAAACTTCACGAGATGAGTCTGTAAAGAAAAGAAATATAGATGATTTGAGCAAAAATAACATGGACAGTCAGGGGAAAACACAGATGATGCAAACATGCAGCAGTTTCGAACAAAGTGAGGACTCTTTATTTTTTGAATATTAAAAGGACATGTTTTATATTTTGGAGGAGAATATAATGGACTATTGCGACTCCCCCCCCCCCCTTCAAAAAAACACAAAAGGTGATTTTACATGGTAAAAAAAAAAATTACTGATGGCTCATTTCCAGCACTTAATGCAGTAAATATTCATATTTGCGGTCAACGTCAACTCAGAAAATGTCTTTTATATACACTGGGATATACAGTAAACTGCAACAGAATTCTGAATAGTTCACATCAATACTTCCGTCTCTTACTTGAGTCACTTCATCAAACTATCACTTCATTCAACTATTTTGTTTCCCAGTCTGAAATCAATCATTTGTTGGTATAGCAGTGTGTTGACATGTCCTAACTGTTGTTTTCTGGTCTTCAGGTGGCTGAACATAGCACTCAAAGACACCAACAGAACACTGTCATTTCTCTGACAGTCCTCAGCTACCAATAAATCCCCTCTCCATGCTTCCAGTAAACCATCAAACAAAGCCTTATAGTCCTGCTTGTACATGTGAACCTCCTGCCAGTATCTGTCTTTGTCTGCCTTGGCTCTGCTCACGTCCTCTGTCATCTGTCTGACACAGAGACACAACCGGCTGTTCTCCATGCTGACCTGCTCCAGTTTCACGTGATTGTCATAGATGCTCATTTCCACAGCTCTCAGCTTTGAGGCCTGTCGGTCAAGCATGCCCATGCGACTTGCTCTCACTTGCTCCAGCTCAGCCTTCATGCCTTCTCTTGCCTGGAGCAGAGAGCTGGTTTTCTCCTTCAGACCCTGAACCCCCAGCTCCAGCTTGGCTCTCCTGTGCTTCAGCTCAGCAGTGAGCGTTTTCAGTCTCTGGTTTCGGCTTTGCTCCTCATTCCACTTGGTGTCCACTTTCCTCAGTATCTCCGCTTTCTCCTTTATCTCACTCTGCCTCTCCCCATTGCTCCTCGTCATGCTCTCAATCTCTGCAATAGAATGCTTTATTTCCTTGTGGTGTTTGAACTCTATTTGTCTGTACTCCTCCACACATTGGGTCAAGTGGCTCATTAGCAAGTTGGCATCTACGCTCTGTGGATGACGCTGAAGTAGCGCAGCCTCCTCTTGTCTGAGCTCCTCATATCTCCTCCTGGTGCTGCTGATGTCAGAGGACATTTTAACCACATGTTCCTTCTGCACTCTCTTCATCTTCTCCAGGAGTCTCTGTAGCCTGCTCTTCTCCCCCTCAAGGTGGTAGAGGTTCTTCTTCTCTGTATCCATGTTATGACACAACTCCTCTTGATTCTTCTCAAACACACGCTTGTTGATTGTCTCAACCTCCCAGAGCTCTTTGATCTGCTGGTCCATCTCCTTGATTTCCTTGCCGTGTTTAACCATAGAGGTGATGCGTTCCTCCAGCCGTAACTTGGACCACTCCAGCTGCTGTGAGACCTGAAAATGCTCAGTCTTTACTTTATTTTCTTCATCATGCTGGTACTTGAATGCTTCAGAGATATGAGCCAGGTGGTCCTGACAGAGCAACCTTGAAGCTTGACCCTCCTCTATTTTTTTCTCCTCTGTTGCAACTTTCTTTTTAAGACGCTGAATTGCCAGAGTGAAAATTTCTCCTAACGCACAAAACTCTTTTTTCAGCATTTCTCTCTGTTGCCAGAGTTCTTGATGATGTTTGATCTCCTCGTTCAGCTGTTTTACGAACTGGCACCGTGATGACGTCAGTCTTTGTAAACTGCTCTCTAGCTTGGTCATATTAGTTGTGAGCTCTCCCAACTGGTCGAAGGCTTCTAGTTTCTTCTGGTTAACTCTGTCCAGCATCCTCCTGCTTCGCTTCATTAATTGTTTCTGCTGCTTGATTTTCTCACCTGTCTGATGCACTTCAATGGCCAGGTTGTCCCGTTTCACCATAAAAGCTTCTCTCTCCAGCACCATGTCTTGTTGAACTGCTATTTTATTCTGTTCAGCATCAGCGATGCAGGACTTCAACTCTTCTGTCTGCTCCTGTTTCTGCCCAAGTTGCATATGTAGGCCATATTTTAAGGAGTTTTGATTATTCAGAGTAGCAATAATCTCCATGTATTTAGCCTTCACTTGGTCTCTATGAGGGTACAGCTCTTTGTTTTGGTTTGAGAGGGCATCCTGTTTCTGCTCAGCAGCTTCTCTCAGCTGACAGGTTGTGTTTAGATCTTGGAGCAGCTGATCCATCTCCTCAGCATTAATTGCCCGAGTGTCTGCTACGTCCGCCATTATTTCCCGGTTCGTTTGTTCTTTCATATTGTCAATTTGATGTCTTAGCTTGCTGTTTTCTATGGTTTCCACTTCTAAGTGCTCGTGGGCAGCACGTCGGTCCTTCTCCAGCTCTGTGACGGCAGCCGTCATGTCTGCCAGGTGGAGGCTTGCTTCGGGTGCGAATGGCACCCCCTCGTCCTTCAGCTGCTTGTCCAGTTCCTTTAAATGTTCCAGCGCCACCATGACGGCCGGGAAGTCCGGCACCAGACAGGAGGCCATTTTGTATCTAAAAGTGTTTAACTTGAGCTGTACACAGAGCACTTGCTACTTTTATGTTCAGCTAGTTTCCATTTGTGACTGCGGTCGTCATGGAAACAGTTGCCTCGTCTGCAGTCTACGGCAAGCCGAAGAGAACACAGCCGATTTCGCAGTGGCTAACTTTACAAGCTAACCGTAAAACCCAGTCACCATAGCCTCAATACCGTTAATAACGACAAAAAGCTGATTTAAACACTGAAACGACGGCGCGGTGACGTCTGTGTTCTATCTTACCTTTTGAAATCATTGAGCAGCTCAGCTGACATTTAGAATCACTGTTAGTTCCACAATATTTAAGCGTGAACAGCAAAATGACGTATGAGTATGACGTGATTATTAAAACTCCAATGTGGGTGGGGCAAAGAGTACGCGAGCCCCGTGTTGCCAGATTTGAAGATTTCACGTAAAGGATTCAGGAGGAAGGCCAAGTAGGTCTAACCATAGATATAATAAAGGGTAGATGTCTAGAACGTCCGCACTGGCGGCCATCTTGCCCCAGTCCATCTATCTGGTGGGATCTGTGGAACCTGAGGTAAGTTAGTGATCTGCACAAACGTAAACACTCATATCTCGCTGAAATCTTGACGGATTTATAAACGGTTTGGTTTCTTACAAACGTTATTAACGTTGTTATGATTCTGGATGCTTTAACATGTTGATATTGCAGCTTTTCTCTTTGGAAAACGACTTAATCGTGCAGCTTATTTGTGTATCACGGCTAGGCCGTCATGCATACAATTACCCCATAAATATGATCATTTAGGTGTGTGTATCTCTCTGTGTATGTTTTGGCTTTTTGTTTGGTTTTACAGGACTGATTTTTCCACCACACTTTCGGTTCCCTTCTACTTACTGATATACACCACACTCCCATTACTTTATATTATTCTCTATTGTTAATTCTTATCATAGTAAATATTATTTATTATTATTGATTTCACAATGTTATTTGGGTCTTTTTTTTTTCTTTTACTGTCTTTCATGTGTATACCTCCAGAGTAGTCTAGCTCTCTCTACAGGATGGGGATTTCAACATGCAGCATTTCTTGATTTCTTGATGTATATTTGTAGAGAGAAATCTTGCACCTTTTTTTATTGCAAATAAATGTCACTTTTATAAAAAAGAATATTACTAATATAATACAATAATTTTAATTATTACGTGTTTAAACTAAACACGTAATAATTCAAATGCTTTTATCATATTATAAATATTCCTATTATAAAAGTATACACATATCTAATGCCATTCTGTATCCTGAGTTTTAGTAGCCCATATATGTGTGTGAGAACATTCATTGCACCTTTCTGTTCTGTTTAATGTTATTTAAAGCCCATGGTTATGATTATTCATAAACATGCAGTGTCATAATAACTACATCTCTGACGTTTATAACAAACCAAACCGTTTGAAAATCAGTAAAAAATTTAGCAAGTTATGGTTATTTAAAAAGTCCATGTACCACTACAACACATGTTATGGGTGCAAGTGCCGACTGTGACAAGATGGGCGCCAGTGCGGACGTTCGACTCATTCTCGCGCGAATTAGATATCTACCCTTTATTATATCCATGGCCCATAGAGCATGCGCAGTAGTGTCACTACATAATGCCTCTCGGCTATGTGAACGAGCCGTCCACGTTATCGACTTGCTCGGCGCGTACATGAACAGCGAAAGGCGGAGTACGCTAATGACGTGCGCTAGCGACTTCATGAATACCGGTGTCACGTTAACTTCGGCTTCAAACCATGGATTTGTAAATAAATGCAAAACCAACGATAGTGAAGTGAATATAGTAAGCTGAAAATTATAATGACGTAGTTAAAGATTAAAACAATCAATAAAATGTGTTTATTTAATTGACCGTGGCTATTAGTTTATATGTGTTACAGGAATCATGTTGTTTTTGCCTGATTTCCCTTATATAATTGTATAATTATTATTCGGCGCTATAATAACAAGTTAAAGTAGTGTTATAACTCCAGATTCTTTCACGCAACATGTTTATATTCAACTCTAATTCGCGTGTTCGTCACATTTAACAGTAACTTCATGAACCGATAGTGACGATAAGACAAACAGCCTCCCCGGGAATCAGTGGTGAAGTAACCGCAGGTCTCAGGCATGGATGTATTATATGAACTGGATAGAGCACCGCCCCTTCGCTTCCGTTCATTCCTATGAAGCTGCTCACCCAGCGCATATGCCAAAAAAGTTTTTGACTTCCGCGTTTATTTCCGGGTTATGGGGCCCATAGAGCATGCGCAGTAGTGTCCCTAATAAATGTTAATCAGCGCCGAATAAACAACTAAAACCTGCTTTGTCATAATATTTTAAAAATGTAAACGAAACCCCCTCATTGTCTTCATTTATTCACATTTCTCATAAAGTTTTCATATCGTACGGTTCACTGACAGCAGCGCTGTTCCCGAGACGCCACATGACCGCGCTTTGCTGTGCTCGTACACAGCTGTGACGTCACTCTGAGAAATAAGATTTGTCTGGGCTTTTTATGGCATTTAGGAATGTTTTTCAAACATGAAACTCCATAAGTTATAAAAAATATAATGTAAAGATTTATAAAAGCCCGTGTCCATGTCTCGAGGTGTCCTGTGGACACTTTTACAGGCGTCTCTTTTACTATTGTGGTCAATGGGAAAATTGCTTTTTGGGCTCCATGGGATTTTTTGTTGCAGTACCCACAGTGGCCACCATGCAAAAATTGTCTTCAAGGCAGAGGGGGCGGAGCTCTATCCAGTTCATATTATACATCCATGGTCTCAGGTCATCACACGGTCACAGCTCCACAGTCCACACCGTCATCAGTGTCACGATGTCCAGGACTGAACACAGTGATAAAGTGCAGCATGTCAGTCTCCTCTCCTCAATGAATCCACACAGCAGCTCGTTAATACATCGATAATACGTTTGAAAATAAATGAATACGAATACGAATAAATAACTAAAACCTGCTTTGTCATAATATTTTAAAAATGTAAATGAAACCCCCTCATTGTCTTCATTTATTCACATTTTTCATAAAGTTTTCATGTCGTGCGTTTCACTGACAGCAGCGCCGTTCCCGAGACGCCACATGACCGCGCTTGGCTGTGCTCGTACACAGCTGTGACGTCACTCTGAGAAATAAGATTTGTCTGGGCTGTTTATGGCCTTTAGGAATGTTTTTCATATATGAAACTCCATTCATTAAAAATATAGAATATAAAGATCTATAAAAGCCTCTGTCCATGTCTCGAGGTGTCCTGTGTGTGTTGTTCGAGTCTTAATGATGAGACTTTGTATTTCCACAACGAGCTTCTGCTCTAACTTTTAATGTGCTTCCGAACCATGGATGTATTATACATCCATTTTCCGAACACCATCATAACAACCTTGCGTAGCTCTTCTTATTCGTTTCTCCGCCATCACATTCACCATAGTTCTCTAGCACTAGCTAGTTCCCTCTGCTGGTCACATTAGGTATTACCATTGATTCATTGCATATCAACACACTGTGGACACTTTTACAGGCGTCTCTTTAAAAAAAAAAAAAAAGAATAATTTGCTTTTATTGAATTTCACACAACAATAAACACATGACACAAAAAAACATACAAAAACACTTAAAGACAAAATAGTGTATAAGGTGCAAACAACAATATAAAAAAGTGCAAAACAGTGCAAAATACATATAAAGGGTCCACATTTTAAAGACTTAAATTCTCCCATGGGAGGAGCTGATCCCTATCAAGAGTTTTTCTCCTGAGCTCTGTTAAAACCTGTTTATATACTGTGTTACTGTCTATAATAGTTTGTTTTATGACCATTAGGGTTAGGGTTAGGGTTATTTTGAGCCTACAATGCAGATGACCAACTGCATGAGGTCTTTATCTTTCTATTTTCTTTTTTTATCTATAAGTGAGTAAATTATTGTTTTATAATTGATGTCCATGTTAAAACCATTGCTTTTAAGTTTTCCCCAGACTTCCTGTGCTCGATAAAAGTCTATTAAAAGGTGCTGTTGTGTCTCATCATCGCTGCAGTTAAACATAGGACACGCGTCTCTTTTACTATTGCGGCCAATGGGAAAATTGCTTTTTGGGCCCCATGGGATTTTCTGTTGCAGTACCTACAGTGGCCACCATGTAAAAAGTGTCTTCAAGGCAGAGGGGGCGGAGCTCTATCCAGTTCATATTATACATCCATGGGTGATCTAATATCATTGTGACGTGTAATTTGCTTGTGAATAACAATCTCCACCAGTGGATAATTATACTATTTCAGAGGGCTTTTATTTTGAAAGTAAAAATCCATCGCTTTTATTTTGAAATTGTACACTCTTACCGTAATGTCTGGTATATAAAGATATTTGTAAAACAAAGTGGGGGGTGACTTTACTGCAGTCGGACGTCGGTTCAGTGACAGCGACAGTTACTGCCCACCACTCAACAAGCTGGAACGGACAACAACACAAACATGGATCTCATTTGTAAACCGAGGAGTAAATCGACAGTATGGCTGTATTTTGGCTTGAAGGCAGACGAGAAGGGTCAGCCAGTGAACTCGGTGGAGGCCATTTGCCGCTTATGCCGAAAAATAGTGCTCGCAAAAGGTGGGAACACCACGAATTTACGAAGTCACCTGAGGCGTCGACACCGGGCAGATTTCTTCGAGCCGGCATCCTCCACGACCCCCGGGTCTCTGTTTGAAACGCCAGGTGAGCAGCCAACACATTCAGCCACATCGAGTGAGGGTGCACTGGGAAAACTGTGCATAAAAACAGTGTCATAGCAGTGACCGCCATTGTTATTACTTCAGTTCATGTGACCTGATAAACTGATAACATGCAGCTACAGTGGTGTTTTAATCTGGGTTTGATAAAGTTATATGTCACATACATTAGAGAAAATGTGGGGAAACAAACACAGCTCTTGGGCCTCATGATGTTCCTCAGCTAATGTGTACACTTTGCTTATTACATATACACAACTCTCGTCGTTTGTACATTACTGCTTCTAAAACTTCTCTTTTCTCGCTGGGCATTGAGTACGCCATTTTGTAGAGCTGTCTGAATGTGCAGTAGGGAGACTGTGAAATAATATCAATGGAAGCTTCAATGTGTTTGAAAAATCGATTATTTCATGCAGCTAATATTCCGACCACATCCGTTCAGTTCGGCTGTTTTCCGCACGGGGTCAGTATAACACAGGGGTAAAAACCCACAATATGATCTTAAAATTATAAAATAGTATTCTGTCACGAAGTCGCAATAAAGATATTCATGATGATATGTAACTACATTTCAAAGTGCTTGTTTTGATATGAAACAATGTATACTTGGGGGGCGCCTGACAACTTGCGGGCCGCCAGTTTAACACCTCTGTCTTTAGATCGGGGTTTCAAACATATAATATATGTTTGCTAGCAATGTTTTTATAACAGTAATAATGAGACATTTGGTCATAATTATCCCATTATTAAATGTATCATATACAACATTCAGTTACATATATAAATACACTTGTTAGGGCCCGAGCCATGAATGGCAGTGGCTGAAACGGCTCCTGGTACAAGTTTAATTACAGTTCTCCACACTATTATTTATGTAATTTAAAACAAATGTCTGTTTATTCATACATTAATTTTGCATCATAAATAGTATTATTAAGTATAGTGGTGGTGCGCAATATTGTGAACAGTTGTTTTATTTCCCACTTTTTGTTCTCTAGGCTGGCCCCCTCTTGACCACAATAGATGCGCATTGGCCCCCAGGTCATTTGAGTTTGAGACCCCTGCTTTAGATGCTCCATTCATTCATTCATTCATTCATTCATCCATTAAAATTATATCTTGATAATCCATCATGTCAAATTAAAAATTGAAAATAGTCAGGATGAAAATACACACCATTTAAAAGTAAAGGTGTTTGTTTCAAAGTATAGTACACAAAAGAACATGGTGATGATGATGCAAAATTTGACTATAAATAACAAAAGCAGAAATAAATGGATAATAACATGTAGACAATTGTAATTTATTTAAAGCGTACCGAGACCGGAAGTTCCAATTAACGCAGTTTTTAGTGTGTATCTGCGTCCTTATCTTGTTTAAGAAGCCCTGAAGGTTCTAAACAAACATTTCAGTGTTTTATTGTAATCTCGGGCTCAGCGAGAGCTCTGAAAAAACCCAGTCCGGTTACGTAAACAGCGGTTCTCCGGAGCAGCAGATCGTCCTGCTCCGGGCACTGGTCCAGGCACATCCGTTTACAGCAACTATGAGGTTTTTGACCATAAAAACAAGTTAATGTATGTAAGTAGACCTCCATAACTAACATATATGTGCAACAGGACAACTCTAGGTCCGCTTTAAAACATTAGACAAGCTTGTTTATAATTATATGTTGAATTAAATACATTTAATAATATGATAAATGTAACCTAATGTATTATTGTATGTTTTTGACAGGACAGTTTTAATTATAACTTTTAAATAAGTGTTGGGCCACAGAACATCATCTGGGGGGGCGCAAGTTTGACACCTCTGCCCTAAATTATCGGTTTGTCCCTCAGTGGTATAGCAAGTTGTCTTTAAAGTGATATAAAAATGTTATATCACTTGAAAGACAACTTGCTATACCACTGAGAGACAAACCGATGTGGCACATTTAATGTGCTGCACATACAGTAGATGTGCTGTATGAAAGCGTGAGTGAATTGCAACACTGTGGTGTAAAGCAGCCTTAACCATTTATGGTTTATATGAAAGGGAAGGAGGAGGCATTTTGCATTGCACATAATAATACAGCATAACATGAGAATTGGTGATCATGATAAAGGTCCAATGTGTCACATGCAGGAGGCTTTACTTGTATAATTTGAAGATACTACCCATAAGTATGTTTTAAGTTTTAAGTGTGTAATAAAATATTTTTTATAGCCTTAGAATAATGCCTTATCCACACGGAAACAGTACTTTCTCTATACTATATTTTTCTTTTTTGATCATAAGCAAGGCATTGTTGAAAGACAAAGCGACCCACTGTAGTATATATTCTAGGCCTGTAGGTGGCGCTGTAGTGTTTCCACAGAAATACACCACAAATGGAGTTTGAACTCCTCAAATCCCTCCAACTGGAATATTGCATGTTACTGTTGACACTGGCCCTTTGCAGGTATTTCAAGTGATAAATAATATGATAATAGTACATGTTTAAAAACATTCAAATTATAGTAGATTCCAAGGATATCATACATACATCAGACATACCAACCAAAGACATAACTTTACTGTTGCCATAGACATAGAGTAAATGAAATCATGAGGGGCAAATTTTGCCCCTCATGATTTAATTTACTCTGGAAAAAAATCACCTATAGACGTCATATATAAATTCTGCAATACTGAGCCAAACTGGCGTAGCTCATCAGCTGGAATACCATGCCTTTTGTAAGCTCTGCCGCATTGATATTGATGTGAGTACCAGGAGAAAAGGTGCCACTATTCACAGACCGACACATGGATGATGTTAGCTCCGCTAGTCACTCTTCATTGATTGTTTTTAATGTTTAAATTGTTAGTTTGCTGCAGCCTCTTATCCAAGTTACTGTGGATTATTAAGTGTATGAATTACATGGTTTCCTGACTGTTATTGTTTTATTTGTTACTTTCACCATGTATGGGTGTAATGTCATGCAAGCAAGGACCCTGTGAATTAAGGTACAGTATGTACAATTTAACATCGGTTATTGTTGTAGCTGTACCTCTGTGGCATTAAGATATGACGTATTTATAGTTTGGTAGCAACGTTGTCAGCTGTGATCAGCTCCGCCTCTGTGGACGCTCAGTGCGCACAGTGACCAGCGCAGAGCAGGGTTATCTCGGCCTGTCATGAGGACCAAGTGTAGGCCATAATTCCTTTTTTTTACCTCTCACATACACAATTTTACCTCACACATACACAATTTTACCTCACACATACACAATTTTACCTCTCACATACACAATTTAACCTCTCGCATACAACTGTTTTACCTCTCACATACTCTCTTTTACCTTTCACATACCATTGTTTTTCCTCTCACATGTAATGTGTAAAAATGTAATGTGAGAGGTAAAAACATTTAATGTGAGAGGTAAAAACATTTAATGTGAGAGGTAAAACCTGTAATGTGAGAGGTAAAAACATTTAATGTGAGAGGAAGGCCTTCCGGTCATGTGACAAAAAGCAGGAACTGTGAACAGGTAGCGCATCATGGCGGCTGGGAGAGAACGAGAGCGCCTCGACCAAGAAGCCATTCAGAATGTATCAAATAATCAGGGTGCGATCTTCAAACACGGTCAATCAGAGTAGGCTATTCAACACTGACAGACAGCGCATATGTTTCTGAATGGCAGTCCCGGCTCGAGCTCAGTACAGAAGGTGTGAGGGGGGGATGGGGGGATGATGTGAGGCATAGTATAAGACAACTTGTGCCCACTGCTTCTCTGGTTCTCCTGCTGCTTTTGTCAGGTTCCATTGACGCTAATGGTGTAGTTTCTGGCTTTTTCAGCCATTTGCAAATGCACATTCAGAATGAAAATATATTGTAGCTGGTTACTTTTGCTTGAAAATCTGTATGGGAAGACACTGACAACATAACGTAAGACATATGATGGGTTCAAGGACAACTGGAAACTCTGAATTTGCTCAAATGTTCATTTTGGTTTTAACAAGTCAGTGGAGTTTTCTCTGAGTTTGGGGTTGTTTTGAACACAGAGAAAAGTATTGTTGTGGATAGATTGCAACACAAACTTGAAAAAATATAATCCACTGCTTTCCTATAAATAGGTTGATTATTTATAAATAATTTCTTCCACATCAGGAAATCACAGGAAATTAGCATCCGCTTCGTGAAAATAATCAAACTATTTATAGGAAAGCAGTGGACTTGGACAATTATATTTTTTTGAGTTTTGACAACAAAACTCCACTGACTTGTTAAAACAAAACTGAACAGTTGAGCAAATTCAAATTCCGATTTTCCAGTTGTCCTTGAACTCACCACACATCTTACGTTATGTTCTCAGTGTCTTCCCGTACAGATTTTGAAGCGGAAAAAACCAGCTATATTTTCATTCAGAATTGGCATTCGCAAATGGCTGAAAAAGCCAGAAACTACACCATTAGCGTCAATGGAACCTGACGAAAGCAGCAGGAGAACCAGAGAAGCAGTGGGCGCAAGTTTTCTGAAACTATGACCGCCCCCGCCCTTCCCCCCCTGTACTGAGTTCGAGCCGGGACTGCCGCTCAGAAACATTCAAAAACATATGTGCTGTCTGTCAGTGTTGAATAGCCTACTCTGATTGACCGTGTTTGAAGATCGCACCCTGAATATTTGATACATTCTGAATGGCTTCTGGTGAAGAGAGCAGACAGTTCAATAAAGCGGCAGCTTGGTCGAGGCGCTCTTGTTCTCTCCAAGCCGCCATGATGCGCCGCCTGCTTTTCGTGACTGGAAGACCGGAAGGCCTTCCTCTCACATGAAATGTTTTTACCTCTCATATGAAATGTTTTTACCTCTCACATTACATGTTTTTACCTCTCACATTACATGTTTTTACCTCTCACATTACATGTTTTTACCTCTCACATTAAAGTGACAGAATCATCACATTTACATAGTCCAACCCCTCCGGTCTAACTGTCAGTGACATCTGATATCTGTTAGCCCACACGACAGAAACTTTTGTAGTAGTTTGGACAATGGTTATCAATAACAGGTCTAAGGACCCAGAGGGTTTTATGAAGAGTTCCCAGGGGGTTCCCAGAGAAAAATAAATATATATTCATACCAGGGGTGTCAAAGTCTGAGTGTCTAGTCTGGTCAAGATGCGGAAAAGAAACTACTGTTCAGTAGCAGGTCGTCGTAATAATAAGAAATAAATTATGATATTTCACAGAATTTCAAAGTAAAAGTGTTTCTTTTGATGTGGAATGATGTGTTCAAATAATAGCAGTGTGTTTAAAACGTGAATTAAGCACAAAATCCTTATAATTGTTTGTATTTCCATGCAATGGGAACACTGCACATTATATTCTAAATCACAACATGAAGAAATGTTTCTTTACAAACTCAAATATTTACTGTATATATTGAAAAATCTTTAGGATTTAGTATCCCTGTGAATCAACTAAACCAATGTTTAGAATAGATAACTGGGTAACAACTGTTTCTGAGAACTGCTTCACATCTGCCGTGCATGGAGTCGACCAACTTCTTGCACCTGTGAACAGGTATTCCAACCTATGCATTTCTTGGTTTTGCCTCAGAAACAACATGGTCTGGAACCAAGATGCTGCTCGCTTACTGGTGTGTTTGTGGTCGTTGTCTTGTTGAAACACCCATTTCAATGGCATTTCCTTTTCAGCATAAGGCAAAATGACCTCTTCAAGTATTTTGAAACGTGCAAACTGATCCATGACCCTTGGTATGTGATAAATAGTAAGAGAAACATGCCCATATCATGATGCTTCACTGTCTTCAGAGTGTACTATGGCTTGAATTCAGTGTTTGGGCTCGTCTGGCAAACTGTCAATGGTCCTCGCAAACAATCTTACTTTCATCAGTCCACAGGATGTTTCTCCATTTCTCTTTAGGCCAGTCGACATGTTCTTTGGCAGATTGTAACCTCTTCAGCACGTCTTTTTTAAAAAGAGGGTCATTGTGGGGGCTTCTTGCTGATAGATGAGCTTCACACAGGCGTCTTCTTGTTGTCACAGTACTCATGGGTAACTTCAGGCCATCTTTGATGACCCTGGAGCTGATCATTGGCTTTCTTTACCGTTCTGGCTATTCTTCCATACATTTGAATGGCAGTCTTTGGTTTCCTTCCATGTCTCTGATTTTGCTTTCCATTTTAAAGCATTGGAGATCATTTTAGCCAAGCAGCCTTTAATTTTCTGCACCTTTTGTATACCTTTTCCCCTCTCCAATCAACTTTTAGTCAAAGTATGGTGTTCTCATAAACGATGTCTGGAACGAGCCATTTTGTCAGTTTTTCAGAGAGAAATGCATGTAGAACATGGCTTCTTCCATAAATAAAGGCCACCTGATTGACACTTGTTTTTTCACAGAATTAATTTCCTCACTAATTGAACTCCACACTGCTTTTTTGAACACGGCCCTTTCAATTCATTATTCAACTACACAGACTCAGGAGCATGCATACCTTGAATGTTGGGTCTATTGGTTTTCTATGACTCTACTACACCTACTGGTAAATGATTTTGTGATATCATTTCTACCAAAAACAGTGATTGAACTGTTTAAACAGAGGGAAACACCAGTGCTCCACTTTCGTTTCCCCACAACACTTAAATTTAAACACCCTTTTCATTGTAGGACATTTTCAATCCCTCAGATCTTACTACTTAAGACAAATATATCAGACGTATCAGACATTTTCCTTTTGTTTAGTTTCCCCTAATGACAATTGACTGGAAGAAGCCGGCTTATATTTTAGTTGAAGTGCATATAGTCACTGCACTTTTTTGTATTTTCAGTCACACTACAACCTTTTAGCAATCTTCCAGTGCAGTGTCACTCTTGAGATAAAACAGACTTTGTGAATGTTGTCAGGCGACACGAGAATAAAACACTGCTCTACTGAGAAACACAGAGAGATTTGTGTGGAGTCGATTGGTTCAATCAGCATTGTTTGAACTCATTTGACAACAGTTTGAATGTAACCCAGATTAGTTGATTATTGTACCGCACTCAGCTGCAGCGGAAAGCCAGGTCTATTAGTGAGAACAGTTCCCATCCCTTAAAGAGCAAATTCCAGCTCCTCCCATCTGGCCGTCGGCTGTTGGCCCCTAAAGGGAGAACGGAGCGCTACAGGAATAGCTTTGTGCCTGCTGCTATTTCATTATTTATATTTTATAGAGGAATATAATCAACAGATTAATCCGTTATGAAAACAAGTGCCAACAGCCAACCCTAATCAACACCATTAAAAGCCCTGAAACTTTTCATGTCTTTGTTTGTTTTATACCAATTTATTATGGACAGCCTGAATAAAAGTTCACACTAGCATACTGCACCACTCCTGCAATGGATTATTTGAAGTGCCACAAATATCAAAAATATAATCATTCTTTGCTATAAATAACTAATGTGTTTCGTGTATTTACTACGCTGTGATACACAGTATGTCATGTTATAGTTGGGCCACAACAATTTAACAATCTACTACTACTAAATTAATCTTAAACTATTTTGATCATCAATCAGTTTTTTTTAATAATTGAGAAAAAGCAGGGTTTTTTGCTTCTTAAATATGAGTCTTTTGTGGTTTCTTTGCTCCACATAACAAAGAAATCATTAAAAATAAATAATTTTGTTTTGTGGGCAAAATAAGACATTGGAGAACATCATCCTTTTGAGGTTTAGTAAAAAAAAACATCAATCATATTTTTCTGACATTTAATAGCCCCAACAACTAATAGATCAACCTAGAAAATCGACAGATTAATCAATTATGAAAATAATCTTTAGTTGCTGCCTTGTTGTGTAGTGTTGTAACATGTGTTTAAAGGAAACAATGATTTCATGTTCTCCAAAGAAATAATAGGGAACAGCAACATCCCACTTTAGCTCCATATTTGAAAAATTATGGTTTTGTTTTCTAGGTTTGGATCTCAACCATGAAGAATTCTTTGAGGATGTTCCCTTTATGCAGAATGCTTTGAATCAGAACTATGTCCCAGATGCAGTGCTGCCACCCGGGGAGCCGTGGCTCCACGGCGGCCCCACTCGATCAGTGCTGTCCTTACCTTCCTGCCTGCTCCTGTGTGAGGACTTTGGGTCGGGGATATCTGTTGGTGGATCTTCTGGAGTAGACCAGATGGGAGAGATGAAAGTTTACGCCAAGTGTCACCTTCAACTAGGCGTCATGTTTGGGCCGTATGTCGGAGAAACTTGCAGAGGACAAATGCCGGCCAATCTCAAATATGCCTGGGCTGTGAGTTACACACAGTTTAACAGTCATGATGTCATTTGTTGTTTGAGTTTTGGACACAAGTGTAGTTATCATGCACATTTCTCCAATTTCCAGATTAGAGATGATGCTTCTTTCATCTACGTCGATGCTTCTGATGAAAACAAGTCCAACTGGATGAGGTTCCTTTCTCCCTGTTGCTTCATGTCTTTGTTATGTTGCTTGGCATTCAGTTACATTCATACATCTTAATACATACTCAGTGACAGTTTTTATGTGTTTACTCTGTGTTTTAGGTATATAAGATACACGAGCAATGAGGAGGAACACAATCTGTTTGTCTTCCAGTTTTATCGTCACATCTACTACAGGGTTTCCAAGCCCATCACAGAGGGAGCAGAGCTCAGGGTCTGGATTGGTAAGGACTACGCTTCTCTGCTGGGCCTGGGCTTAGGTGAGTGACTGTAACTGTGACAGTGTTTTTCACTGAAATTTTCACACTTTAGTTGTCATGAAATTCTGATTTTAACGCGATTTTAAAACTCTTGGCAGGTGGCAAAATAGATGCGACCTGATAGACATGTTGTTACGTCAATCGCTTAGTCATGTCAGGAGCCAAGTTGCGGGAGCTGGAATATTGACGTGATGTTTTAATGACCAATCAGCTTTGAGATTTCACAACAGCTGATGTCATGGTGTTGTTTCAAAAACCCTGTAGCTTCCTCTTCTTAATCACAGTTCAAAGTTCTTCATCACAGTCCAAAGGATTCAAAATATCGATTAGGTGTCGATTACAATATCGTTGTCCTTCCTTGTGTAATACGATAATCGATAGTCGGTACTGGGCACATATCAATATTTTAATTAATGAGTTAAGGAAATTAAATAAACAGTTTCTGCCAGTTTCACTTGCCAGGCATCACAACCTCATGTGGCATTTATGGTAGCCCTGAGGTGCAAAACACAAATCACAAAACACAAATCACAAAACACAAGGCAAATCAAAAACACAAACGCAAGTCAAAAAAACAAACGCAAATCAAAAATACAAACGCAAATCAAAAAACACAAATGCAAATCACATAAACATTAACTCAAAACGGAAACGCAAATCACACAACGCAAACACAAAAGCACAAAACACGAAAACATTAACTCAAAACAGAAACACAAATGCAAATCACAATACACACACACACACACACACACACACACACACACACACACACACACACACACACACACACACACACACACACACACACACACACACACACACACACACACACACACACACACACGGGGCCTTTAGTTCACTTAGTAGAGCTGCCGTCCCATGTTGAAGCGCACACTACGGGTAGCTCTGGTTTGAATCCTGCCTTAAGCAAACAACACAAAAAGATTATCGGCAAAGCAAATCAAAAAACGCAAACACTAAAGCAGACAACACAACGGAAATGCATGTCGAAACGCACATCAAAAAACACAAAAATAAAAGCATAAAAAATATTAATGGAAAACGTTGTTTCCCGTGATCGACCAGGGTCGCCGCTCGTGGCACGGACCCACAGTCCGTGTTTTTAACATCCATAGGTGTATGCTTGGTTAATGTTATTTTGCGTAGTACTTCGGTTCAGGGTCAATATGGGGCTTTTCCATGGATGTATTATATGAACTGGAGAGAGCACCGCCCCTTTGGTTTTTGGTCATCACATTTAACAATAACTGTAACGATAGTGACGATGAGACACTATCCTCTCCGGGAATCAGTGGTGAAGTGACCGCAGGTCTCAGGTCATCACACGGCCACAGTTCCACAGTCCACACCGTCATCAGTGACACAATGTCCGGGACTGAACACAGTGATAAAGTGCATGTCAGTCTCCTCTCCTCAATGAATCCACACAGCTCGAAGTCTTCAAGGCAGAGGGGGCAGAGCTCTATCCACTTCATATTATACATGGGCTGTTCTTGGTCAAGGAGCTACTGAAGATGACCTTCACATACGCAGACTGACATCTAAATTTCCTGCCACCAAAATGGATAAGAGGTTTAAGCTACACGCTTCCTCATACATATGTGACAACAACCACGGTGAAATCAGTTTCCAGCGGCACCCCTCCTCCACCTCTGACCCATCGGACCATCAATTGGCATTTAAACTAGAGCTGCAACTAACGATTATTTTCGTAATCGATTAATCTGTCGATTATTTTCTCGATTAGTCGATGAATCGGTTGGTTCATAAAATGTAAAATAAACGTTGATCAGTGTTTGTCAAATTTGGAAATGACGATGTTCTTGAATGTCTTGTTTGTCCACAAACCAAAATGATTCAGTTTTAATGATTTCTTTGTTATGTGGAGCAAAGAAAGGAAGAAAATATTCACATTTAAGAAGCTGAAACAATCACAAATCTTGTTTTAATCATGAAAAAAGCTTCAAACCGATTAATCGATTATCAAAATACGATTAACGACGATTAATTTAGTAATCAATTAATAATCAATTCATCGCTTAATTGTTTCAGATCTAATTTGGACGGTAATTTGTTGATGGTCCGTAAATGAGACCGCGGTAGTCAAGAGCGATGGGTCAGACTTTGAACAAGCCGTGATCGTGCACCTATCTCTGGGGAGAGATTGCAGGAGGGGGCCGCTGGATCTGGAGCGAATGTCTGTTGAATATCCAACCTGAAACTGATTTCACCGCGGTTGTTGTCGCATATGTATGAGGAAGCGTGTAGCTTAAACCTCTTTAAGCCACCCATTTTGGTGGCAGGAGTTTTAGATGTCAGCATCAGTGACCCTGAACCGGAAGTACTGCAACACGTTTCGCAAAATAACAGTCACCAAGCATACCCCTGTGGATGTTAAAAACACGGAATGTGCGTCCATGCAATGAGCGACGACCCTGGTCGATCGCGGGAATGTGCTGTTTTGTGCTTTTATTTATGTTTTGATTTGCGTTTCCGTTTTTGACATGCATTTCCGTTGTGTTGTCTGCTTTAGTGTTTGCGTTTTTTGATTTGCGTTTCCGTTGTTAGATAATGTTTTTGTGTTTTATTTTATTTTATTTTATTTAACCTTTATTTAACCAGATAAAAGACCCATTGAGATCAAGATCTCTTTCACAAGGGTGACCTGGCCAAGAAAGGCAGCAGCACACATCAAAAGTTAAATAAGAAGCAGGAAATGCAACATTTACAAAAAAAACATTGAAATATAAAATTGCAACTAGATAAACATAAAGTACAGTTGTGATCACAGTAACGATTTAAGAACATAGACACTGTTCAAAGGATTTCTGTTGTCTGTCTTTTAAGATGGAGCGGAAAGCTCCTAATGAAATAAAAGCCGGCATTTTAAGTTCAGTTTGGAGAGTATTCCAAGCAGCGGGGGCAGAGAAACTGAAAGCTTTTTTCCCCATTTCGGTCCGAACACGTGGAGCAGACAAGTGCAAAATGTCATTTGAACGCAGGGCGTAGTGGCTTCTGGTTCTCTGAAGAAAAGTGCTTAAATAAGCAGGGACCAAGCCAAGAAGAGCCTTATAGACCAGAGTCATCCAGTGTGTGTAGCGTCTTACAGACAGGGAAGACATGGAAGCATTGGCATACAGTTCACAGTGATGGGTGAGGCGACTACAGCCAGTGATGAACCTCAGAGCACAATGATAGACTGGTGTCAAAGACTGTAGACAGCTGTTAGAGGCACACATGTACACAACATCGCCATAATCAAGCAGTGGTAAGAACGTTGCAGATATCAGGAGCTTCCTGGATCTGAGGGAGAAACAAGACTTGTTTCTATAAAAGAAGCCGAGCTTGACCCTTAATTTAGAAACCAGATTTCTAACATGCTCTTTGAAAGATAGCTCCCCATCAATAACAAATCCCAGATACTTATAACTGGTCACCAGCTCAAGAGCTCTGCCATGGGAAGTTGTAATTGAGGGGATGGGAACAGATGAGTTTGAAAAAAGCATTATTTTGGATTTTTCAGCATTTAAGACCAGTTTCAATTTCTCCAGATTAGTCTGCACTGTATCAAAGGCTAATTGCAGAAATGTGAATGCTTGTGCAATTGAATGTAAAAAGCAGTAAATGACGGTATCATCAGCATAAAAATGGTACGAGGCATTAGACAAGTTTGCACACAGATCGTTAATGTAAATTGTAAACAAAATGGGTCCAAGGACTGAGCCTTGAGGTACACCTTTTGTGACCTCAAGAAAGGTGGAACTAGCTCCAGCCATCTGAACACATTGTGTCCTATTTGCCAAATAATCTTTAAACCAAGTAGTAGCTTGTGTGGAGATGCCATTTTTTATGAGAATATCTAGCAAGATATTATGATCCACAGTGTCAAATGCCTTGGACAGGTCAATGAACAGGTTGTCTGGTTTAGTGTTTGCGTTTCCGTTGTGAGCTAATGTTTTTGAACCGGAGCTACCCGTTGTGTGCACTACTAAGTGTGTGTATTGTGATTTGCATTTGTGTTTTCTGCTTCTGTTTCCGCTTTGAGTTAATGTTTCCGTGTTTTCTGCTTTTGTGTTTGTGTTGTGTGATTTGGGTTTCCGTTTTGAGTTAATGTTTTCGTGTTTTCTGCTTTTGTGTTTGCGTTTGTGTTTTTTGATATGTGTTTTGTGATTTGTGTTTGTGTTTGTGTTTTTGATTTGCGTTTGTGTTTTGTGATTTGCGTTTGTTTTGCACCTCAGGGCCACTGTAGGCATTTGAGCAGCTGCTCAAATAAATAAGGGAAAACGGGTGGAGGTTATCTGGCTGAAGAAGAGGGAGTGGGATAATGGTGGAGAAAGCTACGTTAAGAGATGCTCCTGTAATGGTAAATTCAATTTCTCTGGCTCAGAGCTAGAACTGCCCATCACCCGATACCTGCCCAGTACAGAATACCAGGTCCTTTGTGTATAGTGTATTGTATATTGTCTCTAGCCTGCACCTTCCTGCAGCAACAGCAGGGAGCCAGCAAACAAAGAGGTGTGAAAAGCACCGTCTGAAAAGGTAGAGTCTTTGTCTATTGGAGGAATGCGAAAGGGAAGCTGCTCAGGCATAAATGTGGAGTGCTCACTTTGCTTGGGGTCTTTCTCCAGCAAGGATCACTCTTGTGAAGATTGACCTATTCCTTGCAACGAAAATAAAACCTTGTCGGCCGGCAGAAGTTCTCTATTTCATTCTTACCAGCAGCAGAGAGATTTCCACAACATTCAATTCATGTTCAATGCATATATTTTATGCACTTTGTTCTCTGTGTTGTGAATAAATAGAGAAATCCTGCAATTTTACCTTTTGACGGACATTTTGATTTCTTCAGTTGGACAGATATTGTGATTTATCACACCTGGTCCAAAGTTCTCCTTCTAGTAGTAATAGTAGTAGTAACTGTGAACAACACTTCTACTACTTTTATATACAGTATGAGTAATTTCAGGCATGGTTAATGGTGAATGGTCTTCTCCTTCCCCTGAAATTTGCAGCATTCTGGAAATCGCTTCACTTGTGCGACAGATATGAATTGCACAAAAATATAATATAATATGGGTCACGTTTCATGTGATAGACATTTGGCGTCAACACTCAGTAACTGTTATTCAGAAAATTAAGATCTAACTTGCTAACACTGTGTATTTGTTTTTGTTGGGGAAAAACAGGCGACAGTGTGAAATGTGAAATTGGAGAGAAGGAATCGGCTCTGCGCCTCCTGCAGGACATCCAGTTGGTCACCCTTCCAGAGCCCAGCAGCACTTCACTCTGGTCTGATCAAAGCCAATCACAGAGCCCAATGCCTGTAATTAGTGACGTAACAACAGTATCAAACCCAGATGCAGCTACTGAGCCAGGCGGGCTTTCTGGGTCTGCCTTCGCTTCCGCTCCTATTATCTCTTTCCCATCCCCTAGCTGTCATGTGATGGAAAAGTACGATTTTATGCCTGGAACTGAGAAACTGCTGACTAACACGAATGCCACGCAGAACAGCCCATGGTACTTTTTTGGGTTTGAGCCAGATCCAACTGGTCGCCCTCTGGACCGGGGCACAGCAGTGTGTAAGCTGTGTGGAGACCATGTGGGCTGTGCTGGAGGAGGACTGGACCTGCAAAACCACCTGATGAACAAGCACCACATCAGGCTACGTGAGGGTGTCAAGGAGAGAGTTCCTCCAATAATGGGTAAGAAATACTGTCAACAACGCTATCATCAAGTAAAGTTAATGAAAAGTGATTTCACGATTGTTACATGATTGTTAAGTAACCTGCCAATGATGCTAGAAAACAAAACATGAGATCCCCTCAGGATTCATTTTATTAATTTTACTGCCCTTGACACATTATGTCAAGGGCTGGGTATCGCTGCAGATTTCCTGAAGTGTTTCAAATATAATTCACAAGATTGTGTTTAGATTTGATTAAATATTGATTAATCTACAGATATTTCAGTTTCTGTTTCAATATTTTAATTTTGGTTGGGAAAGAGAATTTTACCGAACAAATTCAGCAAATTGTATATAAAATTGGATTTTCTCTAACCTGGTAGGTCCATTAATGCACTATTTATTTAATATGACCACACGGTGCAATTCTACAGTTGATAATTCAAACTCTATCATTACAAAAAAAACTGTTAAAATTCAAAATAGAAATCGATAAAAATCAAAAAAAATTATAATTAATCATTATAAATAAACTTATGTCAGTTTACTGGTCATAACGTCATTGTTGACACAGATATTTCAGTTTCTACCAAACTATTGAGGCAAAGGGTCAGTGAAATGACCAACACTGCTGCTGTTAGAGACATATATGAAAATATAACATTATCTGTTGTGCTTTAGCAGGTCCACAACGCTTTCTGCCAACCGTGTTCAACAGCGGCCTGGTCAGCACACTCCCCCAGCTTTTGTCGTCTCAGGTGACCGATGCCATTGCCAACTTTCTCATACTGGATCTCCAGCCTGCAGCTCTGGTGGAAGGGGAAGGCTTCAGACAGCTGATCCACACCATCTTACCCGCCTGCAAGGAGCTGCCGTCACCTCGCCAGCTAGAGAACCTCCTGAAAGACCACCATACCAAGGGCAAGGTGAGCCTCGCTCAGATGCTGCGGAAACTAGTAAGTGGAGATGATGTGGAGATGTCTGACTACACTGCTCCCATCGAGTGTGAGCCTAGGAGACGTGGGCGGCCTCCCAGCCATCGTAGGGAAGTTCCTCATCATGTCACATTAAGTATAGATATTTGGTCCCACGACTGGCAAGGAGACACCGAGAGGTACCTCACCCTGTGGGCACACTGGATAGACTCAAATTTTAATTCAAAGAATGTTGCCCTATCAACCCAAAGACTGTTGGAGAGCGGGATGAAAGACTACACCCTTCAAGCAGTGAAAGCCCAGGTGAAAATCATGGCACTGGAGTGGGGAATCTCCCAGTCTAACGTAATCCTAATAGGAGGAGAAGGAAGGAACAAAATCAGGTTGGGAACAATAAAAACAGAGAAAGGTAGAGAAGCTGCAGGGAGTGTCCCTCACCCAAACTCCACTACGTTTCTTGAGAGGGAAGACTCTGTGTCACCGGAGGAACCATGTGGCTCCGAGTACAGCCTTTTCAGTGAGGGACTACCGTTTGTTCCATGTTTCTTCAGTGCGGTGCAGGAATGCATTGAGGAAGTGATGTCACATCCTGTCATTTCCAAGACACTCTGCCAATTTCAGAGTATTCTTTCAACTTTGTTCCTGTCGTGTGCTCAGAACAGAGGCTCATATCAATATCATGTTCAGAGTCTGTTGCAGACGCTTACAAGAGAAGAACACGCAGAGCTGAAGTCGTGGGCTCATAGTCGGCCAGTGTGGAATAAGCTCTACTCTCTGCTGAATATGTTGGTCAAGCACAAAACCCTTTTCTGTGATCTAATAAAAGATATCACAGGGGAGAACTTAATGAAAGGAGACACTGCTTCAGAAACCAGCTCTTCTGGTAGCTGCCACGCAAACTCCACCTCCAACACATCCTCATCAAATGTGACAATGCGTTCTGAATGGAAGGTTCTTGAGGAGCTGTGTTTGGTCCTCAGGCCTCTGGACGTGGCGTGTCGAACCCTCGCCAAAGAGGCCTTCCCCCGCCTGTCCCTCATCAAACCCATTCTCATTGGCCTGCTCTCCCGCCACCTTGTATCACGGACGGGTGATTCGACATCCATCTTGAAGGAGGTGAAGAAGACGATGAGGCGGAGCTTGGCGAGTTATTATGACAACCCTGTTGTGAATAGCGTACTGTGTGTGGCTTGTTCCCTTGACCCACAGTTCCATGGGCTGGGGTTCATGGAGGAAAAGGTGAGTAATATTGTTTGAATCAAAGGAACTGGTTAGTGAGTAAGAGGTTCATCGTATCACTCTTTAACTATCAAACAAGCTTGCAGCTATATTTGTTTGTGAATGTCCAACATGCAATATTCAAGTGCCACAAGTTGTTGAGCACAGATGAGCACATGTCAGACCTAGAAAATTAATTGTGACAGCCAGTGCTGGTAAGTTTTATGCTTTCATTATGAGGTTCTGGCCTCAAATCTCTCCCTCTCTCGCTCTCTCTCTCCATATGTATATATATATATATATATATATACACATAAACCTAAAAATACCTAAAATGGAATTATCCTGGTAATCCAGCACATGGTCGTATTTTATTATAAATGGCCAGTGGAAGCTGATTCAGAAAACACTGAAACTGAATTTATATGGTTCTTGTTATGATCAGGAATAATGATGAACATTTCATTCATTTAAAGGTGGAAAATAACTGTTCACAGTTTATAGGGATGGAACTTTTATGGCACTTGAAATGAGTAAGTGTTGGTGGTAATCAATCAATGTTAAAATTTTTGTTTGAAAACACAATGGCATTTAAAAATTCTAAAATGCAAAAGCATATTTAAAGTTTTAATGATCAACTTAGAAGTTGAATTAATCAATCAATTAATTAAATCTGTTTGTGGTAATTGTTTGACTAGGAGCAGACTACTACGTTTGACTGGCTGAAAAAAGAGGCTGTCAGGATTGTGAAAGAGGACAGGAAGAGGAGGAGCCAAGGGAAGAGCCAGATTAAGAGAAGCCCCTCCCCCGAGTCTCCTGAGTCTGAGAGTGACATTCTGCGGAGGAGCAAACGTCTCAGAGAGTCTCGTCCAATCAACTTCAGAGAGATTGACGATGAAGACGAAGAGAGTGATGTAGGCGAGACTGATGAGAATGAGTCACCTGACCCGACTTCTCAGGGTGGACTCTCTGGAATGGAGTTCCTGCTGGGAGATTTGTTCTGCTCTGCCCCACGGAGCAGGCAGAGTTCTGTGGAGGAGTCTATAGACATGGAGATGTCCGTCTTCAGGGCTGACAAGGGGGCCTCACTGGGCGTGGAGCCTCTGCAGTGGTGGAGGACGAAGGCAGTGCAGTTCCCACTCTTGGCCACAGTGGCACGGACTTACCTGGCTGCCCCTGCCGTGGCAGGAAATGCCGTGAAGGACTTTGTGCAGGACAGAGCAGGAGCCTCATACAGGAAGAGGGCAAACATTCCACCTGAAAGCTTGGACACAATCCTGTTTCTACATCACAACCACGTGCCCACATACGAGGCTGGGCAGCTGGCAGCAAGGAATGATGACAAGAACAGTGGGACTGAAAAGGTCCCATGAAACACACACACACACACACACACACACACACACACACACACACACACCGTTTTCACGTGCTCTGATTTTAACTCTGTGCATTACAAACTGTATGTGAAGCCTCGTTTCAATCAGGCGGTTCAGTGAACTTCAGCTCGCTCCTATGCAGTTTATGCATGTCTGTGCTACTAGAGTTGGACTGATTAATAGGTTTGGGCGATTAATTGGGCTGATATTTGCCATTTATTAATTGGCCAATTGTTACAAATGACCCATTTTCATTCTCAGAGACTTGTTTAATGTTGCTGAGTCACCAAAACTTAATGTTTTCACTGTTTTAGTTGTTTGATGTCATTTCATATATTTCATTTTATTATTTTTATTGAAAATACTGCATATAATTGCAGTGCAGACATAACATGTAGATTGAGAGAGGCAGACAATTAGTGTTGTTCAATAACTGTTTACTGAAGTTGAGGAATTACTTGTCATTATTAATCAGGTATATTTTATGGCATCAGCCATAGAAAACTAAAAAAATAGTCAAGCTCTATCTGCTATAGTATGTAAACAGTGTGGCATCATACACGCTTAGTAATAAGGGTTCCAAAAGGGTCCTTCTACAAGGGATGAGGTTCTACCTGGAACCATTTGGTTCTGAAACACCCTTTCCCGAAGAAATGTTTTTTCAAGGGTTCTTGGTAACACTAATGGTTCCAGTAAGAACCATTTTGATCCAGAGAACCCTTTAAAACCCCTTTCCTGAATAAAGGGGTTTTAAAAGGGTGCTTGGTGGAACCCTCCAAAAGGGTTTATAAAGGTTCTACCTGGAAGCCAAAAAGGGTTCTCCTATGAGGACAAGCCGAAGAACCTTATCTGGTTCTACTGAGCCCTTTTATTTCTAAGAGTGTACTAGAGCGACACATTGTAGCCAATCAGTTCCACTTTGAACAACAAAACGCAGTAAACAAAGGGTAGCGCTGGAGCATTTTGGGTTCTTTCTTCTTGGTGTATCTGTTTCCCGCAAGAAGACAAACTTTGAGAAGGCTGCAGGGAAAAACACTCCTTTTCTTCCTAGCGTTGCATGGAAGTGGGCGATTCTCTGTCAGTGTGTTGAGCTCCATCCTTTAAGACCCAGAATACTGTGCTTGGTACCACAACAGAAGCATGGGACGGTATGGATCAGTTATTTTGGTAGCCTACTCAATGTCTGACAATAAAAATGCGAAAATAATTGCATAACGTAATAAACTGTCCCGCTTGGTTGAGACAGGGCTTTAACACTTTTCCTTCTCTACATACTATACATTTAATTACTCCCATAAACCACAGTTCTCATGTCAAAGTTAGCGCTCTGGAAAAAAGAACTACACTGACAGCTTGAAATAAATAGCACATTGTTCAAGTTTGACCATTCATTTTTTAATTCATTCTCTTTAATTCAGTATATTATGTACAAGTCGAAGGGATTTTGACTTGAAGTGATTCAAAGTTTTCATTTCCTGGGAACTTAAGAGAAGGACAGACAAAAAAGACAATTCACTTCATGTAGTGTGTATATGGTGGACTACTACTGATTTGCATTTAAAGGTCTAGTGTGTAATATTATGGAGCGCTTATTTGCAGAAATTGCACACACCATGTTTGTATTTGTGAAAATTGTTTTTGTAGTATTAGAATTAGGGCTGTGTATTAGCAAGATGCATGGGGTGACATTGTGATGTATTTGTATACTATAAGCAAGGAGATGAATAGCACCCCTCTCCACCATATAATGGTTTAGACAAATATACAGTTAGGTCCATAAATATTTGGACATCGATACAGTTCTCTTTATTTTGGCTCTATACACCACTACAATGGATTTGAAATGAAACGAACAAGATGTGCTTTAACTGCACACGTTCAGCTTTAATTTGAGGGCATTTACATCCAAATCAAGTGAACGGTGTAGGAATTAGAACACTTTCTATATGTGCCTCCCACTTTTTAGGGGACCAAAAGTAATGGGACAATTGACTGAAAAGCTATTTCATGGACAGTTGTGGGCTATTCCCTCATTATTTCATCTTCAATGACACAGGTAAAAGTTCTGGAGTTGATTCCAGGAGTGACATTTGCATTTTGAATCTGTTGCTGTTAACTTTCTATATGAGATCCAAGGAGCTGTCACTGTCAGTGAAGCAAGCCATCATTAGGCTGAAAAATCTAGACAAACCCATCAGAGAAATAGCAAAAACATTAGGTGTCGCTAAATCAACTGTTTGGAACATTCTTAAAAAGAAAGAACACACCGGTGAGCTCACACCAAAGGACCTGGAAGACCACAGAAAACCACTGTGGTGGACGACAGAAGAATTATTTCCCTGGTGAAGAAAAAGCCCTTCACAACAGTTGGCCAAGTCAGAAACACTCTCCAGGAGGTAGGTGTTTGTGTTTCAAAGTCAACAATCAAAAGAAGACTTCACCAGAGTGAATACAGAGGGTTCACCACAAGATGGAAACCATTGGTGAGCCTCAAAAACAGGAAAACAAGATTAGAATTTGCCAAACAACACCTAAAAAAGCCGTTGCAATTCTGGAAGAACATCCTCTGGACAGATGAGACCAAGATCAACTTGTACCACAGTGATGGGAAGAGAAGAGTGTGGAGAAGGAAAGGAACTGCTCATGATCCACAACATACCACCTCATCAGTGAAGCATGGTGGTGGTAGTGTCATGGTGTGGACATGTATGGCTGCCAATGGAACTGGTTCCCTTGTATTTATTGATGATGTAACTGCTGACAAAAGCAGCAGGATGAATTCTGAAGTGTTTCCAACAATATTATCTGCTCATATTCAACCAAATGCCTCAGAACTCATTGGACGGTGCTTCACAGTGCAGATGGACAATGACCCAAAGCATACTGCAAAAGCAATTTAAAAAACTTAAAAATATTTAAGCCAAATATGGAATGTTATCAGTCAATCACCTGACCTGAATCTGAATGAGCATGCATTTCACTTGTTGAAACCAAACTGAAGGGAAAATGCCCCAAGAACAAACAGGAACTGAAGACTGTGTCAGTAGAGGCCTCACAGAGCATCACCAGGGATGAAACCCAGTGTCTGGTCTGTGTCTTCCAGACTTCAGGCTGGAATTGACTGCAAAGGATTTGTAACCAAGTATTAAACAATGAAAGTTTGATTTATGATTGTTTAGTTTGTCCAATTACTTTTGGTCCCTTAAAAAGTTGGAGGCACATATAGAAAGTGTTGTAATTCATACACCGTTCACTTGATTTGGATGTAAATGCCCTCAAATTAAAGCTGAAAGTGTGCAGTTAAAGCACATCTTGTTCGTTTCATTTCAAATCCATTTTAGTGGTGCATAGAGCCAAAATAAAGAGAACTGTGTCGATGTCCAAATATTTATGGACCTAACTGTATGTTATATACATAGACCACATACAGTTGTCTTTGTCTTTAATGAGAGGAATTTGCTTTGAGTTTTAAATACAACACAAAACCGCTGTCAGAAAACCAATGTCAAGCATATTTCCATATTGATACCAGAGGTAGACCTATAAATCAGGTCGATATTTCATTCATTCATTCATTGATTAATTAATTAATTCATTCATTCATTCATTCATTCATTCATTCATTCATTCAGTCATCTTTTGACATAGGGCAAATGCATGGTACACCCTGCACTGGTCATCAGTCCATCACAGGGCCACATTCACTTTCACAGTATATATATATATATATATATATATATATATATTTTTTTTACTTTTGATGACCATATGTGTTTCATATTTAGTTTATGCTTATTTTTATTGAAAATACTGCAGTGTAGACATAAAATGTAGATTGGACAAACCATAAGTGTTCAATCACTGGTTATTGACGTTACACATTAAATATGAAATAGAAGAAACCATATTGGCTGACCTAATCAGTATAGCACTTCAAAGATTCTACACCAAGGAATATTGCAGTATTTTAGTGTCTACATTTTCCTTCACCTTCAGTTAGAACATGCATTTCAACAGGAAATACTTTTTGTAGTAATATTATTAGGGCTGCAACAATCAATCATCAGTTTTAGAGGTTTTTACAATAATAAAAACAAGCTTTCTGATTTTTCACAATTATGATCCTTTTCCATTATACAGTTCTAGCTCTTCTCGACTCTACTGAACTCAACTAGAGCTGCAACTAACGATTATTTTCGTAATCGATTAATCTGTCGATTATTTTCTCGATTAATCGATGAATCGGTTGGTCCATAACATTGATCAGTGTTTGTCAAACCTGGAAATGACGATGTTCTTGAATGTCTTGTTTTGTCCACAAACCAAAATGATTCAGTTTTAATGATTTCTTTGTTATGTGGAGCAAAGACTAAGAAAATATTCACATTTAAGAAGCTGAAACAATCACAAATCTTGTTTTAATCATGAAAAGCTTCAAACCGATTAATCGATTAGCAAAATAGTTGGCGATTAATTTAGTAATCGATTAATAATCGAGTCATCGATTAATAGTTTCAGCTCTAAACTCAACTCTACTCAATTTGGCATGAGGCACGTCGTTTTCCATGACTTCATAGTTCCTCCTCATTGTGGGCAGGGTCATCAATGCACGGCTACATAAAACTGCCTTGTTGTTTTATACGCGACACAAACACACAAACTAGTAATGGGCAAAGCAGTTGTTTTCGGCGGACTGAATCATTAGACTTAGTTTATTAGAAAGATAAATTCATTACTTCCTGCATGACCAACGCACAGACAGCGTCTGAGACAGTCACTGTACTTAAATACGGCGGAACGGGTTGTGATTCAGCTCACGATCGCCGGATTTCAGCAGTGCTGTCACTAGATGACGTCAAATTTTATTATCGGCCCAGCTTGCTTGGAACCTCGACAGAGCAGGTACCAAAAAAAGCACCAGGTACCAGGTACTATCACTGATTGAAAAGAAAAAAGAAACAAGGAGAGTTGAGCTGTGCTAGAACTGTATAATGTAAAACATTGGTTCTCAAAGTGCGGCCCGGGGGCCAATGGCGGCCCGCAGAAACATTTCTGGCGGCCCGCATTGAATTACAGTTGATAGTTTTAATCCAGGAGCTACTAAGCGTGTTAAATGTTTGTTGGACATTACTGGATACAGACCAATAAGTGTAAACAAAAATACTGGGTATTTACCTGGTTTCTATATGGTGAATTTTAGTGTATTATTGGGTTATAAACTGGTAATAAGCAGGTAGCTACAGCCCCCAATTACTAGCTATTTACCCAGTAAATATATGGTAACAGAAATGTGTTACTTGGTATTAACCTGTAATTAGAAGGTAAGAACAATGGTCAAAATACTGGGTAATTACCCAGTAAATTATAAAGCGTTATTATATTAATGCTTAAATTACATTATTGCTTAAATTACATTAATGCTTAAATTACATTATATTAACGCTTATATTACTTAACGCTAAACTGTAGAACTGCAATCTGGTCATTAAAATGATTACAAATGGGATTTCTTTCTGTTTTTTTCCTTTGGCGGCCCTCAGTCCAATGTTGGGTTCTTAAATTGGCCCTCAGGTATCAAAACTTTGAGAACCCCTGATGTAAAAGCACCATTAGATGTCACTCATTCTTACACACTGGACCTTTAACTTTGTTGTGTAGCATCTAGTGCCTTACCTTGTTGAAATGCTATCAGATATTACCTTAGAAATGATCAGTGTATACAGTAGAGAATGACTTGCTTTGTGTGTAGACAGTCAAATACCACTGTAGTATTAGTATGTACTGTAGTATATATAGCATATGTATGACTTTCACCATATGGCTTAAGCATTTTGTCGACAGTATATTTTGTATCATGAATCTGTATGTCATGAAAGACAATGCCAAAGACTAAATTAGCTCACCTTTTTTTATTAGCTTGTGTTTTATTTATGTTGTAGAAGGAATTTAAGTGTTAATGGTCTGGTCTGTAGGTTTTAGGAGAATCTATACGCAGAAATAAAATGTAATATTCAGGAGTATGTTTTTGCTGTTGTGTCATCATCATCTGAAACTAAGAATGGTTGTGTTTTTGTTGGTTTAGAATGAGTCTTCTACTTCTGGACCGTGTCCTCTTCTCCAGAGCCCACCAGGTGGCACCAGTGTGTTTTCACAGCAGCTCAGAAGGGACAAACCAAACACTGGCCTTTTATATTTTAACATCACCTGAAAGAAGAGGAGGCTGAGGCATAAGGATAATCAGTTGTTTGCAGTCTGCAGCTTCACCACCAGATGCCACAACATTTTAGACACTGGACTTTAATGATGAATCACAAGAAATTAGGTTAAAGTAAAATATAATAATAATAATAATAATAATAATAATTATAATAATAAATAAACATGTTTACTCTTGTCATTGTAGGTTTGTTCTATTTCAGAAAACAAATAGTTAAATCTATATGAAAACTTTTACAACGTGTAGGCACTTTTCTTTTTTTCCGTCGTATTGTTGAATGAATTAAGCATTTTGATTGATGTGCTTTTCTTTCCTCCATTTGTCTCAATGTAATGTAAATGTACCTCTTGCTTATGTTTTTAAGTAAAAACGTACAATATTACTGTCTGAACAGTTCATTTACTGATTTATTTATGTACATTTTTAATTGCAGAATCAATTTAAAAACATATGTATTGCTGTTCTAAAACATTAACAATGCACTTTTCAAGTCACATTAATGCAACTTGATCAATGAGAGATTAGTATATCTTATCCCTTTTCAGGTTGGTTAAAACATTTTCTTTGCTATCCCTCAAAATCATGGACTCGGCCAATTTGAAGCCATTAGCAGTTTTAGTCTGTTCAGTCATAACATATAATTATAAAAACAAAACATTAATTTACATGCACTACTGTATATGTTTTCAGACTGTGAGGAAGTCTGTGTCTGTGTCTGTGAGGAAGAACTCAAGTGGAACCTATGTGCACATGCAAACTAGCATGGTCATATTACATAAAAAAGTGTGTAGATATATGTAAACAATAATTTTGTAATAATGCATCAGGTTAAAGTTACAAATTAAAACACAAACAATTTGTATGGTAATTGAAATATTTGTTAATAATTGTTTGTAATTTGTTAAAAACAATAATTGGGCAGACAGGAGAATTGCTGGGTTAAGTCCCCACCAGGTCAAGGTCTGGGGTACTCCTGAGCAAGCTATCACATCCCTTGTCAATTGGAACCCCACATTACATTAACCCCAACCCCGAGGGCCACATCCAGATGCCGGTTCCAAGCTCAGATAAATGCGAGTGCTGTGGGAAGGGCATCAGGATTAAAATTATCTGTGGATCACCTGTGGTGATCCTAAGAAAGAGGAGCAGTAGCTGAAATAAAGGTCTGGTGATTCTTTATTAAGGAGAAGTTAAGTAGAAACTGCTTTTTTGACAGTGAAACACATGAAGAGCATCTTTTCTCCAGAAAGTGCTGGATTTCCCAAGCTTTCTCTGCCTCTCCATCATTTCTATGTCAGCTGAGATGATGTCATGGCCTTTATGTTCATCCACAGAGCAGAGATAACTTCATTACTTTTACATTGCATGTCGTTTCGCAGACGGTTTTTTATCCAAAGCGACTTACAAGGAAAATGAGTACAATCTGCCGGGGTGGAGTTGAACTTGTGACCATGTCGTCTCTGCACACGGGGTACCAGTCTTAACCAATGAGCTAACGCCCCATTACTTCATTGTGACAAAAGCATTGTTCTCCTGGAGTTTCTTGGAAAGGTCCACCAGCTGGCGCTTTCATATGGAGATGATTCATAATGAAGCTGGAGGTGTTTCTCACAGACAGAAGCCACACAATTCAAACAAGTCTTGAGCACTTTTGAGTTTCCTCTCGGTGCAGACATCATGGCCACATCTTCAGGCCTAGCATAGCAGCAGCAGGAGCATCAGCAGGAGCAGCTTGGAGTGTCATCTTCACTCTTCACCAAAGCTGCACTTTTCTCCACCAAAGCTGCCAACATGATGGTTTTCATCAGTTTAGGCCTTCGTCTTAAAGTGTGTCTGCACAGAGGACAGCTGTAGATCTTCCTCTTCTCTTGTAAGTCCCAGCTGATTTTAATACACGTCATACAGAAGCTGTGTCCACACGGAATAGTCACCGGATTCTTCAGTAGCTTGAGACAAATCGGACAACAGATCATCTTCCAGTCCACCTGATCTCCTGTCAGCTCAGTTTCTTGTCCCTGAGATATTCTTCTTCTCCCTTGGAGTTTTCCAACAATTGACCTCCATAATGAACGCAACATTGCCTCAGCTGTCTTCTGTCCACAGTATTGCCTTGGTCTAGTTAGTTTGTTGCAGTTGTTCTTTTTAATCACAGTTCAAAAATTCTTTATCATGATTCTTCTCATCTTTTCTTCTTCTCATAAATTCCTACAGGCTGTACACCCAGAGGTGCAATGGCGCCCTCCACAGGACAAAATGATTCTGTCCACAGTTCCAAGTCCTCCAACACAATTTATCTCCTCAGTCTGATCATCTGCAGTTCAAAGCTCTTTATTCCAGTTCAAAGCTCTTTGTTGAAGTTCAAAGTTCTTTACTGCAGTTCAAAGTTGGAATTCTAAGTTATTTGTTGAAGTTTAAAAGTTCTCCACCGATTTGATCAGGGGGAATGAGGACGAAGATGGGAGTATGAGGATGAGAGGGAGAACTTTGGACCATGAAGAAGTGTTGAACTGTGGAGGACAGTAGTATTTCCCTCACTGTGAGGCCTGCTGGAAATTATCAGGAGAAGAAGTTCTCCATCCAACTGCCATCTTCTCTCCTCAGGCAAACTACTGAACGTTCTATTCTGGATACCATGACTGAAACCACTGCAGCCAAGCACCTGCAGACCTGCTCCATATGGATTGGACCTGTGTCCTGTTACATACACATTTTGGTGAGTAATTTTTTGTGTCACATCTGGTGTGAATGTCCTGCTCCCATTCACTTTGGAATTGTGAAAGACTTGATTGTGACTGCACGATCTCGCCACACGTTGTGCTCTCAAACAGCAGTTCCACGTAATGACCAGAAGAGGGCAATACGTTTGTAGCGGAACTTCCCAGACCTCAGGTTTGAGGCCCTAGAAATTACAGCAAACCTTCCACGCCCAGATTATTATTACACAGCAAGAGCAGGACACTATAGTAAAACTGGAAATTAAAATATGTTGGCCCTGTTTCCAACCATAACTGAGAAACCCTGTGTTACAGATATACAGCAAATATGTAATAACATAGGAGACGTTATATTTTATTAGACTTATTATTATTATCATCATTAGTAGTAATAGTAATAGTAGAACTACAGGCAGACCAATAAATTATAATATAATAATATATAATAATCACTATTTTTTTTGTTTTTTAACAGAATTGTACACATTGTTGTTTAAACAGTTTACGTAAACATTAAGTGTCTACCTTAATTGCATTTATTATTTTCTTAAATTTTAATATTTTCAGATTTATATGCTCCATATAACAAAGAAAATAATTAACATGAAAAATTATGGCTTTTGGACCAAAAACAGGGCATTTTACAACATCATCATTTCTAGGTTTGGTAAACACTAATCAACATTTTTCGATTAAGATGATGATAATAATAGCATTATCTTCATTATTATTGTTTTTGTTATTGTTATTACTATGGCTGCAACTTCCCCCATTAATCGCATGTTCGATCACAAAAGAAATTGTTGAAAAATGTTGATCAGTGTTTACCAAACCTGGAAATGATCATGTTCACAAATGTCTTGTTTTGTCCACAAACCGGTTTTAATGATTTCTTTTTGAAAAGCTGACAGAGAGTTCCAGAAACTCGTTTTGATTATTGCAAAAACTCTCTCAAATCGATTAATCGATAATCAACATATGATATAATTATAATAATCTATTGATCTAAAAATCATTGCAGCCCTTACATAAATTGAGTTTTATACGTATGTGATATTGCCGATATATGATTCTTACTCCTGCTTTGTGTTGTTATTGGTTTGCCACATTGTTGCTGCTTTAGCAAGTGAATTTCTCAGTTAAATCTACATTATAATCATGATAATAATAATAATAATAATAATAATATATATATATTTATTATAATGTAGTGTTGACTGACTGCCCTCCTCCCTGCCCTCCGCTCTCGCCCCCACCTTTCCCCCCCAGCAGAGGGGAAGAGTCGAGACAAGTGAACAACAAGCCGAGGCACGGAGCAGAGGAAATTGCATAGGTGGGTGTTTTCTCTCTGTCTTCATTGTGAGCGCTGACTCCCAGCGGTGGACACTGTTGTTCCCTCTCACGCTTTCGTGCTTGGACCACGCCGAGTTTCCGTGTTTGTTTTTATTGTCTCAACTCAACTCGGTCCTCCTACCAGACTGCGGGTCGAGGTTTGGACTGTGTCAGCGTTGGCAGGAGTAGCAGCGGAGGTCAGCTAGGCTAGGCCTTAACCCAGCTCATTTGAACACTTATGGACTTTGAAAAACAAGCCTAACCGTTGTCTCCAGAACCGGTAATACCACGTCTATTTATGTGTTGTGCTCGGTGCAGCGGGTGGGGACGTTTTTTTGTTGTTGTTGTGTAAACTCAACTATTGTATAGCTGCGTTAGCATGCTAGTAGCCACCGTAGCGCAAGCTAATGTCGCCAGCGTCGGTGCACTGGCTGGACGAATAAGTCGTGTGGGACTTTGCGTAAAGTTTAACGAAACTTGAACACGCCGATTAAAAGTGGTTAATATAGCGAGTCGTTTTCGCTTCTAACATAACCTTAGCTACCAAACGTGTCGGGTCATTATACGAATAGTGTGGTTTGATTGTGTCTGGAGGCGAAACACTATACATTTGAGGTTTAAACTGGATTATTTATGTCAATCATGTTTCTACCACTTACGGGTTTCAGGGCAGGTGAGAGAACACGGAAGTGACTGGCCACTCAGCCGCGCCACAAACCGTAAATTGGAGGTCAAAGTCCAGTTTCGGATTACTTATCAATGCTCTATTATGTGCTGTACCTGTAACGCCCCCTCTCTGTGGTCAGCGGTGCCCGACGGTGTCTGTATATGGCTCGTAAGATTCATAATTACCTCCACAGAGCAGCAGTGCAGAAGATAAAAAGTAGAGGTGGATTTTTAATTTCATTTTGTGTAGATGTAGGTCAGCGCTTCCCGAATGTTTTCATGCGTGGACTCACTTTCTAAAAAACACATCACTACGACCCAGTTCACAATATAATTTGTGACAAGAGTAAACTTTTGCATGTTATAACGTGCTTGTTCTCTGTCATCCATTATTTTATTGAGATAAACAACTAACGATTATTTTCATAATGAGTTTATCTGTCAATTTGTTGAATAATCAAGTACTTCTTTGGTCACGAAATGTCAGAAAATGTTGAACAGTGTTTACCAAACCTGGAAATTACGATGTTCTCCAATTTCTAGTTTTATCCACAAGCCAAAATGATTAAGTTTTAATTATTTCCTTTTTGACACAGAGCAAAGAAACCACAAAATATTCACACTTCAGAAGCTGCAAAATCAGAGAAACCTGTAATATGAAAAGCCTATTTAAAAATGATGTGATTCCTTTTTCAATCACAATTTTTTATTTGAATTATGGGTTAGGGTGTATTTACACATTGGAAGCTGAGTGACCTTGATGGAGGTTTGCATTCTGACTGTCTTTTCTCCAGTTTGTGTTGCTTTTTGTGAGTCTACTGTGAAAGTGCACAGTTTAATGTTCCAGCCCTTTGATGTGGTCTGCCAGGTAGACGAGGGAGACGGTATTTGTGGTGGCAGAGCAGCAGTGAGGGACAAAAGCAAGAACCTGTTGTGTGGGTCTGGATGTGTGGGTGTGGTAAGGTGGCTGGCCTGTTTGTTGCTTCGTTATTCAGTCTCTTGTCTTGCAACACAGACACACATCTCAGTTTACAGTTGTCCAGTTGTGCAGTGTTACTAAGAGGGACTTTGCTGCATCAATCTCAGCAGGTCGTTCACTCCTGGAGGAAACCTGCTGGTTTCAGTTGGTGATCCGTAGTTTCTGTTTGTGACGTAACCAGTCATTGCACAAGCACAGACACACAGGCATGTTTGGCAACTTGTCTGGGAAAACTGTGATTTGTGTTGATCTAGTCAGCTGGTTGGTGCGTTTCAGTAAAGTGTGGACATGCCTGGCATATTCCTCTGAAAAAACAAAAAAAACAAAAAAGAACCTTCAGGCATGCCTGCTTTGACCTGCTGGAACAAAGATGGTAGATATTGAGAGCAAGTTTGGACAAGCTCTTTAATCAGAAATGTCGCCTCTTTAAGAGCTGAAAAGGAGAGGAATGTTTAAAAAAAATGTTGGCCATTTATTTTTTCCTAGCTGTTTTTCTTGTGGGGGCTGAAGTCTTGCTGCTCAGCCAGTTGTTTTAACCAGGGCTATCATTTGTGAGCCTCTGTAATGACGGGCTTTCTGAGCGTACCACGGGTGTGTCCCTCTGACACACAGAAGCTGGGGTTTTCTTATATTTGCTCAACCTCCCCTGTCTGTGTTCTCTCTGTCTCTTTCTCCTTCATCTGTCCTCGTCTCCCCCTCAAACGGTTACACCTGCACTTTTTTGTATTTGAACAGCGAGCACGTCAGTTCACTGTCATTGCAGGGGACATCACGTGGGATTGAGAATGTGAGAATGGGTGCCCATATTTTTCTAAAGCTGTGAAGTTGACCTGTTGTACCAAACCCTTCCTCAGAGCCGGTGGTTTTCTTCTTGGAAATGCTCGGTGCCAATTTGTGTTTTTATGATCCTCACTGTGGCAATTTGAACTGACTTCCTTGTTGAGCGATGGTCATTCTCCGTTTGCACTTCACCAGTAGTAAATCTTTTCTGAGTTATTGCACATCATTTTAAGATTGTTAGCCCATTTTCCACTATTGTGAGTTACCGTAAATGTCAATTCTTCATTAATTAATAAGAATATATATTTCTAATTTTGTATTGAGTTGGGCTGCAGCAGTTAATTGGTTAGTAATCATTCAGCAACTATTTTGATAATCGTGTTTTCACTTTGAGCGTTTTAAGATGAGAGATGTTTTCAGCTTCTTCAGTGTGAATATTTTCTAGTTTCTTTCCTCCGTATGACAAAGAAGTCAACACAGATTACCTTTGGTTTGATTATGGAAATAACTGGTTATTTCTCGGCAAGTGTGGTTTTGTCTGATGTCATGCTTTACCCACGATTTGTCACTTTAATTAATTTACATGTTGGCGATTAGCTTTGGTTACATTTACCACACTCTGATGTAGCAATGTTGGGGGTAAAATGGTGTTCTCATTACCCTCATATAAAAGACACAATGGTATTAAAATGGTGTCAGCTTTTTGGAACTGATTTAGGTTAGTTACAGGTACACTTCCATTTTTGTTGTGATGTACAAGAGATGCTTAGAGAATTCATGGTGTGAATTGTTAATCGTTTTGTTTTTGCTCCCGTACTAAATAGTTAATGTATAGCAGAAGTAAAACTGCCAACACTTTTTATGGTGCAATTGTTTATATACAACACCATGAAACCAATTCTTGGTTCAGGTGTCTACACGTTGGATTAGCTGTAAAATGGTTGTGTTGCTGAAACGTCCATGTATTAGCCTCCTGTAGTGGGGTTTGTTTTGGATCTAATGTGTTTGGAGATTGCATATCTGACTAAGAACTTGTTAAATGCTTTCAGATACTTGTGGTATTTCCACAGCATTTCACCATCATGCATATGGCTGTGCCGTTTTTCTATCTTTTCATTGTTTTCATAGTTTTTAAATTTCAAAATGCAATCAGACGTCTGCCCTTTAGGCTTGGTGTGGCCTTCATTGGAGCAGCCATGTCTTGCGTGACTAGATTTGGAAAATACAGGAGATTTGACACTTGTCTAATCAAAACTACACACTGTCAAATATATTTCATTCATTGAAAGTGCTGTTGCAACAAATACACACGATGACTTGTTTGTCACTAAATGATTTGTTTTTCAAAAAGAATTCACACATTCTCAGATTTTTCAGCTTGTTCAATGTGAATATTTTCTGTGATTTTGGTAAACACAGATCAACATTTGTAAACATTTTATTTTCTCCAGTTATGTGTTCATGTACTTGCACACACTGGTTTATATTTCGCTCTTTTTTTTGCTCCATGAGTTACAGCTGCCCACATGTTTCCTTCTTCACTAAATATAGTAAGTTGGCATCCCGTCGGTGGGACAGCCGGTCTTGCTGAGGTCCCTGAGCAGTGTATGTGAATGTGACTGTTAATGGGTGTGTGTGAATGTGCACTCTCGTCCCATGGGAGAAGGGGTGGCGGTGGGCTTCAAGGTTTCTAGTTTGGACGATGAAGGCAGAAGTAGTTGGATGTGGGCCAAGGCTAACACGCACGCACGCACACACAGACTAAATCTGTGTGTCCATTCAAATGAGGCTGAGTCAGCAGAGCATTTGGCCAAACCACAACAGCATTTTACCATCGCTTCACCTCAGCTGTGTGTGGGTGGGTTGGTGGACTGTAACAGAATGTATGTATGCCTGCCTCAAACACCACATACTTGGGGCACATACACAGGAGAACTAGTTTGGGAGACTCTGCAGATGTTTTTTGTATTGGCTATTTGGGAGCCCTGGAACAAAATTTCAAAACGCCACCCTTGCAGTGTGTACAACCGATATGCAATTTTGGGAATACTTGATTTTGCTGTTGCCATCTTTGTCTTTGTCATCTTCTTGTGTTTGGAGTTTGTACGCAGCGTGCATGCTTTATGTGCATGCTCCATGTCTTCTGTGTCAGCGGTACAGTGCCACACAGGCTTGGCGTTGTGTGTGTGTGAAGACATTTCTTCAAACAATACAGTATAGATGGAACACTTTAAGGATAAAAAAGAAAAAAAAGGTTGTATAGGGAAAGACATGTTTCCATGTGGAGAAGTGCGTGCATGCATGCGTGTGTGTACATCTTGTGTTTTGTGCGTTGGCTCAGAATGGTAAGTGGCATTACTGTGTAATTCCTGGGCTGTCCCATTAGCAACTACGATTGAGCACGGCCACTAATGGTCTTAAAATAGATTAATGATTAATGCCTGATCATTAAGTGGCTAAAGCCATCTTACAACTAACTGCTTTCTGCCACGAGCATTTTAGCAGCAAGTCGTGAAGTAGTTATAGAGGGTTGTGCGTAGAGCTGAAACGATTAATCGATTACTAAATTAATCGCCAACTATTTTGATAATCGATTAATCAGTTTGCTTAATCAGTTTGAAGCTTTACAACTGAATCATTTTGGTTTGTGGACAAAACAAGACATTCAAGAACATCGTAATTTCCAGGTTTAACAAACACTGATCAATGTTTTTTTTAACATTTTCTGACATTTTATGGACCAACCGCTTCATCGATTAATCGAGAAAATAATCGACAGATTAATCGATTACGAAAATAATCGTTAGTTGCAGCTCTAGTTGTGCGTGTCTGTTGCTCTGAGGCACAGTCGTCTTCCATACATTGAATTATGGTATGTTGACTTATCTGTGTTGCTGCCGTCTCAGGTTGAAATTCTCGAATGTAAAAACTTGATCGCAGTGTGCTCCAGGCAAACGTCATGACTCTTCCTGGGATTGCCCAATATAACTTTTTTTGTTTTAAACCAATATTAACACCACACCTTTATCTTCTCATACCGATATAGTTCGTTAGAGCCTCTTTAAAAATAACTTCTACAAAACAACCACTATACTGTCACATTTGTGCTGATGCATTTACCACCTGAACATGTGCAGCCCTCACCCTCTTCCTTGTCACACACGCCTCTCTTTACACCCTGTGCTTACTAAAGCATCTGTACAATATTTTAGGTTTTACAGTTGGGGCTGGGCATCATGACATACAAATTCAAAGAAATTCATTACCAAACGCGTATCACATTTATTCAGAGTTTGCAGCAGATGATGGTTTGCTCGATATCTGATGCTGTGAAACTGAACCAGTGCCATGCTACTGAGGGACAGTTTAAGGGAATCTGCAAGAGGTTTGTGTTGTATGGGGTTTTCATCATCATCATTCTTGGAAAATGGCCACCCATTATAGCACCACATGCATGCCTATCATATACTACAGCATTGTTTATACTACACAGAGTTTTTTGAGGAACAAAAAAATAAATATATTGCATCATTATCAGGAAAGTTCTGTGTGGATCAGGCTTTAACCTTTTCACTGCCTGCTGCCATCTGCACCACAATGAACTATGAAAATCTGGTGGTGGAAGTCGAAGAATAATTTGTTCATGATAATCCAATGAACTATTCATTTGAATTAATTAATTAAATGGATTTAACGGTAGCCCTGTTTGCAGATCATATTGGATCTCACTTTTTTCTTTTCCTGATATCCTATCCAGCTTTTTTTTAAAACAAGTATTGCTTGGTAGTATCAGCTCATCCCTGGACACCACAATTTTTTTATTTGTACTTCACTACCACATTTAGTTTCCTATTTTCCTAGTGTGGGCATCTCTGTTGTTTCGATTTTCTTTGAATGCACGCTGAGCCTGTGAGAGTTGTTGCTTATATAGTACATACTTGAAATCCATTCAATTTGTGAGCATTATCCACTATAGAAGCACTTTGTTTGTGGTAGCTCGTTCTGACTGGTCAGAGAAAGTAACCGCCCCCTCTCTCCCATTTCCACGAATGAAGTGTTTGGATGGGAAGAAAAATGTTGGTGTGTGAGCGATGGATGAGAGAAGCACAATGAAAGAATGAAGGGCTCCCATATTAGGACAGCTTCCAAGAGCTGAGACAGGATATGACACGCTAAATCTCACAGTGGAATGTATGACAATGGCTGTGTGTGTACGCACATGTTTTGGTGTGTCTAATGCATCCTTCTCTCCACAAATGTGGGTTTTATTTTTCACACAAATGGAGAGAGACACGGAGTAGTATTTACTTCACCGAAAGGTGCCCCACAGCTCTGTTTTGAGTATTTTAGGTTCATCTGCGCGCACAGATGTGGACACACTCATCTGTGTGTAGGCTTTGTTCACCCCAACAGTGGTGTGTGTGTATTTGATCTCCATGAGTCAGTGAACATTAAAGTCGAAAATAGTTTTTAGCCCTGGTCTGGAGAAGAGCCACGCTCATGTCATCCCATTATTAGACAGACAGTGCTGAAGTAATCTCACCCAGCTTCCTCATCCCGGTCTTTGCCAGCTTCCCTGCCGAGAAAGTCTGAGGATAAAGACCTTGTCGTTGTCTTCATTTGAACTGTTGACTTATTATCATTCCTCTGTAATTTAGGCTGAGGTCATGTGTGGCATGTGCTCAGGCCACATTTCCCTCTGAAGGGACAGTTTGATGTTTAAAAGCAAAACTTTTTCTTCTTTTCACTGTTACTTCTTAGTTTGTTGCAGGCACTTTCTTTGTATTCCAGTGAATCAATCACTGCTCTTTGTCTATGAATGGTCATTGCTTCCATCATGGTAATTTAATTTCAGCTGGTTATTTTTGAAATAAATGGATGCAAGCATTTGAATTTGAGTTGTGATAAAGTATCATTTGATTGTAAGATGGGGTTTAGGTGTCCATATGAGTTAAAATTGTTGTTTATTCTATCAGGTATAATGAGACTTAAACACATAAGTCTCAAAGTTGTCATTGTGACAACACATTTGTCATCACAATGTTGGTCTGAAGAAGGAAATGTATATATTTTTACAATGTGAATTTTTTAAAGTGTGGAAATGTAGTTGATGCTACAGCACGTTTTCTCTGGATCACTGAATCCAAGCTAGAAATATAATTAAAAAAGTAATTGACAGGTGCAGCAGTCACCCTGATAAATGCTTATCAGATGAAATATCGTTCTCTCACTCATAAGCAAAGCAGAGAGTCGGCTCTCGCACTTGTCTCCCTCTCCCCTTCCCGACTCTCTAAGCATCCTTGGAATTGAGAAGTGTTAACAAGCTCCACACGCTGCAGCTGAAAGTGTGATGTAACCATCTCTTGTCATGTATCGCACTTTCTTTCCATTTTTAACCCTGCATTGCAGAAGGTGAAATGAAATGCACTAAAACTGTGAGAGTAAATTCTCATACCTGCTCTGCTGATGCTCATCTAGTATTAAGTTTGAACTGAATAAGATGAATTATCTCTTATTTATGTTGATTGTCCTCACTGCTGTTTCATGCTCTTGCTCTATCAGTTGTCACATTTTCTCCACAGTTGTTTCTTGCTTCCCTCCATTATTTCTCTTCCTGCGTGAGCGCCACCTGCTTTTTAACCTCCATGTGCCAACGTCATTCACACTTTGAACACTTTTGTTCCCAGATCTGCTCTTTGTCAGGATCCTTCTTTCATATCATTACACTTGGGGATTTCAGTCTCTCTTTGTATGTTGGTTCTTTGATTAAAATCTTGGTGATGGTTGGATCTCTTCTTGCCCTCTGGTGTTGTTGACCCCTGTCCTGTCCTCTGCTCTCAGCGTGTGAATGGAGCAGTGTGCGAGTACGGCCTCCCTGCTGGCCTCGGTGCGGGAGCAGGAGAGACAGTTTGAGATGCTGAGCCGAGCTCTGGAGGAGGAGCGGAGGTCATGCGCCGGCACCTTGCCCCGCCCCCTCCCCAACATGCAGGTAACGGGGAACAAACCCTTCCCTCACCCATGCACACTTTCCATCGAAAAGTCCCTCAGATGCATCTAGTCTTGATCTGAGTGAGTTCATCCAGTGTCATCTCCATGCTCACCCATATATACAGTATATCGCCCCAGTGTGGACTGGCTGGATGGTTGCAGAATTTAAATGAAACTAGAGGTGGAGGAAAATATGTCCTTTTTTAGTTTTTGAGTTTTGGAAGTTGTTATAAAGTCACTAATGTGCCTTTCGATGAAGTTGTCCTGAGGAGATCGTTTCCATCTTCTGTTTCTCCTCTCATCCATAATTGTACAGTTTCTTCATCATGCCATCCAGCCGTTTCTCAGAAACATTCACGTCTCCTCCCAGTCCTACCATCACCATATCATCAAATCTCTCCACATGTCAAGCCTAACACTGTAAAGCCTTGTGTATATGCGCATGCGATGCCATGGGGTGGGACTCTGCAGATGGGGCGGGGCTCCGCAGATGGTGCGCGATCATACATTATGTACAGAGGCGTTTATCCTCAGCGAGTTCAGCGTGTTGTTCGTCGTCTTTTTGTAACGTGGTAGCAATCTCCTTCTTCAGAAGAGCCATACAAATGCGTATACACGACCAATGTTATGTTTCAATGTTATTCAGCTGCAACAACAGCATCTTTTTCTCTCGGACGCCATTGCTCACTGTAGCCAGAAGCACGACCCCTACTGATTGGGCGGGAAATTGCAGTGCGTATCCGGCACTACGACGGAGAACTATGAAGGTTCGAGGGGCCTCCGTGGTTATGCAGTCGGATAACGCATTACGCAGTCGGAGAAGTATATTGTGGCCTTAAGTGAAAACAATTGATATTATTTATCAATTGCCCAAGAGGTCCTACTACCGGGCTTAACAGGTTTTCTCGGGGGAACCCTGCGTTTGTTGTAAAAGATAATTATAACTTTATTTTTATAGGACTTTCCAAAACAGAATTTACAAAGTGCTTTGACAGTCCAGTTGAAGGAAATATGTAGCCAAACAAAAACAAACGACAGAAACTACATGGAATATTGTTATTCTTTCCAATGTGCTAATATATCGGAAGTGCTTGGGCTGATAACTGATATATACAAGTTGTTTTTTTTTTTGGTCTCTTAACATAATATTGTGCATAGTATTGCAGCAGATGTAGATACATTTTCTCCATTGTTCTAAATAATCTAATAATATTTGGTGAGGGTGCAAGCATAGAAGTGAGGAAGCTTGTTTTTGTTTTGTTTCATTTAGTCACATGGCGCATTTTCAATGGTTCGACTTAGCATGGTTTCCACTAGGGATAGTACCCCAGGAATAGGGCCCTGTACTCCAGCAAGTCTCTTTTGCACAAAAGTGAAACTTGGCTGCATACAGTGCATATTATGAACTCCCCAGATGAGAGGCATGCATCCTTGTCCTTGCATCCTCCTCAGTATTTTCATAGATTTCTTTAGCAATTTTGACAGCCCTACCTAGTACTTTTTGTACCTACTCTGGCGAGGTTCCAGATACTATATTGACGGTGCCAGACTGCTGGCCACTATTTAGTCAGAGTGCCGTCACAGGAAGAGACATCTGATGCAAGAATAAAGCCGAATTGAAGATCAGTTAAAAGGACTTGGGTAACGTGGGTTAATCTCCAGCAATTACCAGGGAAAAGTCTAAAATCTCAATATTTAACAGAAGAGTCTGGTGTATTAAGCGAAGAAAACAAATGCTTTACAAGTCGCTAGTCATGGGCGTTTCATGCAACTGTGCGGTGATGGCTCCTCCCATGTTGAGTAGGTACTATTTTATAGTGGAAAACCAACTTGAACTGTGCTGTGCCAAAACGAACTGGGACCATTGGTGGAAAAGGGATTAGGGGATCTTGGTGTGTTTGCTGATATCTGATAATACATTATAACGCCAATAATATCTACATCCCTAAATCAAATCAAATCAGATTTATTTGTATAATCTTTTACAATAGCCAGATGGTACTGAATGTGCTTTATATCAAAGCAATAAAATAATACATAAAAACAGAAGGAAGTGCTACAGTGCTGCAAGAAAACACAAGATAGTGCTACTCGTGCTGCAGGGTGTTAAAGGCCCTCTAAAAGTGAATAAAGTAAAAAACTGGCAGAATAAGTACCCCTAAGAGCAGGACTATCGTGGTCAGAGTTAAGTGCCAATCTAAAAAAGTGTGTCTTCAGCTTTGATTTAAAAAGATTGAGGTCAGTGTTGGTGCGAATGTCAGGGGGCAGTCTGTTCCACAGCCTGGGAGCTGCAACAGCAAAAGAGACTCAAACAGTGCCCCCACTGTTTGAGTCTTGACCTTGGGACCTCTAACAGGAGCTGGCTGGAAGAACGGAGGGCCCTGCCATGATTGCGTAAAGTTAAAAAGAGTTTAAAATCAGTTCTTAAGCGAAAAAATAGCATTGCTGTTATTGATGAATAAGTAACACCTGCATCTTTTTGAGGTTCAGTTTACAGTCTTAGGGAAATCTTTGGGAGACTTTGACCAATCATGAGGCAGTTCAGAGAGCGTGGTGGCTCCTATTAGCTGTTTCACCAAGCACTGGGTGCCAACAGTCATGTGGTGAAAATGTTGCTGCCTACTCTAACGAAGCAACCTAAAAACAGGCTCAGGTGTGGAAGGGCCTCAGTACAGAGAGAGTCGTGATTCCAGAATGTTAGTATTAAACAAACTGGAGATGTGACTCAAAAAACTAAATCTTTTTTATCTTGCAAAACCTGGCTTTTTACTACTGTGGTCTAATCCGACCTGTTTTATCATTTGTAAAACTTAATAAAACCCTTGAATATGATTCACATTCATGTCTGAAATGTGTTTGCTTCCTGACAGACAGACGTTTAGTCACTCACACCCACGCTCTCTCACTCTTTCACTTCTTTATTGACACACTTGGTCATTAGGGGACATGCAATAGTTAGTAGTCATACACATGTACAACTACATATACGCTCAAGGCCCTTAGGTAACCTTTGAAATACGCTCTCATAAACCGCCATGTTCTGCCTCTCCCTCACTTTCCCTCTCTTTTCGGCTGCTCTTGCGTGTTGGCTTTCAGTCACGGCATTCATTCTTTATTCTGGCTGATGAAGAGCCAGAAATGTACAGAAAGAGACATTTAGGCTTGTGTGTGTTATTAGTGAGAGTGAGACAGAAATGTAGCTTGTACTCGTTCTTATCTGTGTGTGTTTACATAGCCCAAAGGCTTCGGCATGCCTCTGCCACTCTCCCAGGCTGTGCACAGCACAACCTCAGTCATTTACTGACAGGTTCCCACACGCTCATATCTGCCCGACACTTTCTACTATTCCCTTTGAGTCCTCATCTACCAAAGAGTTCTTACTTGATTTAAGCTAAGTCGCTGTTCACAATGTTGACAGGGTGTCTTGGGTAAAGTCGTAGTCACACACCTGATAATTACAAATTAAAAAAAAAATATATATATTTTATTACGTCTTGTCTTTGAATGGGTGGGTTCCGGCCCTCCTCCCCCGACTGTCCTTTTTTGAACCCTGCTCAAGTTGTGGAGATAAAACTGTAGAGGTCATATAGGGAATCTTAGGGCTCCCCCTGTGGCTGAAATGGGTAGTCCACCACACCCATCTGTGCTCCTGGGAAGACACAGACCCATGAAACAGGTTTTTTTTATTATCTCTCTGCTTGTCTCCGTGTGCATCGTAATTCATTTCATTACTGCCTAATTTTCTTCATCATTCCATCATCACAGTTCACTCTTAAACTCTTCACAGCTTTTTTCCCGCCTCTTTGGCTGAAAAAGACTGCAAACCGAGACCCAAAGCCCCAATCAGTCACAGACTTTCAATTGAATTTTAAAAGTTTAGTTTCTGGTCAGATTTTAGGCTGCAGTTTTCAGTTGCTTTCATTCTTAATTAATCTCTTGATTCATTTACTTCTTTGGTCCACAAAATTTCAAATTGTTTTGTTCATCATCGTTTCCCAAATTCTCAAAATTCTTATTTTGTCCACAAACTGAAATTAATCAGTTTTAACGATTTCTTTGTTAAATGGAGGGAAGAATCCAGAAAATATTGATGTTGAGAGCAATAAAACTCAACTGAAAGGTGACGATAGTTGCTGCTTTCACTCGATGATTTTGCTTGGTCTGAAACATGAGTAACTAATATTTGAAAAGTTCAGCTGGCCGGTGAAAGGTGTGTGTGTTGAATTTGTGTTTGTTTTTCTTGGCAGAACGGCCGCATTCCTTGTGATGCAGACATAGAGCGGCTGACACTGAACGAGGGTTACAACAACGGGACACATCACGTAAAAACTCAAATTTTCAACCAGAAACATATCTCATGTTAAAATTGCATCTCTTACTTTTTTACTGCAATTTGTGAATATGTGTGTGCAGTTCAGGATGGAGCCTGGTCAGATGGTGCAGGAGACATACACGGTGGAGGAGAACCCCCAGGATTCCACACCTGTTGTCTCTGTGGAGACCAATGATGATGGAACCACACGGCGCACAGAAACCACGGTGATAATTAGATCTCAATAGGAACACGTGTTGCATAGTGTGAAGTTCTTAAAAGGCCCTGTGAAGTGATAGCTTTTTTTGTGTTATACAAACCACCTTACCAAGTTTGAATTATTAAAAAGTTGCAAAATGTTTAAAATTAGATTTGGGTCATGTTAAAATTCAGTAACATTCTTTGCTTTAAGACACTGGAGACGGCTGCAGGACCTGAACACAATCAATCAAACACACACACACACACACACACACACACTGGTTGACTCACATTAGTGGCGGTCAAACACAAACAAGTCTTGTGAATCTGCTATTTTTAATTGTATCAGTGTTTCACATGTAAGCAGCATTTTGTGAACCATTCTTAAAGATGGATCCTAGAGTGGGAAAATCTCAAAACACCAGCCTTGAGTTTTTGTGTAGACAACCAGTACGCTACTTTGGGAAAACCATGATATGATAACTCATTATCTTTCCTGAGTCACCCTGATTGTCTATATTGTAATGTATACTTTAATTACTATAATTTGAAATAGCTTTATTGGAATGCAGTATGTGCATGCTTAATTTTGTAGCAGCGCTACAGCCTACAAACCCTGAACAGAAGACAGAAACATGTATTTTTAACATGTATAATGTGTGAAGAGGAGAAGCGCCGTATTTGCTTCACAGGGATTTTAGCCGTTATAATTTCCTGATAGATACCCTTTTGATTACATGATTTACAATTTCATGGTCTTAAACGTTCAGCAACAACATCTCATCTCTTGCCTCCCTTCAGGTAAAGAAAGTAATAAAGACCACAACTACTCGTACGGTCATCCCCTCCGTATCGGACACACTTTCCCTTGATGGTGGGGGTTCAGTGACCGGTATGGGGGGCTACACAACACCTATGGAACGAGTCTACAGACAGGCACCAGGCGTAGGCATGCCAATGGACTACCCCACTCACACTGTGCCTCGAAACTACCACTACGGACCCCAAGGGGGTTATGAAGACTACCGCACAGGACCTCCATCTGAGACCTACGCAAGTCTAACCAGGGGTGCTCGCATGGATGATCGCTACAGGTATCATGTTTCCTTAGATAAAAATGTATGTTCATGTAGTTCCAAGCCATCAAAAGAAAACGGTTAATCCAAATGTTTCTTTCAAAACCTCTAGACCAGTCCATCCAGATGGTTACAGAACTCTGGATCCAAGCTACAGAGCCCCCAGCAGGAACCAAATAGACCCCTATGCTGCTCAGCCACAGGTGTGTGCAGTAATCATCATTTGGATTGATGTTTTCTTTCTAGCAGAATTATACCTTGATTAGTCACAAAATTCACTTCCTAAATTGGGTGCCTTGTGTTATGTTGAAAACTGAATAATATGATTTGAATAATTAGTTGTTACTGTTTTTGTTGAATAATAATTAAATAGTTAATTATTGGGGTTTTAGGCCCTGTCCAATTTCTCCCCCTTAAAATTTCCACTTGGTTTGGAGTGCCATCAACCGTAAATACCCCTTGTTGAGGGAAGTGGCTTCCCTATGGAATTGGGACACTACTATATGCAAAGTAGCGTAGTGAATGCAAAAATTAAGGGTTAGGGGAGGTATTGGGACAGGGCCTTTGTATTTGGATGGTACCTTTTACTACTTGACATTTATTGATGGTCTTGTCTAGGTTGGGCGTTTGGGTAGCGCTATGGAGCTTTCCTCCATCCCAAGGTTTGTTCCAGAACCTTATGGTCTGGAGGATGATCAGCGCAGTATGGGCTTTGATGAGCCTGACTATGGGATGGGACACCCAATGCACTTCAGTACTATGCCCCGCAACCACCAACCATTTCCCCATGGCCCCCCGCGCAGGACTGGGTAAGTGCTCTATTCTTTTGTCACGGCTTTTCTTTGCATAGAAAACACTTTGATGTATGCAGGCATCAGGCTTTTAGCCAGCAGGGCGATCTCGCTGAGCCCAAGATTACATTAAAACACAGCGTTCTCAGCAATGGCTGAGCTGTTTGTTTTGAACCTTCAGGGCTTCTTAGGTCATTAAGGTAATGACACAGATACACACTAAAAAACAGCATTCATTGGAACTTCCGGTCTAGGTCCACTTTAAAAAACCTCAATTACCCCTTTACTCTTTGTGTTAAATATCTACTTTGTGGAAACTGAGTTTCTACAATTCAATGATATTGTTATTTTAAGTTGAAAAACAGCAGCTACAAATGGCTGACAGAGCATGGTTAGCTCTTTCTGATTCTGGGTTTGTGTTGTTGAAGAGAAATACATTCCAGTGAATGGTTTATGATTCATTAAGTCTGCCCCAGCTGGGAACAGCAACAAGCCAGCTGTCTGCTGATAACAATACAAACAGAGCAGTTGATCAGTAAGCAGACTTTTAGTTTCCACCCAGTTTGTGCTCACATGTGGATGCTTGTTTTGATCAAATCATCTGCTACTAACTGTATCTGGTAAACCAATCAGCCATTGTAATTGCTATTGTTCTGTGATGGTATATTATGTAGCCTATAATATTCTCTTTAAACCGTAGAAGTCATTTATGGTCCCAGGATAATAAGTATTAAGTATCAAATGTAATTATCAGTGCTGCTGATATCCACCCTTCATCATTTTACCAGTTAACAGACTGGTTTCTGTATCAGATACACCTCTTTTTGTTGATGAATGTTTGTCGATTGTCTAAGGAGTGTTCAGTACATTCACAGGAGTTCACCATTCACCATTCTTCCACAGGAGTTATGAAGGCACCTTGGATGGCGACATGAGTGGACCAGGGGACATGTACTATTGGGGTGGTGGAGCACCACTGGCTCAGGGGGAAAGGGGGAGCATGGCCTCGTTGGACAGCACTCTAAGGAAAGGTCCAGGTCCTGGTGGCTGGAGGCAGCCAGAGCTGCCCGAGGTCATCGCCATGCTAAACTACAGGCTAGACCCGGTCAAGAGCAATGCAGCCGCTTATCTGCAGCATCTCACTTATAAGAATGATAAAGTAAGATATGTTATTAAGAGATTAGGGCTGCAACTAATGATTATTTTCATAATTGATTCATTCGTTGATTATTTTCTGGTTGAATGGATTAGTTGTGTAAAATGTTGATTAGCATTTCCTAAACCTCGTAATTATCATTTGTATTGTCCAGTTATTTTATTTTAATGATTTCCACTTGGCTACCATCCCCACCTTTTGCTCACATCCATCCTTTCTTTTTTCAGGTGAAGTCTGATGTGCGTCGCATGAAAGGAATCCCTGCACTTGTGTCTATGCTCGACAACCCCAACAGAGAGGTCAGTAGGCTTTGCTTCTTTTATGGCTTTATTCTCAGTCTTACTTTGTTCGAAATGTGTTGAATTTGAAGTAGGTGGGGGAAACAAAGCTTAGGGAATGTGGTATACTAATATCATAATTTGACAATCCACTTGGCCTGAGGGAGTTATGAGAAGAAAAGGGCAATTTTTGGTGGGACTCAACCATAGTATTGGAAGAATAAGGAATGGAAATAAGTATTGTGTATTTCACTTATTCATTTGAATCCTGGAGATCAACATTTGTGCTAAAAATGGTTTGGGCCAAAACATCCTGTGTCTTTTTTCTTTTTATGATTCCCTCTCATTAAGGCCAAGCTGTGGGGAAACATTTTGCTAATGTTTGAATGGGCATTACGAGGCGAACCACATCATGCATTTCGCTCTCAGAGAAGCATCTTAATTTCACGTCATGCTCTACAGCCAATGACAAGTTTAAAGTCTATTGCGTGTTGAATGAATGACTGGCTGGCTGACTGGATAAATGGATCAATCAGTCACTCCTGAGAGTTGTTAGCGATTCCAAAGACTACATTTCACACACTTTACGTGGGTTACTGATTGTAGGATGTTCATGGGCTTAAGCTTTAGTTACCTTGGTTTAAAGTAAAAATATGTAAGAAATTTACCCAAATTAATCAATATTATAGGAAATTAGTTTCTCTGCAGAGACGACATGCTGAATTCATTAAAGTGTGGGCTTTGCCGTCTTGAGTAATTGACCATTAAGCTGTTATTTATATGCATTTCTGTTATAGGTCCACCATGCAGCCTGTGGAGCACTCAAAAACATTTCTTATGGCAAAGATCATGATAATAAGATCGCCATCAAGAACTGTGACGGTGTACCAGCTCTGATCAGGCTGCTGAGGAAGACCCGCGATCAGGACCTCACTGACACTATCACAGGTTAGAAACACATGTTGCTGGATGTATTTACATCTGTGTGATCATCTCTGTTTATTTATTTTTTATTTTTTTAACCAGTTTTCCTTCTTATAAGGAATTTTGGAAGACATTTTCTTACTGTTGGTTGTCAAACTTGCACTGCCAATATAGAACAATTACTCTATGCTTTAGCCTCCATTTTCTGATGTTTTCTACACCCAACATTAACATTGTTGTAGGAACGGAGAGATAAATAAAGTATGTGAAAATATAAATGTAAAGAACAATAAAATACTGTAAATAACTTGTAAAAACCTATACAAACTTAGTAAAAAATAAACATTACATTGTAAAAAACCCACATTATAAGACAGTATAAATAAATAGAAAAAATAAAATGCTGTAAATAACTTTAAAAACAAACTATACATTGCACTGTAAATAACTCGCATTATAAACAAAATATAAAGTATAGAAGTTAAATAGTTTTCTTACTAAACCCACAGCAGGAAATTCCTCATCAGCACCTTTGAAGCACTGCTTCTGCTAGTTAGCGTTAGCGTCAGCTAGCATTCTGACGCTAATGTTAGCTGCTGTCTGTGTCCCCGTTAGTTAGACAGTGACTGTTAATGTTATGATTATATCATTATCTGCACCAGTAGTGCCACTTACAACTGTGGCCGTTTCTCAATACCCAAGTATGCCAGTATGTACTTGCTTACTTGGAAAGTACATACTTGAGAAGTACGACTGAAGTACATACTTGCCAAGTACGGGAGTACACGAGCACGATTCTTCAATTGGAACAGCAGCGTACTTCCTTGTTCTACTGTTTGAATGGCGGGTGGCGCGAATCACTTTTAAGCCTCATTACCGCCACCTACAGTGTTGATGAACATATAAAATACTTTTAATAAATACATATATTGTTGTTATTTTCACATTTTAAATATTTTATACACTATAAAATGTGTCCATTATATGTAAATACATATACAATGACAGTGCGACTTTAATATAAATCTAAAATTCAAAGTTACAATAAATTAAACATTAATATTATACAAACGTTCACACTGTCAGGTCAAAACGTTTGCATTAAAAACACAACAACATGTCAACAACGGATCTATCGATCACATCAACTATGTAATGAGGGAGCCGTCTGAGCCAGCGGATCATTTCATCAGGACAGGCTGAGGTGACGATTCTCTGTGCCGGGCACTGTGAGCACCGAGCGTCCGCCGAGGTGGAGCTGATAACCTCCGACAGCGCCGCTGTCATACTATAAATACGTCATATCTTATTACACAAACCACATGTTTGGATTCTAAATGACTAATTTCTCGCCTAAAATGATTTAAAAACTGCGTTCCGGGACACAGAAAAATATTTATTTCCGGTTTATATTTGTATTTTATCCTGCTGTGTTCTGCCGAAATGCATTCTGGGATATATGGCTTTCCCAAGTACGCTCAAGTCACCACCTGATGCATATATGGTAAAATGGGCGGAGCGAGAACACTTCCGGGTATAAGAACCGTACTCGCTGCTCGCGTTCTTGAGAAATGGAACAGAACTTGGACTGAGGCTGATGACGTTTTCACAAGTACGGGAGTACGCAAGTACGGACAAGTACGCACAAGTATGGATATTGAGAAACGGCCTGTGTCTTTCTTTCTTTTTTCTACCTCTTCTAACTTCCTGATTGATAACTCCCCTTCATTATCCTTCAGCTTCACACAGGTTAATGTGAGGTGACTTGGGGCCTCTTTAGGGAGGTTTCCAACCGAGATGTCATTTGCTAATCAACCCTTGTTGTTTAAGGGGGACGGGGATGCAGCTGGTCACTGATGCATTTAGGCTCCGAGTGTCGGGAGCCCCCCTATCGGCTCGGGGCCCTAAGCAGTTGCCCGCCGCCTTGCCTGTTCATAAACTGCACGTCTACCCGTAGCGCGATGAAAGTGCGTTAATGCGTTAAAAAAAATTAACTATTTAATTTACTAGTTAAAACTAGTTAATTTTGACAGCCCTATATAAAACATTACAAAATGGTTAAGAAATGTTTTCCAAATTTCCTGTTCACTCAGAATAAATTTAACAGATGAAGATTAAAGGTATATACTACAGTTCAATCAATTGGTGATCAAAAATAAATGCCAAATCTGATAATACAGTCAGCTAATCCATAATAAATTTTTCATTGCCACTCAGCTGAAATTCCTTGACAGATTTAATTTACTCCTTACACTCTAAATTTAAATTCACTCGGATGGATTTGCAAACAAATCAGGAACCACAAATATCCAGTGTTTGTATATTTTAAAATGTTATGGATTTGTTTTTGTTCTCAGGAACACTGTGGAACCTGTCGTCTCATGACTCTGTGAAAATGGAAATTGTTGACCATGCATTGCACGCCCTTTCCGATGAGGTTATGGTGCCACATTCAGGCTGGGAGCAAGGAAACAATAGTGCAGGAGGCGGCGAGGAGAACTGCAAGCCCAGACACCTGGAGTGGGAGACAGCCCTAACTAACACAGCAGGCTGCCTAAGGTAAGGAGGGAGGGAAGGAAAGAAGTGAGGAAGGATGGAGAGGGGAGAAGTGAAGACTGGAGAGGAAAGTGGCCACATGCTAGCTCAGTAGACTGATAAAGCTGTGTGATGTAAGGACGAAGGAAGTAATGAAGAGTTAATGGAGCAGAAGAACAGGATACACATGCTGGAGTGGTTTTAATGGGAATTATTGGTGTCCATACACACGATGTGTGATTTGCATACCTTTTATAATACATTTTAATAGATAAGAACACACATATCGTCAGTTTTGAATAAAATACTGGGATGGTTGAATGAAATCAGTGAATCATCACAATAAACAAAATGTGAAAAGTCTCTGAGAGTTAGGGCGAATTCCAATTCCTTGCTTAACCCTCAATCTTAACCCTCAATCTCAAAAATGCGCGCTCCCTCTAGTCCAAGTGCTGTCCCGATTCTCAGAAAAATGAAGTTGAGGGGCAAGTTTAAGGGCTGTATCGCCCTCAAATTGAGATTTTCCGAGACCACCCTTGGGAGCAAGGGCTACCCAGAATGCATTGCGTGTTTTCACATAACAAAGATGGCGCCGAAAGCAGCGGAACAAGTGCGACACAAATTAAGTATTTTCTTTGTTAATAGATATATAACATTTATGAAAACCATTGTATTATCTTAGTTTAGACACATATTATGGATTACTGACGTCATTTTTGCGTAACATTTATTTTTATTTTACAATCTTTTGTCAATAGCCGGCCGGTTCGGGACACGGGATCGTTTGCTACTTACTTACTTTTCAATAAGCCGTGGTGTGCGGTAACTGTCAGCTGAATATGTCCGTGGTTGTGGTATTTGTATGAGTATCATCTTATAACTAACTGACAACCTAATAACTTGACTGAAATAAAATAATAAATAAATAATCGTGACGTAAATGTGTTCTTCTTCTTCTTTTTCGGTGTTGACAGACTGGACGCAGCGTGTTATTCTGCCCCCTACAGTCTGAAGACGTATCTACATTTAAGGGGTGTCCCATTTCTAAGTGACAAAGTAACCCTCAACACTTGGTTTTGAGGGCCAGTTAAGATTAAGGGTTGAGCTTGAGGGTTAAGATAGGAATTGGAATTGGCCCTTAAACATTTACGCTGTTACTTTCACATAAAAACTGTCAATTTTACATTGTGCTCGTTGAAATACTTTGGGGCTAAATGTCATGGCATTAATCAAAGAAAAACATTCTGGCTAAATTGAAATCCTCAAAGTAGCTGTCAGAGAAGATCGGCTGAGGAATTTACTGGGACGGGTTGAGCAGGGGACAGTGGGGCATTGACTTAAGCAATGTAAACAGTATGTGCTAGCCTCCTTGTCTGTTATCTGTGCATTCCCCTTGACCACACAGTTAATTACTGTGTTCTCTTGTGGCTGTATAAATGTATGTTAATAAGTTTGTAATCTCAAGTTTGTGATTTGCTGAGGAGGGTCTGGACAGTTGTGCCCAGTATAATGAGACACTGAAATGAAAAAACAGATCATCACAGATGTGTGTTTTTATTTTTTTAGTATGATCCATGATACAAAAATGATGTAGCCCAAGTCTGTATTTTAATTTTTGTCTACTGATGATGATGGAAGGGCTGAGCGATATGGTCTCAAATCAATATCACGATATATTGAGCAGCTCACCTCGATAACGATAAATGACGCTAGATGACGTCATCTCCTAATTTGCATAATTGACCATATATATGTGTGTGTGTGTTTTATGTCTGATATGTATCAAATGCATCTTGCTTGCTTCTTGAGAGGTATACAGGCTTTCACATGAGAGTTTCCAAACAATTCAAAAGTCTCCAATAGGGCTCGGGCAGCGCGTTGCATTCTGGGACATGGCGGCCATGTTGATGGCTTTGTGAATGTAAACGAGGAGAAGAAGCATAGTTGGGAGAAAGAAAAAAAAGAAAGATGTTAAAATCCCAACGGACGGTGGGCAATTTTTCTTGTGGGCTGGGCGATATGGCCAAAAAATTAAATCCTAAAATGTTTTTATACCAGATCCGATTTTCGATTTTAATCAAAATATCAAATATCAAAATTAATATAATTATGATATTTATTGTTATAATTATGCAATGACTTGTGAAGCAGTTGTTTTCAGTGTCAGTTAATTAAAAATATGTGTTCAGTACGTCCTCCATGACAGCACAGTCTGTGGACTTCATTACATTACATGTCATTTAGCAGGCACTTTTATCCAAAGCGACTTACAAGTACAACCAGCCAGGGGTGGAGTTGAAATTGTGACCAAAAACTGCGGCCAGCACGCGCCTGTCTATACCCGCTTAGAGTCTGTCCACGATCAGTTTGGAACACCAATAAAAAACGATTCTTATGTTTCACGGAACACAGTTAAAACAACGATGGATGAAACCAGCAGGAGCTGAAACCGTTACAGCACACACATTGAAAAGCGGCACTGGAGCGTCAGCGTGATTATGTAAACAAAAAAAATTGTTGGCTAGACAGCAGAGAATCCACAGATTCCAACAGTACCAGTATTTTTATCACTCTACAACCAAGATTCACGGATCCAGCCCCAAAACAACAACTGATGCTATTCAGATTCAGTTTTTCAATGCAATAATTCAAATTAAACAATACAATTTCAAATTATACTATTCAGATTCAGTTTTTAATGAAATTATTCAAGTTTGGAAATTCAAATATAAAGGATTCAAATTCAGTTTCTGGTAGCACATATTTCAGCCCATAACCGGAGCCCAATTCTATGAGTTTAGAGGTTTAAAACAAGCTGTCAATCACTCAGATTGACCAAGGTAATAGTTTTATAGTAATAGTTAATAACCGAGTTTTCATAATTTTTTTTTTTTACTTTTCAAAACAAGTTATCTTTAGACCAATTGTGACATGTAAATAAAATTAAATGGGTTTTAATATTTGGTACCTAAGAAATCTGAAATGGCACAGATGATGTCAAACTCTGCTTCATTTCAGCAGCATCGGACCTTGCACAGCTCATGTCCATATGTTGTTACATGACCTCCATGCGTTTTTAAGCTCCTACTGCATATTTTTAACGGTGATACTTACTTAAATATGCAATATTTTTTTTGGGCGGGAGAAAACAAAATCCTTCATTTATGCTGTGTTCCATGTGCATTTACTCTGACACAGTGGCATATACAGTGAAACTTACATCTCTGGTGGAATCTCACAAGAGTTATCTTTATTTTGATACCAAGTAATCCACGTAGAGCTTGTAACTGCAGAGATTTACTCTATTTAGTTTGAACATGTTATTTTTGAGCAGGGACTCCAAAAAGAGGGTCAGGGAAGAAGAGGTTAACTAAAGAAATCAGTTCATCTTGATGCATCTATTATTCCCTTAATTACAGCGCTAAACCATCTTCTACACAAAGATTACAAAAAAAAAAATTTTTTTAGAGGGTGTGTTCGGCTTGATGCTTGTGTTGGACGTCTCCGGAGCACAGACTCAATCTGATATACAGTCACATACAGCGGCAGTCTATGCAGCTCGCCAGTGTTGCACATCTCTTCCTGTGACGGCACTCTCGCTGTTTTCAGCGCACGCTGCCATGTTGATATTATCAGAGAACTAGTGGGGGAGGGCCAAGGGAAAGGAGGGGACAGGAGCTGAGAGAGCGCAGTAAAAAGGAAAAATCGAAAAAATAGATTTTTATTTTTCTAACATCGTGCAAACAAATTTTGATTTAAAATCGATTAATCGCCCAGCCTTAACAAAGGCTGAATATCATTCCACATGCTCCTTTCTTTACATCTTTCCACAAAACATCAGCCCACAAAACAACATAACTGGTCTCAATTTTCCTTCCATCCATCCATTACTTTCAGATCTTTAAGTCACACTTGATCCTAAAACAGCTGCAGAAAAGTGAAATGTCTTTGTAACGCAGTATTTTTGGCAAGATTTTGTCATTGAGATAAATCTCAGGGTGTGAATTTCAGCATTGTGTGCAGGAATTCCTTTAGTCATGACCCTTTTATTTCTCCAGCACACTTTTTTATTCTTTTTTTCTTTTTATGTTCTTATTTTTCAACATGTCCACTTTTCTACCCATCAAGAAATGTGAGTTCAGAGCGAAGTGAGGCGAGGAGGAAGCTGAGGGAATGCACAGGACTGGTCGATTCGCTCATGTACATAGTCCAGTCCCAGATTGACTGTAAAGATGTCGACAATAAGGTATGTGGAGTTATTTAGTATTAATACACTGAAACATTTTATTGACCCTTGTGTCTTCATTGGTAAATGAATGATATACTGTGTAATCTATATAACAATATAGTTTTTTTTTCATAATTTGTCAAAAATGTTCTCTCATCTCTGCTTTCCCTCCATTTTTGCAGTTGATAGAGAACAGTGTGTGTCTGCTGAGGAACTTGTCCTATCACGTACACCGTGAAATTCCCGGCTGTGAGCGCTACCAGGAGGCTGCGCCCATCAACCAGGGCCCCGCCCCCTCCAACCAGAAGGGTGGTTGCTTCAGCGCCCGCAAGAGCAAAGGTGAGTGATTGAGTGCGAGTGTGCGAGAGAGATAGCGAGAAAGAGGATGTTGTGTTTGTTTTGTCTTGTGGAGAAAAATTTGCCATGATGTCACTGTCAAAGGTGTCTGAATTGTCATTTACACACTTACACAAACAAAACCACAGACTTACACAGAATGTTCACTATTTCCTCAGCTGAGAGAAAGCTCATGCTCTCATACTGTTTTTGCTTTTCACTGAGAGTATTGATTAGATTTTTTTTTTCATCTTCACCACACATCATTTCTCTACTGTTTTGTAGAGTTATGCAGTTATTTAGAATTTATTTTGCAGTCACAACTGCAGTGATAAATGAGGCAGTGTCAAAATGTTTAATAAATACATGAAACTAAGGCTAGGCAATGATTTAATAATACTGTTAATCACAATATAGACCCCTTGGCAGCCTACGTCACGCAGGCGACACCTTCTCTCTAGTGCGCATGTGGGTTGCAGAAAACGCTATTGTGAGCAACACAACAACATGTCTTATTGTGTTGTCGGTTGCACTAATCGTTTTAACAAACAAGACAAAAGCCTTAAGTTTTACCTGATACCAAGTTGCAGCCCTTTCAAGGCAAACCGGAGACGCTCAAGTTGTCCGCCGTACTTGTTCTGCTCTCCCTTCCCAGGGTAGTTTGTGGAGCTGTAGGAAGCAGCCGGTAAAAATCTGGACAAGTTGTGTTGCTAATACTGTAACCGTTCACTTTCGTAAGCATCCAGAGTCATGAAGGACTTTAAGTTCTCCTTGGAATAAAGACTTGGAGTGTCGTACTAGTGGATATCGGGCCACTCCAGACCGGGCCACTTCGTTGCGTCATTGATCCACTCACCGGCGCCTAAGGCATATGTGTCATCAAGCTGTATCCCATTCACCAAAGTGAATTTCCAAGCATAACTTGCTTTATCACTAGGCGACAAGCTGGTGTAGTACGAGGAAAACATCTCTTTTTTTTTTTAGCCGTCTGAATTCGTACATGAGAGCCGACAACACTGCTACTTAAATGTTGAGTGGTGTCCTTCTGTAACCGCGCTGCGCGCGTATCCACAATATTTGTGCATTTGTTAACAACCCCATAGCGTTCTTCATTATGAATATAACAAAGGTTTTGTATTTATCAAGATTTATTAAATGCAAATTCACTTGACACATAATGGCTGTTTTACCTCAGATTTCTGGAATGTTTCTGTTTAAAAAGTGTTTGTTTTCTGTCTTTTTTTGAAACCACATTTAACTGGTTTCTTCAACCTACACTCAAGGAGAAATAATAATAAAAAAAAAAATAATAATAATAAATAATCATTGGGCCGATTAGGTATTTTGCCATTTTTATAAATGATAGGCCAATTGTTTCAAACTACGCATTTTGTCCTTGAAAACTTTATATGAAAGTGAAATGTATATTATTTGAGCTAATACAGGCCTTTGGCTGCCCTGATCGGCTATAAAAAGACCCATATTGTCGACCTTTAGTATCGACTGATTGGAAACTTATTTATCTTGAAAAGGATTTTGATTGTCAGCCAGCCCAACATAAAATTGGAAAAAAATAAAAATAAATAATGTTTGGCTCCATCTAAAGATTATTTTCACTCTGGTTTTCAAAAGCAGCCCACAAAAAAATCAGATAGGAATTTTATAAATTAGACTAGAGCTAATCTAGATTTTACAGTGTGATATAGTTCAAGTCTAATTATACAACTGTTCAAATTCTGCAGCTGTTGAAGTGTGAGTGTGTCTGTGGTGGCTGCTGTGCTGTTATGATGTAATCAGGTGTTCTGGGTGGCTGAGTTATGGCTGCATTCCTCTTACATGATTGCTCTTTCTCTTGCTCCTGTTCTTCCTTCCCATCCCTGTTCATCCCTTCTTTTCTCTTTCCTCCATGTTTCACTCCTTTCTTTGTGCTGGGCTACAGATGAGTGGTTTTCCAAAGGTAAGCGCTTTACTGCTGTAGGACTACACTTTCCTTCTGCTGCCTGTTTTTGTCTCGGTTTTAACAGTAGCAGAGTAGCTGCAGCTGAGCTAACAGCTTGAAGTAGTGTTGTCATGGTACTAACATGCATGTATCCTGCTCACAGTGTAGAGTTTTAGTGATATACTGTATTCAATGGTGAACATGTTTTTGTCAATTTCAGTTTTATCCTTCACAACATGGTATATCTAACCTAATAAAAATAATTTTAACAGTTTATTAAGTTCTGCAAAATAACTTTTTTTGTATTTAGTTTTTTGTGTTTGTGAAACAGTATTGTTGATATTTGTTTCCAGGTAAAAAAGATGAGGATGCAGCTGCAGATGTAATAGACATTCCAAAGAGGACCACACCTGCTAAAGGTAGTGACTAGATCAGTCAACACTTCCACTACATTTATTGTGTTGGGTGAAAAAGAACAATCATCTACATGTTCTGTCCCTCTGCATCATCCCCACCAATTATTACTCTCTTAATTCCCATCTGTACATCACATCTGTTCTCCTCTCTGACTCTTCCCATTTTTCCTGTAGGTTATGAGCTGCTATACCAGCCAGAGGTAGTTCGCATCTACACCTCTCTGCTTAAGGAGTCCAAGAACCCCACAGTTCTGGAAGCCTCAGCTGGAGCTGTTCAAAACCTGTGTGCCGGCCGCTGGACTGTAAGAACCACCACCATCTTCTTCCTCCAGTTTACAGCATAGTCACTCCCTGTGCTGAGAAAGGGCTATCCCAGATTATGGGAAAGAGAGCAAACTGCTGGCAGAAGATGTAACTAATTACTTCACTTTGAAAAAGGAGGGCAGATTTATGCATTTTTACCTCCTAGTTGTGTATAATGGCAAAACATGAGGATATTTTAAGAGGAACAGAAGATGGTTTGGCTTGTTACAAAGTCAGTAAAAACCTCATTGCAATTCATGGCATATACATTATAATATAAGATTGTCCTTTACTAGTCCCTCAATGGGAAGTTTACGGTGTTACAGCAGCAAGGACAGTTGGAATGAAGGTAATAAATTCTAAACATGCATTTTAACACCAATAAATCCATCCAGCCATCCATTTTCTACCACTTTATCCTCCACAGTAGAGTGATGTGCCAATCTCATCTGGCATAGGGCGATAGGCGAGATACACCCTGGACAGTTCGCCAGTACAGTGCAGGGTCACATATAGAGAAAAACAACCATTCACCCTCACACCTACGGTCAATAAATCCTTGAGAAAAATGTCTGTGTGTCTTTGATCAGTATGGGCGATACATCCGCGCCTTACTGCGCCAGGAGAAGGGTCTACCCATGATAACTGAGCTGCTGGCCCATGGAAATGACCGTGTGGTCCGCGCCATGTCTGGAGCCCTGCGTAATCTGGCCATTGATGCACGCAATAGAGATCTACTAGGTGAGAATGAGAGCCAGAAAGATTTTTGCAGCAAGACACTAGTTCCCATGTTTGAGTGTGCATTGATATTTGGAAATCTCCTGTGTTGTTAGGTAAACATGCAGTGCCTCACCTAGTGGCCAACCTGCCCAGTGGTGGTCAGAGTCAGCCAGTGCGAGCGCTGTCAGAAGAGACAGTGGTGTCGGTATTGAGCACACTTCATGAGGTGCTGGGCTCCAGTCTGGAAGCAGCCAAGACCCTCAGAGCCTCGCAGGGCATTGAGAGACTGGTGCTCATCAACAAAGACGGGTGAGGACTGATGAGGGCAAGCAATTTAGAACTCTGAAATGGAAAGTTACCTTCTTGAACAGTTCCCTTCTCCATATGTAATTCCATCCCTGTCTGACTCTGCTGTTCTCCAGTAATCGCTCTGAGCGGGAGGTGCGGGGTGCCGGTCTGGTGCTGCAGACAGTGTGGGGCTACAAGGAGCTGCGGCGCACATTGGAGAAAGATGGCTGGAAGAAGACAGACTTCATGGTCAACCTAAACCCTCCCAGCAACAACACCAGGACCAACGGAGGTTATGAGGACAGCACTCTGCCACTCATAGACAAAGGTCAGGAAGTGAAGAAGTGAAAGGAAACATTTCTTTTTCTGTTCATATGAATCAAAGAGTTATCATGACTTTAATTTATGTATTTTGAATTTAGTATTTGAAAACTATATTTCAGGGGTGTGATTTTTTCGTTTTTAAACGGAATTCCGTTTTTTTGGGCCTGATAATGAGCCTCACGTGAATCATGCAGATCTGCAGGGTTTTTTGGGTGGTCGGGTAAACTGCATGTTTTTTTGATTAAAAAACTATATCATTAGTATATGCACTTATATAGTGCTGGGCACGTGAGCGGCGTTATAACGCATGACGACTGACTGGAAAAAGACGCGCGTAACGTGGTCTCTTTATTAAAGGAAAAGAGCAGTGCTACAAATAACCAGCGCACCTGTTACCTTAATAGTGCTGTTAGCACTATCACCGTCACATGTGAAGCCTACGGAGCCCCTAAAGGGACAAAAAAAAAAAACAAAAAAAAAACGTTTCAGGTGCTCACCTGATACGATCAGGTGCTCACCTGATACTTTCAGGTGCTCACCTGATACTTTCAGGTGCTCACCTGATACGATCAGGTGCTCACCCGATACGATCAGGTGCTCACCCGATACTTTCAGGTGCTCACCCGATACTTTCAGGTGCTCACCCGATACTTTCAGGTGCTCACCCGATACGATCAGGTGCTCACCCGATACGATCAGGTGCTCACCCGATACTTTCAGGTGCTCACCCGATACGATCAGGTGCTTACCCGATACGATCAGGTGCTCACCCGATACTTTCAGGTGCTCACCCGATACTTTCAGGTGCTCACCCGATACTTTCAGGTGCTCACCCGATACGATCAGGTGCTCACCCGATACTTTCAGGTGCTCACCTGATACGATCGGGTGCTCACCTGATACGATCGGGTGCTCAGTGAGTGAAACACTGTCATTTTCACACAGAAACACAAACCAAAATGAATGCAGTGGATGATCTCACGGACATCATGCCCGCATGAAACTACTTTCTGATGAGCACGAGAAAGTATTGTTAACAACGCCAATCCGGCAGTTCCCTGAACCGCAGTAAAGGGACCGCTAACTCCTTAGCTTGGGTTAGCTCGTTCGGCAACAACACAACAACTGCGGGACTCCATCTGCGTTGAACACAGCACTTTATTTCATTACAGCAGGGTGATGCACAGCCTCTCTGGGTAAAATGAGTCTCTCTCGTAAAGGGGAGAACATAACAAAGCAACATTATGAAGCGTGACAGTCTCTCGCTGCGGCTCTCCAACATTAACAACCACACGGCGCACACACACTTCCTGTTTCACTCACTGACGTCACACACACGTACACACATAGTTAGCTTAGCTTAGCCTCTAACAGTATCAGGTGAGCACCTGATCGTATTGGGTGAGCACCTGATCGTATCGGGTGAGCACCTGATCGTATCAGGTGAGCACCTGAAAGTATCAGGTGAGCACCTGAAAGTATCAGGTGAGCACCTGGAAGTATCAGGTGAGCACCTGATCGTATCAGGTGAGCACCTGATCGTATCAGGTGAGCACCTGATCGTATCAGGTGAGCACCTGATCGTATCAGGTGAGCACCTGAAACGTTTTTTTTTTGTTTTTTTTTCTTGTCCCTTTAGGGGCTCCGTATGAAGCAGACTGTTACAGTCATTACAAGCTGTTCTTGTTCTTCACACTCCATCAGGACTAAATCAAGGCACTGACACAAGTTGATATTACTTTATTTTCTTACTGTTTTTTAATTAAAAAAATAGTTTTCACTTTAATTTTATATTTTTGTATCTAAATGGTGTAAGCTCTCAAATACTTTTTGAATTGTGTTCCTATATCTGCTACAGAGGCTGAGAAATCAGTCATTTAGTAAGCATTGAAGCTCAGGTTTTAGAGGCATTTTTTCCAGGCGCTTCAGACCTTAATGGGTTAATGCTATGTCTGTTCCTGTTTAAATGTAATGCATTTACTGTATGATGCAGAACCCATAAACATTTTAAGGTGTCATCCTCGCTTTGGAATCTAGAGTAATTAATATAATGTCAGGTGGTAATTCTAAGTCATTTTCGAGTAAGCAAGAGAGGCTCTGGTTGACTCTGACAGAACAGGAACCATTTAACTTGACAGAGAACCATTCATTTTGTTCACTTTTTATGTGTTTGTGTTGTTTCGCAGGCGGCAAAGGAGACCGGGAAATGATTCCATTGAATGACATTGGACCAGGTGAGTGTGAAAATAGAAATTACATATATATGCAGACACAGCTGACAAGAAATGCTGACAATTAATGTGACAAAAGCACATGATCTTTATGAATAACACAGACAGACAGACATACATTTACCTCTAGTTGAACATGATCCCTATTTTTTAAGATGCCTACTCCACACTGGACCAGAGAGGGAGAAGGAACACTCTGGATAACACACTTGAACCTGCTGACAAAGATGCAGTACAGGTAAACACTCACCACACACGCATGTAACCCCCCCCCCCCCACACACACACACAGGTTATCCAGATAACCAGATAAGGTTAATCTTAGGGTGCTACAGGTCGATTGCTTTGGTCTGCACCAGTCAGAAAAATGTTACAATGTAGCAAACAGACGTGGGTACGGTTTGCTTTCACATATGCAGAGTTCTCAACAAACCAAAATAGGCCGCAAAGACCATCGGAACCGGACTAACCCCCGATTTCCACCGGGCGCGTCACCGGAGCTGATCGCTGCTAAATCAATGTAAGCATCTCTACCGGGCACATCGCAGCTTCTTGTGTGAATACGGCTGACTTGCAAGGCTGCGTGCAGCACAGCCGTAACGCGCCTGGTGGGAATTGAAGCAGGGCAGAGGACGGCGCAAAACGCGTAACTCATACCATATAATGCATTAAACTTGACCATTTCGTTCCATTTGGTTTGGTTGCTTTCACACCAGAGGAACCGTACCAAAGTAGGGCAGATAAAGCGGTCCGAGACCACCCGGTTGATTTGGTGCTCACCAAAGGACCGAGATTAATGCTGTTGGTGTGAAAAGCACGTTTAGTCAATGCCTTACCCTAACTTGAACCTGACCATATTTCACACCTTAGTAATAAACTTAACCAGTTCCTCAGAAATGAGGCAGAACCTATTTCAGGTTTTGATCTCTTGAAGACTACTGGTTCTGACAAGGTCAGTGTTAATGCCAGAAAAAGGGTAACCAATACAAGTACAACACACACTCACACCACAACTACCACATGCACAAACCTGCATGCCTGCACTTACTGTACATGATAATCAAAACTCAGTAACAAATGTACATCCATTTCCTAATCCTATAATGACTGCCAGTGCTTCAGTCAATCACATCACAGCGTATTAATGCAGACTGGTCTAGAGTCTGTCACAGACGTGATGCAACTTTCTTTTCTCCCTTTTAACGCCGCAATTTTCATTTAATGCCAGAAATATTAATGTTGACAGTATCATTTTGGGGGCATATTCCCTCTCAATGTACAGACCAATTTCTTCACTTCCAGTTGAAAAATGGAACTGTGTGAACGGACACTTTCTCCCACACACACACACACAAAGATGGCGTGTTGATGCATGTCTCATTAAAAGCGCTGAGGTGGCTGTGCGTCTTCGCATCATGTTCTTTTTTTCCCTGTAACACAATTTAACATCAAACTAATCTGCTGTAACACACACATCTTTCCTCGTCTCATCTTTTACTTTGTTTTCCCTATTCCTTTTTTCTGTTTTTTATTTCACTAACTTTTAAACGTTTTTCACACGTAACCCTCTTTCCTTTCTCACCCTCCCTATCTCCTCTGTGTCTTTATCTATCACACACTACTCTATCTTTCCTCCCTCTTTCTCTCTTTCTTTCTCTCTCTCAGGGAGGGATGTATGGTGAAAGGCAGGCCTCTTTGCCTCTAATGGAGTCTTATGATGGTTAGGCCACACCCACTGTCACACTGCATGTCACTGCGTGGTATGTGTGTGTCCGGCTGCTTCGCTCACTGTATGGCCTTAATGGTTTAGATGTGTTGTGAGTGTTTGACAGTGACCAGTGTTGTCAGTGAGCTTCCATTATACTGTATTCAGATGTCTGTTTGTTTTTTATTGCTCCCTCTGCTGGTGAAAAGTGTCAGTAATTATTGTTATTATTATTTTTGTTACTTTTTAAAAAATTCTCCTTTTAGATGTGATTTTTCTTTTTTCTCTGAACAGTTTGTATGGGGTAAGATAACTGTGAACAAGATGTGCACATACTCAGTTGATTTAGTCAACATGAACACAAATTGACAACTGGCAGAAGGTATTTTGGACCATTCTTCTTTACAAAATTTTAAATTCAATAATATTCAGGTCTGGGGACTGAGATGGTCATTCCAGAACGTTGTATTTGTTCCTCTGCATGAATGCCTTAGTAGATTTTGAGCAGTGTTTAGGGTCGTTGTCTTGTTAAAGATTTTAGTTCAAGATCAGTCCACAGCACCTTATTCCAAAATGAAGCTGGCTTGTCCAAATGTGCTTCAGCATAAATGACAAGGGTTCTCAAATATCACTGTGTTTGTCTCCTATATGATATATTTAACTGAAATTTCCAAACAACCAATGATTTATAAGAAAGGACAATCACAATGAAATTTACAGGGGTGCCCAAACTTTTCCACACCACTATGTGACAGCTGCAGATTTTCATAAATTCATAACTGTGGATTCAAATTTTTGAATCATATTCTTACGGTTGTCAATTCGTATTCATGTTGAATATAGTAGTATGTGCGCATCTTACCCCATAAGTTTGTGTCATTTTTGTCCAGTGTATGACTTTGTTGCCTGCAGCCATTGTGTTTTGTATTTTAAAAGACTCTCTTGTGAATCTGAATATTAAGCTTAGTTCACACTACAAGATTTTCAGCCTAACAATGCCAATTGCCAACCCAGTCTGTTAGTGATGGGGAGGCAGGATAACGACACTGACACTTGAACAGGAACAACAGAGGTTGAGTAGAGACAACAAGAGGGAACAGTAAAAGAAATACAACATCAACACATTACAGTGAAACCACTATTAGAAGTTCAAAGGCGACCTGTAGACCTGAGTAAGCCTGGTTGTATATTACATATTTCCCTGTGTTCCTTTCTAATTGGGTAATTGAAGAGGATAACAACAGAGAGGAAGAGGGAAAGAGAAAAGGAACGTGACAGAGATCACAAACCGTTCAGCTTCAGTAAATCAAGTTCAGGTCAATCTGAAGACAAATTAATCCAGATTTCATGCAGCTTTCCCGGTGTCACTTATTACTAGGCCTGTCACTATTTCTCAGAAGACATTCAAACAGACGAGACAGATTATCCAGTGGCTTCTCCTGGTGAGAAATTGTGCAGTGTGTGACCCCTGTCACCCGTAGTAGTAATATGAACTATTAAGGCCTCTACCAAACTTTCCACATTTCGTGTGCTTTACATTTCTGCATGCACATAATTGGTCACAGTTCTATACCACGAGAGCACTCGTAGAGCTCTGACCTTACCTGCTTATTGCTATTAACACAAGTTAAAAAAATCTATCTTGATCTGTTAAGATGGTGCTGAGATATACACATCTGAACTTGCAAAATAGGACTTACATTTAAATAACAGCCTCATCTGTAATCTGGGTCAGCTCTGGATGAAATTTAGTCCAGTACAGTGTCTGGTCTTGCATACACATACAACATTTTGTTTAAATCTGCTAGGTTTTGTAGGGCCCTATGATTTCCGTGTTAACGGAATCACGGACTGAATCGTGGAATTGGCCAATAAATACAGAATCTAATGTTCAACGCGGAATATCGTGGAAATTGACATAATGTGACTGAAATGCTGTCATCGTGAGGAGAAGGAACGTTTGTCTGGAGAAATGTTCCGGGGAGCGCTCATTCGTGGCACCACCCGTGCACACTCACCCGGTCAGGGTTTCCCCCATTGCGTGTTGCTTGTTTATTTACTTTATATACACTTTTTTCCATACACCGCAGATTTTTCTAAACCGTGGAACAAGTGCGCTGCACCCGCATGTAATCGGCGAGCGTCCCCTTGTCCAGATGCCGATTGAAACTCAAGTAACACCATCAAATATGCCATTATTACGGTTATATTGTTATTGTCAATAAAGATGTTATATTTAGGAATGCACAGATAATTTGGCGGCCGAAACACAGCGAGTAAACTGTGGAACACCGCCTATTAAATGCTGGAAAGTCTCTTTGCGCAAAATTCTAAAAAATTCTAAAAAATTAAAACGGAAAAAACGGAATTTGGAAAAAAATTAAACGGATTTCATAGGGCCCTAGTTTTGACTGAGATAGTTATGTCATCAGTCAGTTGATTGGAACATACGTGGGTGATCACCTACCCATCTCTAACTAATTCAGATTGATCTGTCAAGTACTGTAGACAGGAAGTTGCTAATAGAAGAACAAACTTGGCGATAAACCCTCGTAGATGAAAACATAACCTCCTTGATGTAGGTACACATTTGGATTGTCAGTCACAATTCCAGTGATGGCGATTTCTCTTTTAGTAGTTCAGTTTTTTGTATGTCCTCACAGACTTCCTCAGAGAGTGTCAAGCAAGTGTCCAAAGTTACCATCGCCTTTGTTGTCTCTTGGCTGAAAAGAAGAAGAGAGAAAATAATCCTCAAATTAATCAAATTATAATTGTGAGTTGCAGCCAGAGTGGTGACCAACATCCTTGTATTACTGAAAATGGGCTCATCATGTTGCCAGAAGGCTGTTAAGATTCAAATTGCAAGACCACACATCATGAGGCATCAGATGTCTAGAGATGTTCTGACTCTGAAAGTGGTGTAGTGTGTACTTTTGCTTTAGACCTGTTATTCTTCCCAGCCAGGCCTGAACGCCTCACACGCTCACACTGCTGGCTCTTCTTCTCTTGCAGAAAAACTGATTGTGTGCATCACAAGACGACAGCCTCCTCCCACGTACTGCCCTTGCTGAACTGACACCGGGGGACCACATCGCCACCCATGGGATGAACCTCCATCCTTATACGCTCAACCCGTCTGTCCCTCCTTTTTCTTTTTGCAGCTCCCCTCCTCTTCTCTTTATCTGTCTCTCTTTCTCTCCGTTACATTCCTCCACTGCAGCTCACACTCCCTGTGGACAACCGGATGTGACACAATTACCACTTTAAGCTCTGCGATTCCCTAAACAGAAGAAAGAAAGTAAAGAAAAAAACGAACTAATCTTTCAAACAACACTACATCTCAACACGACACTATGACTCACCTGGACGACACTAATGCTCTCTGTTGAAGAAAAAGCAGAGGCTTCATCCAAGGACTTATGTAATTGATGGATGTCAGTGTGTAGACTTATGAGACTGATGAGATCAGAACAGGACACTTTACTGAAATTTTACATAAATGGCTATTATACTCTGTTTTGAAGAAACTGAGAGAACCACTCATTCATTCTATCTCTCTTTTTTCTTCGATGGTTAAAATATATAAAAAAAGCTATGTTTATCAATGAATCCAGTATGTGTTAATCTTCTGCTTCTGTATTGGTAGTGGTTGCTCCACTTGGTTTTGCTTCGCTCAGTACCACAGTGATGTACACGTGCCAAATGACACTGCTCACGCTGCAACTGCCAAGACTAAATGCAAGAACTTGACACACATTCTTTTTCTAACAGCAGCTACACTGAAGACTGTCCTGAGCTTTGTTTTGTATGCAGTTAACCAATGTTTATGGGGCTGCTGTGTGTTTCTGTATCTGATTGTGATCTGTAGATATTGACGGGGACCGGAGTAGAGCAGAGGAAATCGACCATTTCTATCGCTCCCTTATATGTACTCCTCTTTGTAATATTTTCGGCGATATCATGGAATTCAGTTGGGTCTGTGTCGTTTTACCCACAGGTCCATTATCTTATGAATGTGTTCACACAAGATGGTCTAGCTGGAGTGCCTCACTCATTCAGGGTCGTTCTGATGGGCGTGTCCAACATTACATTGTTAACCAATAAAAAAGTATTTTCCTTCCTCAGAAGGTTACTAGTTATTCTTTAGATGGAGCTCAGCTGTTTTCAAATCTGCAAGATAATGAAAGATGTGATCTTGTGTGTCTGTAAGAGTTCTTGTTGTTGGGATTTTTTTTTCTACGAGGTATACAACTCTGGTGTCTTGTTGTAATTTTTCTGCTTCAACACCCCCACAGCTGATCTGACTTTAAGACTACAGACCAGTACACGGGAGAATACGCCGCATTGTCTGTTTTTGTTACAGCGCTTGTTCTGTCACAGAATGCATATTCCCAATGCAGAGTGAGATGTAGATACTTGCTTAGTGGAAGATTAAAAGATGCACTTCCATGTCAACGGAAACATTACAGAGGGAGCCTCATTTTCTCAAAAGGAACAAGTTGCCTTCAAGAGTGGACTGTTTTAAAGAGGGAGAGCAGAGGAGTCCAAGGGTTTGTGGTAGAAAATCTGTGTAAGGAGGCCTAGACCAGAATTTACCATTAGATAAAAGTGGAGAAAAGGATAAATAAAAGCACATTAAACTATATATACAAGAGAATATTTGTTAATTTTAATGATTTATGTTTCTTTTTTGATATTCTGATGGGGATAAATTGTTTCGGGTGCTCTGGGTGAATGCATATGCAATCAGTTTTTGTCTTTAGATTAAAAAAACAAACAAAGACAACAAATATTCAGTTTATGTCTTAATTAAATGCAAAATAACTTAGTGAGTAAAAACAAAATCCTCCATCAGTCATTGGATACTGGAACACTAATGGGAAATGTATCCGACTCTGAACTACACCTTAATCTCTTTGCCTTGGCTCTTAAAGTTGCACATTCTCATTTATGAATGAATTCTGTAACTAGCAATACTGTTTTTAATAATAAAAAAAAGGAAATTATTTCTCTGAGTCTTTGTTTTCTTTTTGGCCTCGTGATCATCGCCACACTGATGCTGGAAAACGGTGTCGTTGGTGTAAGCGACCACTAGGTGTCGTTGTCAGTCACCGCTCCGGTATTTTGACATGAGTTGGGTTTGGGGCCTTTAATCTCGGGAATTAACTCCAGTGTCACTGTCAGAATTAAAGTTTAATGCATTTAACACCTAAGGAAATACTGGTAAGTGTGATGACCTCGTTGATAGTTGTTAGCTGCTTTGTGGGACTTAGCTATCGCCCTTAATTTGAGTTATTTTGTTCGACTCTTTAAATGAGGTCAAAGAGTTCCATTCGGTGAACTGGCTGAATACTGCGTGCTCAATTTGAACTGATAACGCTGTATTCCCACGTGTTTTTTTTTTTTAATTAGGCTAGCTGTTAGCCACATGTTAAACAGGCAACACTAACATTAATGGAAATGTTTTCAACAGGAACCGGTGGCTGAGGTCGGCTAACATTTAAGTATAATATGGAAAATTAATCATCGAAATAAATCTCGAAGTCTCAGAGTCATTGTTGAGCCGAGCTGAGCTGCGTAGCTCGAAGGAAAACACACATATTAAGTATTAATATATGTATGTATAATATAATATACATACATACATATATGTGTATATATTTATGTAAAAAATAAAGATAATTATATACGTGGCTATTTTAAACAGTTTGTGTTGCTTTGCTATTCTATTCAGTGAAGCTGTTGTTTAAATAGTATTCGTATCTTAAAGTATGACATGACTACGTTGAGTCCAAACCTCGACCATTTGCTGATTGTTTTCAACCGTGTCACTTCACTCGCCTGTCACATATGGTCTGAATCATCACAAAGATTTATACATTTCTTCCATGGGCCATTTCATCAAAATCTGCCCTTAACATTTTGGGTTATGCTGAGTGATCACAGGCCAAAAACATAAACCCATCCTCCTTGGTGAAGGTATAATAAAGCTTGATGGTGATATTGACGAGAAAGAAAACTCAATCCAAACTTAAGCAATTGAACGCCTTGGTTTTGAGTGGATGCTGCACTGACACCAACATATACTACACATTTGTCTGTATGTGTTCACCAATATTTGAACCTTTTCCTTGTATATCCCCCTCTCTCTCCACACTTTCTCAGGGTCCACGTGGTCATGCAGAGGTATGGGTGGCCAGGTTTTGAAAAGCACCTCCTGTGCGAGCTGCAGGAACAACAAAACAATGGCCAGTTCTGCGACACCCTGTTACACACTGAGGGTGAGGATGAGCTGAAAAAAATGACAAAGAATTACGAGAAGGTTTGAATGAAAGAGAAATGAAAAAATTGACTTTGTTTCTTTTTTGAAGGTATCTCAGTGCCCACCCATAGCTGCGTCCTCGCAGCTCTCAGTCCGTACCTGTCTCGGAAGCTGTCCGCCTCCCCGGCTCCTCCATCTGGCCAGAAGCATCAACTTCATCTCCATGCTGTGAAGGCAAAGACCCTGCTGAAACTGGTCAGTCTGCTGTACTCTGGGGAACTGGAGGTAAAAGAAGGTGTCGAGCAGAATGACGTTGTGGCCTTAGCTCGCCGCTTTGAAATAGCAGACCTTGTAGAGAGACAGAAAGGTGGAGGTTTGATTGGAGCAGAAGTCCTGGAGAACAGGCAGAGTTTCTGCAGCTGCAGAGAGAATGGCTTCCACGCAGAAGGAAGAGGAACAAGCAATAAGAGGAGTCAAATGCAGGACGCACAACTTCAGGCTGCATTTGTTGAAAGGAAGGAGAAGGAAATGAGAACTTCAGGAACACAGACTGATAAAGTTGTTGTTTCTGTTGATCTTTCCACACAAACTTCGCCTACAACTGCAGAATCTGCACCTTCTGTAGATCCCAGTTTGGATTATTCTGTCTCGTTTCAACCCCAACACTTCACACTTGATAACCAATTTCACTTCACATCTTGCTCAGTCATTCCCCACAAGCCTGTCAGAGCACAGAGTGATGACAGCTCTTCATTAGATCAAGCGTCTGGCATTGTTATAAATCCTACTGTGACTCCAGCCCTGTCCAGCGACTCCTTGACAGTCCATGTTTCTCTCAATAACAACTCAAATGCCCCAATGCACAAGGAAGATGGCACCTGCCAGCAGTCGTCTGAGTTTGAGGACAGCTCACAGGTATGGTCTGAGGATGGGACAGATCCTGAGAATGGAAAAAGGGATGGAGAGACAACCAAGAGCAGAGGAGACACAGAGCAGCCAAGCCAGCCTCGTGAAGATGAGGTGCCAGGAGGAGAAAGCGCAAAGTCTATTGAGACGAGGCCTACATGTGTCAGTTTTGGTATGAGGAGCCCAGCAAAGATGAAACGGATGCAGGAGATGATGGAGGACACGCATATCTCCATCAAGGTGAGAAGAAGCTGTGTCATTTTAACTGTGGTAAAACTGATTTAATTTACATGTGCACTGATTGACAAGAGATCATATTGTTTGGTTGTGGCCTTCAGCTGTAGTGCACCATTCATTTTCTGACAAACGCAATTAGAATTGGATTTACTGATATTGAACAATTTAATAGTAACAAGTGATACACAAACAACTGATTCTCAAGTCTGCATTATGTGTGCAGGGAACTTACAGTAAACATTTTGAATAAAAATAATGTTAAAACTAAATCAGTTATTAAAAATTATACTGAACTTCGTCAAAACTATTGAATAAAAATCAGTTTACGTCTAATATTACTCACCCAGGTGCTTGTGGTAAAAAAAAAAAAAGAAGTCGTGTTTTTCTGATAGTTTCTCTTCATGACATTGTCATGACTCAGCAGATTGCTGATCGTGGGTTTGTGTTGCCTTCAGGCTGGCATGACAGGACATGAAGAAAAGCCTCCTCTTTACAGCTGTGTTCTCATCGCCATCGTGTTTTCTTCTGTCGTGCAGGTGAAGCTGAGGCGGCAGACCAAAGGACAAGTGTGGGAGGTGGTGAGCATGCAAGACTCAGATGAGGCCGTGCCAGTTCTTACCTCACTCAACCAGGTAAGATAAGTATGACGGTTAAAAGAACACTCTTTTAACTGTAACTGTCATACTTATCTTACCTGTTCACAGTGATTTAATTAGATGTCAGGGTGTGTTTAAAAGAAAACATCATCATAATTTGAATCACTTAGACACTGGAGAATGTGTCTTCTGAATAATTTTTGGGACAGAACACTGAATGTAGCTAATGCAGTGGGATTAGAGACGATACGGAAAGACACCAATAATATTGACTATTGACCTCATTCTATATTAAACCTTATTCCTGTTGCCAATAAAATATTCCAATCATATTCCCGTTTACTTGCTACAAAGCATAGTCTATTATAATGTCTAAATTACCTACCACTGCAGTAAAAAAAACAACTCATATAATCTAAGTCTCCATAATGTGGCTCAGAGCAGAATATTTAGTATATCTTATTCAGATTAGAGGTCCAGTGCTTAATAATTAGGAGGGTTTATTGGCATAAATAAATTCATGTTTCATGTTTGTAAAATCTCTAAGTGTGCAAGCAATTAAAAATAAAATTATTTAGTTATCGCTGCCTTAAAATAAGCCTTTTATATAGTGTGTACTTTAGTCAAGGGCCTTCCTTTACAGTGACCTCCCTGAGGAACGACATCCTTTGTGGTATGTGAAGGCCAACGTAGTTCCCTGATATATTTATTAGGAAAGGGAAGATTGAGCACTGTGCAGGCTCACTACTAGATGTCTCTAATAATTGCAAACTGGACCTTTTTTCTATATTTAGGTTTGCCCTGACCCCACAAGACGAAACACAGACCTTCCAAATGTCCCACCACCTCCCTCTAATGACCAGACAAGCCCAGTACAGAACCCAGACTCTCATTCTCTTCAGCCTGATGCCAACAACTCCCATAAAACACCACCACCACCACCACGCCAAACCACCTCTCACTGTTTCACTCCAAACCAGAGCAATGGCCTTGAAGGCTCCCCACTGCTCCAGTGTCAGGGATCTGTCGAGGAGTCTGAGCAGATAGAGAAGTTGCTGGAGGACATCATGATGGGCCTCAACATCCTACCCGACCTGGAGAAAGACTCCAAAAAGCCTCATCATCATGTCCAACAGACAGCTTTGCAGGTCCCAGTAGCACATAAAGACATAGAGCCTAGTCAGGTGCACAGTGCTGTCAGTGCAGCAGCAGCAGGTGGGACACAAAACTTCAACTCCTCAACAGATACAGGTATGTAAATGAATTGCTTTGCTATGTTGTTGTTTAAGGTTACTTTGCTCCATATTTAAAAAAAATAATTAAAGCTATACTTACCTTTCTTGCATTTTACACTTTTCTTTTGTAATCTTAAATTGCACCTAATACGCGTATGGCACTCTAAAGCGTAAGATAAACCCTCCAGGTTTTGAAACTCATCATTATTTAATTCTCATATTATTATATCCGCGAGAAACGCGCACGGATATTATGGAATCGGTCTCGCGCGTCCGTGTCCGCAGATTTTAGCCGTTAACGCGATAACTGGAAAGGCGTTTGAGATTAAATTTCTTGTTTTTTTTATGGGTCACATACCCCCTGTAGATGATCCCTATTGATTTTGAGCTGTCTACCATTTTTATTAATTAGTTAATTAATTAATTAATTAATTAATGAATGATATAAAAACCATATTTTTTCGCCTGTATCTTCCAAAGTATTGCAGGTATTGGCTTCAAATTTTGCATGGGCATCACATACCACCTGAGAATTATCCCTATCATTGTAGCTTTATTACTAATAAGCAAATTAATAAATTTTTTTATGCTAAAAACACATTTTCGGCTTTATCTTCCAGACTGATTGTCTTCAAATTTTGTACAATGATTTATGTAACAACTATCTACAAGTACAATCATTATTACTTTGGCTATGATTGGTAATAGTTACATAATAAGTTAACTGGTTAACTTATTAGTGAACACAGAAAAAATAGTTAAGGCATTTTTTCTTTATTATTGAGCTCATTTGGACACATTGAGGATATCATGGGTTTATTTAGCATTCTTTATTAATGCATTGAATGGAAAGTTTGAACATATTGTATGCTTTTTCATGAAATTGAATAAACATAGTGTATGCTTTTTCATGAAATTGAATAAACATATTGTATGCTTTTTCATGACATTTGGACACTTTGAAGATATGGCAGGTGTGGTTAGCATTTTAATATTCATAATATTTAACAAGGTATTATAGGTTAACTAGTTTTATTAAAAACTAGAGAGAAATTTATGAGTTCAGGTATTCTGTGTTCAATATCGAGTTTATATGGATACTTTGAACATGTATAAAGTGTAGTCAGCATTATATTATAATATTTAACAGTTATTTTGTTGAATTTATTAATAATTAATTAAAACAGTTAGTGGCAGGTGCGAGTGCGTATACTTTGGGTATATTGGAAAGTTGAGGATTGGACAAGTTCGCGGATATACCCCTTGCTGTCGGCCCCCGACAGCGTAGGCTAGTTATGATAAAAGTATGACCAATTAAATTATTCGGACCAAATAAAATAATTGGCCGAGCTTCCTGTCTGTCTCCTGTTGCACGCCTCGCCGATCGCCGTCACAGCTTGCGAGTCACGTGCATCTCTGACAGCAGTGTTGTCTACATGGTGACTTTGTCGCTAAATCTGCCAACTTTTTGTGGTGTTTGGAGACTCTCACTTGAAAGCATGTATCACTCTGCAGTTACTGAGCTCAACAAGCAGCATGTGTTGCCGGGATCACGTCCCAAAGCACAGTAACCTCCGCAGTCCCAGCCTATAGTCAGAGTAGAGAGGAGAACCTTAGCACTCTGTGTCCAGGCTGCTAATGAATTGCGCAAGCGCATAGCTGCTGCCGTTCCCCCCCTGGAGGGTGGGATTTTGTGTTGTTCATGTTCAAATACATTTTTACTGTGCTGGGAGACATGCAAGAAAGGTAAATATAGCTAAAACGAGTAAGTTTGTTTGTGGCCTAAACAAGACATTTGACAATTTCCTAATTTCAAGGTTTGGGAAACAGAGATAAACCTTTTCTGACATTTTATAGACAAAAAAAAGATTATAAGATGACTGATTATTAAAAGAATTGTTAGTTACCTCTGTTACCTCAGGGAATACTGATGGCAGTCTACCCATCTGTTGTACAGGTACCCAGTGTTGTTTGACATCAGAGAACCAGCCCAGCTGTTCAGGACTTATTTCTGTGCCACCAGATGCTGCGTTAATCCAGCAGTGTTTACATCCTGCTGCACCTACACCAAGATCTGCCATATCCTCAGCTTTCTTCTCCCCTGGGCAGAAAATGCGTTTCCCAGCATTCCCAGGACCATCTCCCCAAGATGGTCAGCACAACCTTGGGTTTTTACCCCTGAAGAATGGAAAGGAGTTACAGTCCATGCATAATCTGTCTTTACTTTACATGGCTGATATGCAGCTTCCTCAATGTCTCTCTCCAATACCCTCATGTACCTCATTAACAAATCATCGTTCTCTCGTAAACCCAGTGAACCTTGGTGATAAAATTCAGAAACAGCCATCTCTATATGGGCGACCCTGGCTCACAGAAAACCCCGGAACACTTAAGATTCCTCTGAGTACCATCCCACAGAGTGCCCCTTTGACAAATGATACAAATAGGGGCCTTTGGTTGAAGAAACAGGAAAATTTGAAGATGAATCAACAGAATGAGGGAACCTGTACGCAGCCGTATACTGCAAAAGAGATGGAAGAAACAGAGAAATTTGCTGGTCAGAAAAGTCCTTCAGAACCAAAACCCAAACCCAGGAAGAAGAGGAAACGTCGTACTGAAGCGGAATCGGTAAAACCTAAAAAGAAAAGGCAAAGGCCACAGGTCACCAGTCAACCACCAGATACTGCTGCTTCTGTCTCTGAGCACAAAGTCGGTGATGCAATGAAGAGTCAAATGTGCCTGAGCATTTGTCAAGTTAGTTTGTCAAGCAACAACGTGCTGGCGAAGGAAAGAGAAATGGCTGCAAGTTCTTCAAACATGCCATCCAAATTTGTTGGGAAACCAAATAAACCTTTGTTGGTCACAGACAGTCTGACGCAGATATCCAGACAGTCTAGGATGACTACCAACCCAACCAAGATTAGAACCAGGGGTTATTTTAAACAAAATCAGGACTCACCAAGTGACACAACAAATACAAATATAGATAAGAGTGTAGTTGCTGATGAAGGTGTCAATGATAGAATCCCAGAACGAAACCCTGAAGTAAGAAAACCTGGGACCACCAACCACCCACGAGTGGTCATTCTGAAGGAGTTTCAAAAGCTTATTAAAATGCAACACTCGAAAACATCAAAGTCGAAGGAAAGACGGAGAAGAAACACATCTGGAAAAGCTGCAGAAAGTGAAGTAACGGCCAGCAGAGACGACACAGTTGAGGAATCATCTAAGGGGCGAGAGGTGGATGTAGACATGACTTCTACATCCACCCAATCTCAGGAGGTTTTTGGTGACGCGTTAGATAAAAATCACAATCAAATTTTCAGTAAATCAACATACAAGAAGAGCAAATCCCAAGCCCAACGAGATGTCACTGTCAGTCAGGAGACCTGTGAGTCATATAATGATGATCACACAGCGTTTCTCTTTGATGCTATAGAGGAAGAGGTGACCAAGATGGCAGCTGGGAGGGAGCAGCCAAAGAATCCTGATGAAGGTTTGGTGTTTGTTCTGTTCTGATAGTCCTTTTGCTGTTTACAATAAATGTAATGATGATATTAGACAGTTCAACTCCAGCGATCCAACAATCGACTCTTTTTAATAAGCAGTTTTGCTCGCAGTAAATTTGTTTAAGGCTTGCGTTCACACATAGCCAGTGGATGGAGCAGCATCAAGCATCACCAAACTCTATTGTGGATCTGTTGCTTGGCTGTGCTTGTGTTGCCTGCAGAAGAAGTTGACAAATGTTTTATTCCAAGCATCAGTTAATCTGCAAATATTCCAGCACAGGTGTTAGCCAATCAAATCATGTTTTAATGTTTAGCCCCAGGACGATGTTCTCTCTTTTATCAATGTTTTTCGATAATACCAACAATTGTGGACATCACATCACCATCACTTTAGCAACTCTCGCTGTATGTAAGTGAGAGTCCAGTGTTGATGGAGACAACAACAAACTGTAGTTCATATCTGGTTGACTACTCACCTACAGTATGTTAAAAAATAAGGTTACAATAACTTTAATAAGTACAATAAAGTTAACTTTGGAGTGTCTTCATGGGAACGATAATGGCTGTCAATTAGACAGATATTCCAAAATGAGGCTCATAATTCACAAGCCCAGTATGTTGTAACAAACTGAACTATCGAGCACTTTAATTTTTAAATCAACCCCCATGTTTTGTTTTTTTGGAAAGTCTCAGTCTGAGATTTTACAACTCATAATGGCATTAGTCATTGTGGCATTTGTCAAATTAAAGTACAGTACATGTACTGCACTTGGCAAATTTAGAGAGTTCAAACTGTAATATGTAACTTTTAAATATAAATACATATCCATTAGATTGAACCCATTGGCAAATGAGTTCCCACTAGTGCTTGCTCCACATGACTCTGTAACTCTAGGTATTGCGTCAACAGCAAACGGGTTGGATTGAGAGTTGGTGTTTTCAAACAGAGACAGAATAATTACACAAATCCTCAAAATATACGTGCTGCTGCTTTAAGCCTGATTTATACTTTGCCTTGCAACACTTGATAATGTGTTGAGTGACAGAAATGGACAGAAAAGCACCATCATCATCATCACAGAGATGACTGAAACCTTTGGAAAATAAATAATGTTTTAAACTGGATGTTATTTCTTTGTTTTTTATTTAAAAACAGGAACTACCTGTGATACAGGACAATTGACTGCCGGGCACGATGAAGGCTCATCTCACACCAGCCTGCCTCACAAAAGTGGTCCTCCTATGGCAGAGGCTTGTGGGATCAGCAGGACCTCAGGCTGTGAGGAGGAGGAGGAGGAGGAGGAGGAAGTGGAGGTAGATGTTCTACTTTACTCCCCGGTCAAAACACAGACCAGAGAAGATGGACTCCAAAACATGCACATACGTCCAGATGAAGAGGAGGAAGACCTAAACGAGATTGATGTGACAGGAGATGAGGCAGAGTGACGTTGTCACACTTATAGTTTTAAGTTCTCCGAGTTCCGGTTTCATTTAAGTTCACACAGATGTCTGGTGTGTCTGCGTCACAGGTTATCACCGTCATTTCGATCAGCAGACAAGGTTGATGTTGTTTCATTTTGATAACAATAAGGAAAAAAAGGTCCTAAATGTTGTTCACATTTTAGGTTGTTAATACATTTAATAATTTTACATTTTGAGAGAAATTCGATGGAAAGCACTTAAGTAACAACTGTTTAAAAAAAAAGAAATCTGTATCTGTATGCGTGTAAATAACACGATTATGGTTTATTAAAAAAGTTAGTTTAGTTTACTCAGGGTTTTATTCATTTTTATAAAGAAAATAACTAAATGTTCAATATTTTCAAATTTCATTAAATCAACCATTAACTTAGGTTGACTAACTTGTACCACAGATGTACTAATTTAATCAAAAATAAATAAGAGTAATGAGTTCCTAATATAAGAAAAAGATGCATCATGTACTTAGCTATATCCACAGTTCAGGTTTAGGTTACTTTATCCATAGTTAAATTTGTTTACATGGCACCACATACTAATATATAAAATAGTATTTCAATATATAATAATAAATGAGTACTGAGGTCACTGTTAGTTCAGAATATAAACAAGGAGATACAAATAATAATGGAGAGGGAACAATACATTGAATACTTGGATAAATATACAAGCTAATATAAAAACAGAATACATAACTTACAGCTGCAATTTTCTTTGGTCCCACCAAAGCCCACGTTTCCATGGCTTTTCCCCAAACATAATATTTCATATTTTAATAGTGTATTTTAAAAGCAAAAAGCTATTTCCTCTTTGTTTTGTGAATTAAAAAAAAAAAAAAAAAAAAAAAAACGGGGAACCGGTTCAGTTCCCCTCACTTTCCGTCAGATGGCGCACTTTTATCTCATGTCCCGTCTAAATCCAACTTTATTGACAGCGGAAGTGGACAGCGGAAGTTGACTTCACACGTGTTTTCTCGCAGAGAAAGAGTTGAAGGTTACACAGCGGAGGCGGTTGTTGTAGCCTTGTTTGTGCACTGCGGAGGGTCACCGGGACGGACTGGGTGTGAGGCAGCAGGCGGGGTGAGCATCAGCGAAGCGCGGACATGGATCCCATGAAGGCACAGCAGCTGGCGGCGGAGCTGGAGGTGGAGATGATGGCCGACATGTACAACCGGTAAGTGGAGCTACTGCTAACCGTGTAGCTGCCTCTCATTGATGCTACCAGTCAAACGAGATTACACAATTACCAAGAATGTTTTACTAGCTAACCTGGATATGTGTCTCATCCGTAATCGAGTCATTGTACTGCAAATATTATGATACGCTTTAGCAGGAAATGAATCGCTGAAAGTGGGAAAAACGCTTGCATCCAGCTGACAGCGTCCTTGTGAAAGCAGGGATCTTTACCTCGGCACACATAAGTCCCACACTGTCCTGTAGCATATCCAAGCCGCGATCAGCCAACACCAAATCCCCAGGTAACCGTTTGTCAAGAATCCCACAGTTATCAGTTACACACTCTAAAGCGGTTAAGTTAATCAATTTTCGATGCAGTGGTCCCATGGTGGCCACTGTGGGTACTGCAACAAGAAATCCCATGGGGCCCAAAAAGCAATTTTCCCATTGATCGCAATAGTAAAAGAGACGCCTGTAAAAGTGTCCACAGGACACCTCGAGACATGGACACGGGCTTTTATAAATCTTTATATTCTATATTTTTAATTCATGGAGTTTCATATTTGAAAAACATTCCTAAAGGCCATAAAAAGCCCAGACAAATCTTATTTCCCAGAGTGACGTCACAGCTGTGTACGAGCACAGCCAAGCGCGGTCATGTGGTGTCTCGGGAACAGAGCTGCTGTCAGTGAACGTACGACATGAAAACTTTATGAGAAATGTGAATAAATGAAGACAATGAGGGGGTTTCGTTAACATTTTTAAAATATTATGACAAAGCAGGTTTTAGTTATTTATTCGTCGCTCATTAGCATTTATTTTAAAACGTATTATCGATGTATTAACGAGCTGCTGTGTGGATTCATTGAGGAGAGGAGACTGACATGCTGCACTTTATCACTGTGTTCAGTCCCGGACATCGAGACACTGATGACGGTGTGGACTGTGGAGCTGTGACCGTGTGATGACCTGAGACCTGCGGTCACTTCACCACTGATTCCCGGGGAGGCTGTTTGTCTTATCGTTACTATCGGTTCATGAAGTTAGTGTTAAATGTGATGAACACGCGAATTATAGTTGAATATAAACGGGTTGAGTGAAAGAATCAGGAGTTATAAAACTACTTTAACACGTTGTTATTATTCCTAATAATAATTATACAATTATATAAGGGATGCACTGATCCACCTTTTATCACTTCCGATCCCGATACCTGACTTTAGATAGCTGCCGATACTCCGATACTATTCCGATATGGATGCACTGTTTGCTTTAATATTATTTTGATTATTGGGCTTTAATAAACTCCTTTATACAGGCAAGTATGATATGTACGACTTACAACGTTTACAGCGACTTTACAGAACCCTGGCGACACACACACACACACACACACACACACAGTGAGCGCAGAGCAGCGCACACACAAACGGAGTCGCAGACGAGCTGTGAATGTTCAATCTCCAAACACAATGCGATGCCGGCGTTTTTTTTTTTTTTTTTTTTTTTTAAATACCGTCTCCGTATTCATCATTGATTTCACCGGACATTTGGGCCAGTAATATATTTTTTCACCAGCCTAATTCACGTGACAACATCCAAAAAACCGCATATATACCGCCTGACGTGAACCCTGGCTTGGAGGAGTGTGATTTTCATTGTTTTTATGCCGCTGTCAGAACTGTTCTACTCAGCGAGCAGGCATTTAAAACGGTGACGGCTGGGATTACGTCGGCTGCAGGTTGTGGAGCTGAACTTCCCGGTTAACTCTTGGTCAATCATGCTCGCCTGCTAGCTGGCTGTAAACTGTGGAATGGATTTCCTGAACGGAGTCGTGCATCATTACTCCGTGTCTCATCGAGACACGCCTCGGTTCAGGAAACCCATTCCACTTTTTGCAGCCAGCTAGCAGAGAAGTCAGGGAATCACTTGTGGAGACATTTCAGCAGACGCACACACAGACGGATCGGAAATTTCCGATACAACTATAGAGATTTCCGATCCGTCAATTACGTCTGTATCGGAACCCGATACCGATACTGGATCGGATCGGCCCCATCCCTAAATTATATAAGGGAAATCAGACAAAAACATTATTCCTGTAACACATATAAACTAAAGCCGAAGTTAACGTGAAGTCTGTATTCATGAAATCCGCTAGTGCACGTCATTAGCGTACTCCCATCATGCCTTTCGCTGTTCATGTACGCACCGAGTAAGTGGATAACACAGACGGCTTGTTCACATAGCTGAGAGGCATTATGTAGTGACACTACTGCGCATGCTCTATGGGCCCCATAACCCGGAAATAAACGCGGAAGTCAAAAACTTTTTTGGCATATGCGCTGGGTGAGCAGGTTCATAGGAATGAATGGAAGCGAAGGGGCGGAGCTCTATCCAGTTCATATAATACATCCATGAGTGGTCTGACTAAAGGACGCATCCAACATGGCGGCCATGCCAACTAATGACGTCACGACGCCCAAGCCCTATAGGAATTCAACCATTGTTAATTTACATTTTCCTACTGTGACTTGTCAAAATAGCTGCTGTGAAAATGATATGATCTCTGCCGAGGATAACTGATGTCCCATTCATGTATATGGGGAAAGCCAGTTTATCTTTAATTATATTGTAGCTCACTACTTGATGACTTTTGGTGGCTCTGTGTGTTTCTGTTCTTCCACACATGCACTTGCCATTATGACCAACCGAGGGCGCCATAGTTTTGTTGCGTGAATGGGGTGAAGTCTGCCATCTCTGATTGCCTTGTTTGAGATGACCTACATTTTAATTCTGACTAAACCTGAATCATAATTAGACATCTTGTTGAATATGTCATTGAAGATATGTGAGAAATGCATTTATAATATATATATGTCGTTCTTTTTTTTATTGCATTTTGCCCAACTGTAGAGGTCATTTAGTCTCTTCTGTACTGAAATTAGCATAATGTATTTCATACTGGGGTCACAGCAGATGTAGATGTCAAAATGTCTTTGTGTCAAAAAAAGCTTAATATTTTAGTCATGAGTCTCATTAGCAGATCTTGTTTTTGTTGTTTGTCAATATGCATGAAATATTTTAAGATATATTAAACCGGATTAAATTGAAGATATCCTGAACTAAAAGTATGACTATTCCCAGGGATTTAAAGATGGAATTGGATTTGTGATTAGTCAGAATTATATTGTATCTAACTAACTAATCTAATCGGAGTATAGGGCTGCAACTAACTGTTATTTTCATAAATCAATTAATCCGTCAGTTTTATTCATTCAGCTATCGTTCTGTTAATCACATACAGTGCACAGAAACAAACACTTTCTCTTTCTGTAAAGGTTAATATTTATTTTCTTGCTGAATGTTATGATTGATAAATTTCCCAGTGAGCCGGCTGAAATGTAGGTATAAAAAGTGACAAGATAAATTACAATAACATTTTTTTAAACAAGTGTTTGGTAGATTTCTAAAATATTCATGTTTTCTATTCTAATTTTTATGATGGGTGGTCTAAGTCTATGTTGAACCGTTTGCTTGACGGATCAATCTAAATCAGAAACTGTTGCTACCAGATTACATCACCTCTTTGTTGAAGGTAAAAACTGGTAAATTAACAATGTATGAATAAGTTCTGTGCCATTGTCATGAGAGTAGTAATCTTTATGCTTTAATGACATATAGTTTGAGGTTTTAACAGTAAAAACAACATACTTTGTTAATAGAAATGGCAATTGCATCAGTTTGGAACACAAAATATAGAAAAACCAGTGTGCAGTTAAAAGTAAAAGACTATCCAGGCACCATTAATGTCCCCGACATTTGTCGAGTCATAATGATGACTATGACTAACACCTACCTGCTTTCCCTTCTCTCCCAGAATGACCAACGCCTGCCACAGGAAGTGTGTACCGCCTCATTACAAGGAAGCAGAGCTGACGAAGGGAGAGTCTGTGTGCCTGGACCGCTGCGTAGCCAAATACCTGGACCTCCACGAGAGGCTGGGACGCAAACTGACAGAGCTCTCAGTCCAGGACGAGGAGATGATGAGGAAAGCAGCTGTCGGGAGTGGATAGAGACGCTGATGAAGGAGATGATGTGGAGGGAATGGGGGGTTACAACATGTTATGGGCTGGAGTTTGCATGTTTGTCACTGTAACAGTACAAACTGGGGGTTTTATTGTAAATGATGGGGAAACTTCCAAAATAAATGAAAATAAATGTGAAGGGAACTGCAGACGGGGACGGACGACACACTGGAACACCTGGTGGGTCGGCTTTACATCTTAAAACTGCTTCTCTGGATCAGTTTGATCTGTTCTACAGCCGAGAGCTTGGTGCTCGAGCAGTTACCTAAGAAAGACTGGAATTAAAGAAAAACCAGGACATGTTATGTTATATTTAAGTCATACTTTTTGCTTTTTTTCATCTGCCATGTGTGCAAAAACTAAAATACATTGTTGTTGCTGCGGTGTTACCAAACATCTAGATCATGCAACAGTTTGAAACGCAAACCACTGATTTTAAAATGTCAAGTCTTTGACCTCATTTCACCCTTTAGACTGTAAACATGTTCCCTCATCACACGGTCACACCAAAGCATATCCAGGTACAGGTACATATTTGTACAAGCCGCCTCTAAAGCGGACTTGGTGTTACTTCTGTTTTAAGGTCCACGGTATGTAAAAGGAAAAAAACAACTTCATTTTATTGATTGAATTAGTTGTTTTTCATTACCTTCAGATTTCTGTCTCAGAAACTCTGATGCTAACCGGAGGCTACACAGTGAAGGATGATGTGAAGGCATATTCAGCCACAACATGCAACTTCACCAATACCACTGTACCTTCTAAACCTTGGATTGGGACATATAGTAAAGTAATGGGCCTTTTTCACAGCAGACACATTGACAAGGAAATCATGAACATGAATGATCACACCAGTCAAAATGGCTGCTGTTAAAAAGGTCTAGTATAGCAGAATGGTCTGAACCAAAATGTCTTCTCATGGAACGTTTGAACTGTTATATCTGGACACAAAGCCTGGTCACATGGACTTTTGTTGACTGACTGTCACATCTGTAGACTCTTGAGCTGTATGTTTGTGGACCATGTTTTCACTGATGTTATTTTTTGTTTAGCTAATCACTGTGACACAGCTACTTACCTGCGTAGAAGAGGAGCTGCCGTGTTTTCATTAACTCCAATTAAACCAAGTTGTACTTTAAATGAACAGAGTGTTTTTATAAAGGTATCGAAGTCCGATTTTGACTATATATCAGCCTGAAGTAACTGGTATTTGCTTGTGTGCTTCGTGTCATAAGCCCTGAACTGGTGGAGAGTTGTGGTTAAAGCCAGTATATGTTGTATTTCTGTCATATCGTGTCATACAGTACATCAGCTGTGTAAGGATATTTATCGCATCACCCAGTTTTTGCCAACACACAGGTCTACCTAAAACGATATTGTTGGTCTTTTTGTAAATCGTAAGCCGACACTTCCAAAAGCTGAATGTGAACTCTGGCTGGTTTGTCCTTGCACGTTGCCATAGAAACATGGCTGCACAAGATGGTGGCCCCTGTAAAACAAGGCCCCTACTTTAAGTCTTAGGCCATCAATATCCATACTTTGTGACAACGTCATCAGCCTCAGTCCAAGTTCTGTTGCAATTCTCAAGAACTTGAGCAGCAAGTACGGTTCTCATACGAGTGTTCTCGCTCAGACCATTTTACCAAGTATGCATCGGGTGGTGACTTGAGCGTACTTGGGAAAGCCATGTATCCCAGAATGCATTTGAGTGGAACACAGCAGCAGAGAAAACAAATATCAACCTGAAATATTTTCCTGTGTCCTGGAACGCAGTTTTAAAAAAGATTTGGAGTGTCGTATTTACCTCATCCCCATTTTTGCATGTTTCTGGACTTTAAGGAAGCCAGAGAACCCAGAGAAAATGTGAAATATCGCGTTATTGTGATGAAAAGTTGTTTTCCCCAAAAGTTTTGACCCCCCCCCCCTTTCATTTACAAACATGAGCCAAGTCAAGTCCTCAAATTTGAGACTTGAGTCAAGACTACATCTAATATGCACTATTATACCCTGACAGGGTGGGACTTTGAGGGAGGTGGAGTTGTTTGTCAATTTTTTTTCTCAAAAGTGCTGAGAGACTTGCAAGAAATGTAAAACTTGCTTTAATGGCTAGAAAAAGAAACAAATTATTTATAAATTATTATTTTACAGCAATGATACACGTAGTTATGAATGTGAACCATACACTCTTATTTGAATAGAAGTATGTGGTTGGTAATGTCATGTTTAAAAATGTGCCTGTACCTTTAAGAGGAACGTTGCGCGAGGAAGTGAAGACAACTGACTTTCATTTCCCTCGTGAAACTTCGGTTTTATTTTTACCAGAAAGAGGAACCGACTAAGCTCCCGAGAGTCGGAGTGAAGAGGTTGGAGAGTCAGTCTCTGCTGGACTGACGGGTTTCCCTCACCAGAACCCACGGAGAGAAACAGACATGGTGAGTGATTTTCCTTTCGTGACTATTAAAGTGCAAATAAAGGTGTGTTTGAATGTGACACGGATTAAAACTATCGCAAAATGAGGAGCGGACATGGCAGGACAAACGCAGGCGTTTGTGATAATATTAACACTTATTGTATTTGCTTGTAGGGCTGGGCGATATGGCATAAAAATAAAAACCCCCGATTTATTTATAAAAAAAAGTTTTTTAACGACTAGAAAACAAATATTTGTATGATGTACTATGTGTAAATGCATGACGTTTTACACGCACACACACACAGTGTTTCAGTGTTAATTAAACTATTTTAAATACGTCCTCCATGACCGTAACAGACTCTGGACTAAAATACAGCGAGATGCCAGTCGCGGACCAGACTACTGTGTTAAATATTGAGATTTTAGACATTTCCCTGGTAATTGTCGGTGATTAACCCACGTTTTTGGGACTGTTAAATATTTTTAAATGTTCTACAGTTCGGCACTGTTCGGCTTGATCCTTGTGTCTTTTGTTGTAATGGGCTTTAAATAAAGCCTGCAGTGTGCAGTCACTTGGTGCGCAGTAGTATGAGGAGAAATAATCGATGCATTTATTTTTAAAATCGTCTGAACAAAAAAATCAAATGAATCGATAAAATTGATATATCGCCCAGGCCTTTTTTCTTGATTAATCGATTAGTTTTTTTGGACCATATAATGACATTTTTTGAAAAACCTGTAAACATGATGTTTTCTAACTTTTTCTGTCTGTCCACAAACCATAATGAACTAGTTTTAATGATATACGTAACAAATAAACCAGAACATATTAGCATTTGAGAAGCAAGAAACAAACAAAAACCAATTGTGTGAGGGAAGCTTTAAAAACTAAAGCCCTTAATCTAGTTTCCTTTAAGTAAATGCAATGTCTGCTGTTCTATTTGATGTTTTTCTGTTTGAGTTCAGTATCACCACATTTTAGTGCTTTAAGTTTTATGAAAGTGCAAATGAAAAGTACTGTACTACTAATGTAAAAAAAAAGCCCTTAACAAAATAAGAATGACTGGTTTGGAGTTAATAACACAACAATGATGTTATTAATGCACTTTATAGTGTTGCAGTTGTATCAAAAATAGTTGAGCACAAGAGACCCATAGGTGGTGGAAGGAGGCCCCCAAATCAAATACAGCTTGTGGCCTCTTAAAGACTTGGGCCGGCACTGACTACAAATACAAATATATATATATATATTTTAAATAAGGCCACAATTAGGACTGTAATGATTATCTACTCTTTACTACATCAATGGTCAACTTTTTAAATAAGTAATTAATCCGTTAAAGTGTTTTTTGTAATAATTAAAACAAGATAACTGATATTTCAGCTTCTTATTGTGAATATTTTCTGGTTTCTTTGCTCCATGTCAATCATTAAAACTGATCTACTTTGTGATCCACAAAACAAGACCAGCTGAGGACATCATTTGATAGGAAACACTAATAATACATAAACACTTGAAGAACATCATATGTTGTACAGTTGCACTTATAGGGCTGTGAAACACTGTGACGGAGCATTCAGTTACATCACTTTTACAGAAGTGGTCTTTTGGTTGTGTGTGTGGAACATTTGAAGAACAACATGTTCACTGTTTGACAGGTCACAAAATGCTGCACATATTAGAGTGGGAATACAAACGGTCTTTAAAGAGTAACTTTGACCATAAATCACGTATATTATGTAAAAAACAATATGTAGTAGTGTTTAGGGCTTCAAAGATCAATCAATTATTTATCAACTATTAATTTAATCTTCAACTATTTTGATAAGTGATTCATCGGTTTGAGTTTTCAGATGTTAGCTTTCTTAGTTTTCAGCTTCTTAAATGTGAATACTTGGTTTCTTTTCTCCATGTAAAAAGGAAATCATTAAAACTGAAACATTTTGATTTCTGGACAAAACAAGACAGTTGGGAACATCATCATTTCCAGGTTTGAGAAACACTGAGAACATTTTTCAACATTTTTATGGCCCAAACAACTACTTGATTTATTATGTATGAAGGCAAACCTTTATGACCCAAAGATTTGCAGTTAACACAACATTTACAACAATTTTTCCTCGCAATTTTGGGACACCAAATATTATGTGTAGTTAAAACCAGACATTTTCAGGAGATATGAAATATGTTTGTACTCGCTCTTAAATTCTGCATTTTTTTGTATTTTGCAAGCAGAATGAGCAAAGGGAGAGAAACCTGGTTGGTTCTCATTTAAATGTCATTTTATCAGCTGTAACAGATTAACCTTGTTTCTGCTGTTACATTAAAGCGGAACTAGACCGGAAGTTCCAATTAACGCTGTTTTTTAGTGTGTAGTCATTACCTTGTTTATGAAGCCCTGAAGTTTCGAAACAAACAGTTCTGAGAGTGGGTGTGCTGATTATGTCACTTCCGGGTTGAGAGACTTGAGTCTCAAATCTCGCGGCTGTGAAACACCGTCAGAAAAGAGGATTTCTATCGGCTCGTTTACAGCAACTAGGAGGTTTTTGACCATAAAAACAACTTAATGCATGTAAATAGACCTCCATAGCTAACATATATGTGCAACAGGACCACTCTATGTGACCTTTAATGTTATAGGAACCTTAAAATGTGACCACGTTACTGAGTGTGCTTGTTTCTTTTTTGTCACCAGATGGAGGGAACTGATGTAGAGGAACAACTTGGTGATGCTGATTTTACAGCACCACCGAATGGTGACATCAATGAACTGCAGGATGTGGGACAAGAGGAAAACATTCAGGGCCAGGTAAAACCAGCTGCCCTGAGAGGAAACTGCAGTCTCTGTGATTCTTAGGTGAAAAGATGACACACTCCTTCATGTGTGAGGGAACATATTACCACCTTTTCTTCTCAGATGGAGGAGTTTTTGGGTCCACATTCAGAGTACAATGAGGAGGAGGAGGAGAGGAAGTACTACAGGAGGAAGAGGCTGGGGGTCATCAAGAATGTTGTTGCAGCCAGTGTTGGAGCCATGATTGTGTACAGTGTGTATATGGGTGAGTGGGAAGAGAAATGATTGGCAGAGAAGCCAAGCAGAGCTGCACATGTGCTTTTAACATTGTGTGTATGTGTGTCTCACAGGCCTCCTACAAATGCAGCTGATCCTCCATTATGATATGACATACCGGGAGGTCAAGTACAGTAACCTCGGCCTGGAGGACATCGACCGTAAGATCTTAATGGGCATTAATGTGACGCCGATTATAGGTCTGCTGTACACACCTGTCCTCATCAGGTAAATAAAGACACACAATAGGGTTTTCCCTGTTTTTTTTTAGACCAAGGTGGCAAAGGCTGGAGAACCTGGGTGGATGGATCAAAAATGGAAAAAACAAACAAACAAAAAAACCCATTATAATATTATGTATTTTACCTATTCTTATTTGGCTATATCTCAATATCTTCAATAACGTAGTAATGCAAAAAATAAATATATAAAGTACATTTTTACTCATTCATCAATATTTCCCTGTATTTATTTATACAGGGTTGTAGGCAGAGGTTGCGCTAGACTTTATTGTTGTCTGCCATTTTGACTGACAGGGTCATAAAAATCCTGTCATAAGCTATTTTTACCGGTCACTTAAATTTTTAAAATGATAATAAATATTCAATTTAATTTTAATTAATTTTTAATTAATATTCAGTCCAAAAAAGCTGAACAAATAATCCACACCGTGGATACACACATCAAGCAAAATATGAAGAATATGTAACTTTTTCTCTGCAGTAACAAAAACATCTGACTGTGGCCCCAGTAGCTACATATGAACAATGAATAGTGAAATATGAGCAGGTCACAGACGCGCTCCAAAGCCTCCTGTCCATAGCTCTTTAACGCGCTGTCAGCACAGTCCTCAGCCAGGAGAACTCTGTACTCCCGCCTCACCTCCTTGCTGTCGCTTCCTCGCTCCGCCGAGGCCACGGGCTGAGTTTGTCCTTCATCTTCATCTGCATCTATCCCTCTTTTTTCACCTCTTTTATCAACATCGTTATTGGGCTTTTTAAAGAAACTTCTGACACTCAACTGCCGTGACATTTTTCTTCTTTTCTACTTTTCTTCTTCTACAAGAGCCAATAACTGTAATATGCTCTTCGCCACCAAGTGGTCAGGGGTGTGAATTGCAATCTGTCAAAATGACGGATGACCCTCAGGTTGTAGTGCTAAATACAGATGTGGTTAAACTAATGTGGTTAAATGAAGAATAATCTCTTACTTTTACAGGGATCAAAGCAAAAAAATATAAATATATATTTAGCTCTTATCTCTATCCAGACACTTACTACTGTCTGTCGTCATAACGTCACTAGTATCGGTCAATCCGATTGGTCAAACCTGCTCAGGTGAATAGAGCCGAAATGAACTCGCTAAAGTTCAGATAAACATAGTAACACATAAGTAAAACATCATAACTCATGGCTATATGGACACATACACTGCAGAGATCGTTTAGCCGATGTTTGCTCTGAGCCGAGTGGTACGGCTATGGTGCGTTCAAGGACCTCAGCAGGGTGGGAATTCACATGTGCGGCAATTATAAACAATGAAAGACACCTGCACAGGTTTGTTGGGTTTCTTTGCTCTACATCAGGGGTCTCAAACTGGCGGTCCAGGGGCCACATGCGGCCCCCCAATCGATTACATGCGGCCCCCACTTAATATCATGTTATGATGAAATCATGGCCAACAACCTCACTTCTTTCTCACTGTCTTTTAAACACAGTGTGTAGCTGAGGCACAACTGCCAGCGAGGTGATAGAATATAATATATGTTTGCCAGCAATGTGTTTATAACAGTAATAATAAAACATTTGGTCATAATTATCCTATTTTTAAATGTTTCATATACAACATTCAATTACATATACAAATACACTTGTTAGGGCCCGAGCCACGAATGGCAGTGGCCGAAACGGCTCCTGGTACGAATTTTAATTACAGTTGTCCACACTATTATTTATGTAATTTAAAATAAATGTCTGTTTTTGATATTAATACATTAATTTTGCATCATAAATATTATTATTAAGTATATGTGTGATATCATAATGCAATATTGTGAACACTTGTTTTTTTTTTCCCCCCACTTTTTGTTCTATCGGCCGGCCCCCTCTTGACCACAATAGATGCGCATTGGCCCCCAGGTCATTTGAGTTTGAGACCCCTGCTCTACATTATGTTGTCCATTTACAGTGCCTTGAGATAATGTGTGTTATGATTTGGCGCTATACAAATAAATTGAATTGAATTGAATTGAATTGAAATAGCCTACACTGATCTGTTATCCAACTTAATAGCCTACTCTCTGCACGGGCGCCACTGCCCAAAAATGAAACGCTTACCAGAGTTTACGCTCGAATTTTCTTTTAATGGCCCATGTGGCCAATAAGTAAGCCAGTATTTTTAAATGGACACACAAAATCACAAAATGCACAAAAAAAATTCAATCAAAAAATTCATTGAAAAACAAACATTACACAAGCTGTAAACTAAACAGGCAAAAATCTAATTATTATAAATGAGAAATAAACAGTGAATACTCTGCTGAATTAACCAAAAAAACATTATGTCAAGTCTGATAATAGTTAAAATAAGGGAAATAAGTGCGTCGGTGTTTCATTGAAGTGAAGTGTTCGGCTGCTTCTTTATGACAACTTGCGATCCTCATCAACCGTGTCACTTTTTCCTTTGTGAGACGGCTTCTTTGGGCTGTTTTGATTCAGTTTAGGAGCGATCTTCCCCAGATTCTCCTGTCAGGGTAGATTTCCCCAGATCTACCCTGTAATATTTTAAGTACAGGGTACTTCGTAACGCACGTCACAATGCATTTTAACAATCGAACTACCGGAAATCATGTACCTACTCGAACTTGATGCCAAATTTGTCTGGTTTGCCTTTGTTGGAAAGAGCTGTTCACAGTAAGGTTGACACCGGGTTCATAGCAGGCATGTGCTGTGGGGCCCGCTGCTTACATCACAACATTCTGACTGTCTTCTCCCACTGTTTCCACCTGAAGAAGATTGACAAATCTTTACTTCCTGGCAAGTTTAAGACCTGGCTGTACCAGTACGGCCTTCTGCCAAGGCTCCTCTGGCGCTTCACAGTCTAGAAGTTTCCCCATGACTGTTGTAGAGGGCATTGAGAGGAAGACCAACACGCATCTGCTAAGATGGCTGGGGATCCCCCCAAGTTTCTCCTCGGTGGGCCTTTTACACCCTTTCTGGGCAGCTGCAGCTCCCCCCGTCATCAGTTGTGGAGGAGTACAAGGTAGCAAAGTGCAGGTTGTACTGAGCTTCGCAGACTCCAATGATGTCCTGGTAAAGCAAGCTGGTACCAAAACCATGTCCAGGCGCAAGTGGCCAAAGCGTAAAGTCACATGGTGAGAGCTGTGGCGACTTGAGCCATACCACATCTCCTTCCTCTTGCGGTCTGTATATGACACCCTTCCTTCGCCAGTACATCTGCACACATGGGGGCTGAGAGAGAATCCGATCTGCAAGCTCTGCGGACAGAGAGAAAGAGGTGCAAGAAGAGGTCAGCTGGTGCAACCCAGAGAAGAGCAATCACCTTCGTCAAGGGAAGAGCCAAGCCCTCTATGCGCGCAAGGCCGAAGCCCAGCCTTCTACAGGCTGCAAGCTTTTGGCACATGAGCGTAGATGTCGGAAGGAGACTGCAGTTTCCAGGGGTGGTGCACACAACCCTCCTGCTGGACATTGTGCTGTGGTCAACCAAAGATCGGAAGATCATTTTGGTCAAGCTAACTCTGCCATAGTAGGAGGGCTGTGAAGAGGCCTATGAGAGGAAGGCCCTAAAATACCAGTCCCTGGTCCAGCAGTGTAGAGACAAGGGCTGGCAAGCGTAGCTGTTCCCTGTGGAGATTGGCTGCAGGGGCTTCCCAGCCAAGTCAGCATGGCGGTTGTTGTCAGCTCTGGGCCTGGACGAACAGGGCAAGAAACAAGCTGCTCACAGGATGGGGGAGGAGGCGGAACGCGCCTCGTGTTGGTTATGGAGTAAAGGCCACATTATACTTCTCCGACTGATGTAATGCGTTATCCGACTGCGTCACCACGGAGACACCTCAAGCCTTTATACTTCTGCGTCGTGGTGACGGATACGCGCTGCAATTTTTCCCGCCCGATCAGTAGGGGTCGCTGCGCAAGGTTGTTATGCTTCTGGCTACAGTGAGCAATGGCGTCGGAGAGAGAAAGACTGTTGTTGTTGAAACAGTGGCCGTTTCTCACTTTTCTGTGTCACGGAACACAGTTTAAAGATAATTTGAGGTGAGAAATTTCGCCGTTTAGAGTCTAAACATGTGCTGTGTGTGTTAAGATATGACGTATTTATAGTTTGGCAGCGGCGTTGTCGGCGGTGATCAGCTCTGCCTCTGTGGACGCTCGGTGCGCACTGTGAGCCGGCACAGAGCAGCTTCGCTCGGCCTGTCCTGAGGACCAATCGCAGCTCTTGCCGTCTCCGTTGTCCCTTGACGGAGTGACGGACACTTAAAACATATTTTGTGCAGTCGGAGACGACGCAGAGGCTCTTCGACAGGCTCTGCGTCGACGCAGAGGGCTCTAAAGGCTTAAGCCTTAAGCGGGAGGGAAGTTGGGAAGTGAGCTGGCCACTAACTAATGGTTGAGGCTTGAAACACTTTGTGAAGGCTGATGACATCTGCTCCTGGCCAATAGCTACAGTTATTTACTAAGGTAACTGAAGAAAGCACCTAGAGGTGTATGTTAGAAGTGTAAGTTAGAAGCTGCATAAATACCACTGCCTGACCAAACTGGCTGCATGTGTCAATCAAAGCTGCTGCTGTTCATTTGCCATGCAACTCCAAGCAACTGTATGTAGCTCAGTATATTATACATAAATAGTAGTATGGCATATGTGTACATGCCATACTAATGCCATACAGTACATACCTGCATTGAGACATGTCATGTTCAGACACTGGCACTACTCGGAATTCCTCTATGGGGTAATATAATTTCTGCACTGGAGCTTTAAATGTTCTATTATGGGGCTATTTTCTTCAGTGAATACATCTCCTTTATCCTTTCATGCCATTGTTGTACAGCAGGGGGCAGTGGTCGTAGCCAGAACAGTCGTGTTCCTTGCAATGAGCACAAGAATGCGAAGTATACACTGATGTGATGGAGAACACTCTTATCATATAAGAGACATTTTAATATATTTAAGTCCCCCAGATATCAATACAATATTTCTAATTCTGATTCTGAAAATGTTATATAATCAGGGGTGTGATTTTTTGGCCGTACTGGGCAATTCCCGGTGGGCCGACGCATGTTTATGGGTCGTCCGGGGCTGTCATAATGCATGATGAGTTTCCATGATGACTGACCGGAAAAAGACTTCCGTAACGTCATGTTTACTTTTCTCCCGATTGTTAAAATCATTTTTCGTGCTGCGGCACTGGAGTCCAGGCACCCCGTCGTTTAGCGATCCTACAGTGGAACTAGAGTGGTCTGTTTATTTAAGGAAAAGAGCAGCGCTACAAATAACCAGCGTACCTGTGTTCTGCGTATGTGTGCCTTTGTTTTTAAAGTTTAGCGTTACTTTAGAGACTCATTTTAACAATCTGGAGTCACGTAAACATGACGTCACGTGCGTCTTTTTCTGGTCAGTTGCCATGGAAATGCGTCATGCGTTAACGTTAACGCCGTAAAGTGCCCAGTACTATATATTATAAATAATTTTTTCTGATTTTTTTTTTTTTTAAACAATTAATACAAGCTTTGTGATTGTTTAGCTAAAACACTGATCAACATTTTAACTATATTTTATGGACAAAAAATATTCGATTAATCCAGAAAATAATTGACAGATTGATTCTAAAACTAATCAGTACATTTCATTAAACACTGAAAAGACATCTCTAGCAGTGATTCTTTGACGACCACTTTCACTTCAAGATGGAAATTGTGGCACTGAGGCCATCTCTGCCAACATGAAAGTAGTGAAAGAGCATTTACATTTTTATATCTGCGAGAAACCCGCGCGGATATTATGGAATCGGTCTCGTTTTTAACATGGTTTAACTCTCTTCCATGTAGGCTACTGCACTTTATTTTAATTTCTGAAACAATACAATGCCCTCGCGTCATGGTAGGTGCACCGTATATTTCCTTTTTTTTGTCCTTTGCTAATCACACCTGTCAGAATCGTTTCAACTGTAGTCCCAAAGATTTGCGCATGGTTTTCGAAACATTAATATACCATATAACCATTATTACATTATATATACATTTCCTCTTAGTCTGGATGTCTTCGTTTGACTAGTACACTCTCCATATGCATCTTTTTTCAGGTTTTTAGGTACTAAGTGGATGATGTTCCTGGCTTCAGGAATCTACGCTCTCTTTGTCTCAACTAATTACTGGGAGCGTTACTACACACTGGTTCCTTCAGCCGTAGCCATCGGCGTGGTCATCGTGCCGTTCTGGGCCTCTTTGGGAAATTATGTCACTAGGTAAGAAAGTATGGCTGAGTGAAGGTGTTTCTCGACCCTCACGATGTCGCAGCACACAGAAGATGTTGAAGGTTGGAACAGCAACGTTTGCTGGGATCATAACAGATACTGTAGATGAGTTGTGTCACTCTCACTGTCTTTACCTTCACATGAAACCTGTAATGCAGTGACCAAAATAAACCATGTCACCTTACACATAGGTAAGCTATAACCATCAGGTGATAGCATTACTCATTGGGTCTTTTCTAACGGATGTTTGATCTCAGCCACATTGAAAGTAGCCAACGTTCTTGTCTTCACCTAGTGGTAACCGATTTTGACACCCACATTAATCTTAATTCCCACGTGTCACCTGCAACCAGGCTCCCACTGGAAGATATGAGCTGTCAGTCACGCTGGTGTCCACTCATATATGCTGAATTTTATCATCCATTTTCCTCTAAATGGCAACATAAATTACTAAATTGACACCATGTTGAAGAAGGGCTGAAACTAGTGACTAAAAGCCTTAACTCTTCAGAAAAATATATTACTGCCATTATAAATCAAGCGAGGCTATTCAATACATTCCTTTTTCCATTGAAACAGAGTTCTTGACTCTCTTTGTGGAATTAGGTCAAATCACATCTTGAGCTTCCAGATTATCCTCAAGTGCAAGTGTTTATTCATAATAATTATGTCAAAATGATCAGTTCTTCAGGCAAAGTCTGCAAAGAAAGTGGCAATAACATACACAAAATGGCTGCCGGAGGGCCCTCGCACTCAAAGGCTGAGAAACTTTTTGAATTACCCTCATAATCTCAAGATGAGAAAACATTGATTTAAATTAAGATTAAACAAACACCTGATTATACATTCAGATTATGTCAAGTGTGTTTTTATTTATTTATTTTTTTTTTTATTTTTTTTTTAATGAATGTGAATCATGCAGGATGGCGCAGCAGTATTACGAGTATGTCAACTACAAGGAAGAGCATGTGCAGGAGCAGAAGAAGCTCCCTAAAGGAGTTTGTCATCGTTACATCATTGTCTTCCAGTCAGTCTTTCACATCATCTTTCAAGTGAGTCTCCACTCAGCCATCTTTTTTTATTCTCCTTATTGTATAATATAAAAACAAACACAGTGATTCTATTCTTCTCTCTCCTCATCAGCTGAGTTTTGTCTTTGCCGAGTTCCCCATGCGGTTCGTCCTTAACGACACTAACCTGAATGAAAACAAGCACATTCTCAGCAACGTCAAAGTCTGTGGTAAAGTCACCTTATCTCCAGTAATTCATTTATTTCTTTATTACTTTTTGGTTATCAATTTAGGTAAGCTTATTGCTGCATAATATCACCTCTGCAGCAGTGTTGATCCAATGTTTGCTCATATATTAGCCACCATAATCCACAGGTCATACCAGACTGGGACTGTAACATTATGCATTAATATACATCATTTTAAACAACATATACAGTGGTATACAAAAGTTTGGGCACCCATGTTTTCTTGATTTTCCTTGTTGTTGTTTGGAAGAAATTTCAGTTAAATATATCATATAGGAGACAAACACAGTGATATATGAGAAGTGAAATAAAGTTTATATGATTTACAGAAAGTGAGCAAGAATTATTTAAACACAATAAGGCATGTGCATACATTCAGGCACCTTTGTCATTTTATTGATTTCAATACCTTTAGCACTAATTATTGGAACTCAAAATTGGTTTGGTAACCTCAGTGACCTTTGACCTCCATACACAGGTGAATCCAATCATGAGAAAGGGTATTTAAAGGGACACTGTGTAGTATTTATGGGTTTATAAAACCCAAAATCCACTTTTGTATACATATTATGTGCTCCTGCATTGTCTAGTCGCTGTATAGTAGTTTTTGATTCATTTTCGTAGTGTTTCAAAAAGTCATGTAAAATAACATGGTCACGGGCCGCTGTTGCATTGCCACTGTTAGCAGCAGGACGCCATGTTTCTACGGGAGCCTGTAAGGACAAACGCGAGAGAACAAATCAAGCGTCGCTTTACTTGTAGCGGAAGTCCAGCCTCCACTCTCTCCGCTTCGTCTGCTATGGCCGCAGTAGCTCGCCCTCTCTCTCGCCGGCTTCTGACAGCTCTACCGCGGCCACGAAGAGCTGTCCCTCGTCCTCGTCCTCTCCCCCTCCCTCTCGTTGTCGGAATAAATACTAGAACCTCTTCTGCTGACGACATTTGACTGGCTGAGGATACAGTAGCACTCAGGGAAGGGAGGGGGTGAGCAGAGGAGCAGTTTGTTGTTGTAAATTTCCGCCTCTCCTCTAGATGTCACTATAAACTACTTACTTCCCCTTTAAGGAGGCCATTTGGAAATGTTTCTCCTCTTTGCATCTTCTCTGAAGAGTGGCAACATGGGAGCCTTAAAACAACTCTCACATGACCGGAAAACAATGATTGTTCAACATCATGGTTTAGAGAAAGGATACAGAAAGCGATCTGAGAGATTTAAGCTCTCAGTTTCAACTGTGAGGAACATTGTGAGGAATTGGAAGACCACAGGCACAGTTCTAGTTAAAGCGGAACTCGACCGGAAGTTCCTATTAATGCTGTTTTTTTGGTGTGTATCTGCGTCATTACCTTGTTTATGAAGCCCTGAAGGTTCTAAACAAACAGTTCAGCCATTGCTGAGAACGCTGTGTTTTATTGTAATCTCGGGGCTCAACGAGATCTCTGAAAAATCCTGTAATAGTTACGTAAACACCGGTTCTCCGGAACAGCAGATCCTCCTGCTCATCCGGTTGCGTACATTGAACCGCAGAAGAAGAATAACGTCCGTTGTGGAGGTGTTTCACGAGCAACAGTGTCTTCTGACTCTGGGTCTGACTCCAGGTCAAAGTCATAAAAGGGACTGCGGCGGGGAGTCGTGAAGAAGCTATTTTTAAACACTGTTAAAACAATGTTTTGATAATGAGTAGCAGTGCATTCCACCGTTCCAGAGGGGGGAGCTGTGCTACTGAGAGCTGGTGTGCTGAATAGTACTGGCCAATCACAAGCCTCTGTCTTCTGGGGGTGAAAGTTCACTCTGAAACATCGGGCTGACGAAAAGCGTTACAAAAGAGGATTTCAATCGGCTTGTTTACAGCAACTAGGAGGTTTTTGACCATAAAAACAAGTTAATATATATAAGTAGACCTCCATAACTAACATTAAATGTTAGTTATGGAGGTCTACTTACATATATCACATAGAGTGGTCCTGTTGCACATAAATTTTATGTGCAACAGGACCACTTTATGTGACCTTTAAGGCCCGAAGTGGCAGACCAAGAAAAATCTCAGATAAGCAGAGGTGAAGGATAGTGAGAACAGTCACAGTCAACCCACAGACCAGCTCCAAAGACCTACAACATCATCTTGCTGCAGATGGTGTCACTGTGCATCGTTCAACTATTCAGTGCACTTTACACAAGAAGATGCTGTATGGAAGAGTACTAATTAGAAGCTATAGGAAGCGTTTAGAGGCTGTTTCTGCAAAAGGAGAATGCACAAAAGTTTTCTTTCTTTTCTTTTCCTAAACTTATGCACATGCCTTATTTTGTTTAATAATTCTTGCACACTTTCTGTAAATCATATAAGCTTTATTTCACTTCTCAAATATCTCTGTGTTTGTCTCCTATATGATATATTTAACTGAAATTTCTAATTCAAACAACCAATGATTTATAAAGGAAAATCATGAAAATGTATAGGGGTGCCCAAACTTTGAACCGAACAGGGTGTACCGAACGGTTCGGTAAAATACCAAATACCGTTGCAATATATATATATATATATATATATATATATATATATATATATATATGTACATGCACACACAGGGTTTCCCCCAGTGCATTATTAGCCTGGCGGGCCTGCCCCCTGCCGTTTGCTGTTTTGTCCCCTTCTCATCACCCCTGTTATCATGTTTCAACCCTCCTCTTCGTCTCTCAGGTGCAGCGGTCAGTGGTTTGATCCCTGGCTTCAACAACACTGTGCTACGCAGACTGCCCCGTTCCATGCTGCTCATCCAGGTGGAGAGTATCCTCATGGGTTTTGCCTTCCTGGCCATGGTCATTGTAAGGTCCCAGCCACACTCACATGAGTAAACCTGAACACTGCACACCCTTTTGAACAGAAACTTAACACTGCACCTTTCAGTGGCAATACATACACTATATGGGCAAGTATTTGGACAATTGACCAACATGGACTGTAATGACGTAATCAAATAGTTAAAACAACAGGATCCCGTGGTCACTGCACTTGCCTTACCAGTCAAAATGCCCTGAAATATTTGTTTGGGCTTGATTGGACTGTTATGCACTTTGTAACATTGTTAAGCAAAGTGCTATATAAATAAAGTTTATTATTGTGTCTACATGCCAAAATGAGTTGCTGATTAATACAGTATTTGCATTACAAAGCAGTTGAACAGATGAACCTAATACTGTGGCCAGATTGTGTATGTAATGAAAAATGAATTTTAATTTTGCGCTCAGTGATATTGATCCTGTTTTTTTTTAGATTACTCTACAGAAAAACATGACCAAAGGACAGTGGCCAGTTAAAATAATTCAAAATAAACAGATTGTTTTCTGATGCTTCTCACAGTTTCTTGTCTTGTGCGGCGCCGCCTACCGACCAACAGAAGAGATCGACCTCCGGAGCATTGGCTGGGGAAACATCTTCCAGCTGCCTTTTAAACACCTGAGAGATTACAGGCTGCGACTGCTCTGCCCCTTTTTCATCTACAGTGGCTTTGAAATAATGTTTGTCATCACTGGATTCTCTCTGGTACTGTGCTTTTAGTTCTTGAAAGGTCCAGTGTTTGACATTTAGAAAGGTGTTCAGTTCAATCAGAGTCTGATTTTCGGGGGTTAACATGGGTCCCTGATTATTGAAAGTGCTTGAATTTTGTGCAAGAAAGAAGTCAAGTTGATATTTTCAGAAGCAAAACAAATTATAATTCAAAAATATATTATTTTATTGTTTGAAAATACACGCAAATTGTTCTTTGCGTTCCCTGATATGTTCTTTGTGCCGTGGTTTTTTGTTTGCGTGCAGGCCTTAGGAAGCTGTCTGCTGATTGCAGATTTGAGTGACAGCTCTATGGACTGGAAGTGGTCACGGGCTGTCAAATACACAAGAAAATACTGTTGCAGATTTATGAGATTAAAAGAACCTTTCCATTTTAATAAATATATCGACTCACACCCACTATTTCTCCCACTGTTTATGTGTTTTAAACATATGAACCGTATATATATTGAGTGATCAGTTCAGTCTGTGTGTCACCCGCTGCTGGCTGCCTCACCCACTGCACAAAGAACATATCGGGAGCGCAAAGCACAAAGAACAAATGGATTTTCAAACTAGGAAAGGACTCGGAGAGCACAGACCTCCGCCAATCACACCCAAAATGTAATCACTTGTTCCTGGTCCCATTCCAGACATTTCCTAACTAACACAGACAGACAAACAAACTCTGGCGAAAACATGACATCCTTGGCGGAAGTAACAATAAAATTATATATTTCTGAGTGATTAAATCAATATTTTTTTTTTGCTTCTGAAAAAGTGTTGCTTGCTATGTGAAAAGTGTTGTTTGAAAAATATTGACACATATCTAATTCCATATTTCTCCAGCTGAGCAGGTAAGGTGGCAGAATCACATAGTGTGAGTTAAGCGTAACACACTTTTGTAACATTTGCTACAGTCTGCACTCATTTTTACACACTGGACCTTTAACTTTCATAACTTTTGTGTGTGTTTTTCTAAATGGTAAACACTGGATTCAAACAAAGCAGTTTAATGTGATTTTCATCTCATTTCTCTCTGTATAGTCCTATGGTGTCTGTATTTTGGGCCTGGATAAGCTGTGGCTCCTTGTCGTCGTCTACGGCCTCTCCAGCTCAATCTTCTCCTCGCTCTCCCTCTGCATCCTACGCCTCCCACGCTGGCTGTGTCTGATGAGCGGCGCTTTTGTGCACTTTGTGTTGCTGGTGGCCCTCCAGGTTTTCTCTCTACAGCGCCAGGAAGAGAAGGAGTCGTATTCGGAGTATCTGGGCCCTCTGCTGGTCATTTCCATGCTGTGGGGTCTCGGCACTGCCTTGAACAAGACGGGCATCAGCAGTGAGTCATGTTTGTACGTACTGTATGAACATACATGACGTGTGTGTTAGCATGAACTCCTCTGTTTGTGTGTTTTTTCTGTGCGCGTCAGCTCTGCTTGGTATTCTGTATGCTGAGGAAAAAGAACGCCTGGACTTTGTGTACACCATCTATCACTGGTGTCAGGCCATCGCTATCTTCGTCGTCTACCTGTGGTCCTCCCTGCCTATGAGGGTACAGTATAGGACTGTGTGTTTGACAGCATTTAAGGTCCAGTGTGTAACGTTTAGCAGGGTTTATTGACAGAAACTAGATATATGATAAGTTAGTATGTTAGGGCTGCTGGAGCCAATCCTAGTAACTCACTCTATAATGCCAGAGTGAGTTAGTATTTTTCCCAGTAATAACTCTAGAGATTGTCAGACTGTTGACTTGCTTTTTATACAGTCTACTTTCTTGTATGTGGTTTGGAGGTTTTTGATGCTCTTTGTGCACTTTGCAGCATCTGCACAAGTCCGTGCTTCAGTGCTTCATGCGTATGCGTAGAAGTAAAGCTTTAGACGTTACACATTGGACTTTTTAAGTGTATGTTTTTTGTACAGAAGAAAATAACAATAACGACAACCATTTGCATCTTTTTAGGCCAAACTCTCCATCCTTATGGCTCTTTTACTCTTGTCCTGCTACTGCTACTGGGTGATGGAGCGTCGGCTGGCCAGGGATGTGCGTCCAAGACTGCCTCGTATCCCTCGACCACGACACAAGGTAACCAGTCGCAGCAGCAGAGAATTATCACATGAGGAGGCAACAACGACTCACTGCCTTGATCTTATAGCTACCCGACCGTGAAGGAATTCATGTTTCTCGTGAGATCTGATTCTGAGGACTGTGGGTTGTCTGTCCTGATCTTATTTCTGCTAACAGACTGTAGGAGGCAGTGTAGACAGCCCCCAATCTCCCCACAAGACATTTAAACACCACAGTGACCCTGAAGCTGTTAAATTAGGCTAAAACCCTGGTTCTGCTTTAAATTTAATCATAACTTGCCGTTTGTGTTTCCAGGTCAAAGGTTACCGCTACCTGGAAGACGACAACTCGGATGAGTCAGACTCTGAGAAAAGTGAGGAGGAACTGGAGAGAGAGGACAAAGAGCATGTGGAAGAAGAGATGGACTGGGAAGAAAGGGGCCAAAATGGAGGGGCCCAGGGAGTGGACTCACCCATAGCCAGGAGGAGAGGAGCACAGGATCACAGGCACAAACTGGAGGATAATTATGACGGGGAAGGAGAGGGAGGAGCGTGAACATGGAAACTGAACTTTCCCTGTACAATTTTTTGTAAACGGCATTGTTTCAAGAAATGTCTTCATACCCACGAACCCTCTAAAACAATTTAAAAGCCTGTAGTATATATGCCGGGTCTGTAAGATGACATGGAGCATGCACATAAATCTTGCAGGGTTAAGGTTTAAATCATAGAGATGAGGCTGTGGCTTATTTGTTGAATCTCTGAAAACGACTTGGTTAGTTTTAGATAAGTATTTTTTTATTATTATTTTTTTTTTTTTGCACAAATATACACGACTCACAAAAAGTTAGGGAATCATGTCAAGCAAATCAGTGACTTTGAGGCTAATATTTTCTGCTTTAGTGACACCTCAAACATCTGAACAGAGTTTTCCTTCTATAAAACAACAAATGCAACACTCAAAGGGCTTTTGATGGCAAAACAATCATGTATTTACAAATATACAATAAACTATTTTACATCTGACAAAAAACCTTTTTAGTTTGTATGTATGTATGTTCATGGGGCCCACGGTTGGTGTAGTGGTTAGCACTCTTGCCTTTGCAGCAAGAAGACCTGGGTTCGGGGCCCGTTTGGGACAACTTGGTAACAAGGGCCTTTCTGCAAGGAGTTTGCATGTTCTCCCCATGTGTGTGGGGGTTTTCTCCGGGTTTTCTGGCTTCCTTCCACAGTCCAAAAATATGCGATATGGGGATTAGGTGAATTGGTCACTCTAAATTGACCGTAGGTGTGAGAGTGTGAGTGAGTGGTTGTGAGTGGTTCTTTCGAACGAATCATTTAAGTGAACGAACTGACTGGGATCACTTCATGAACTGATTCGTACCTTTGTTAGTTCAGTTGAGCTCAGCAGCGATCGTGGCGGCCGGGAGTGGAACTGCCGCGTTCAGTGAATCACTCATGAAGTTGTTCGCTGACGCCGTCACTCACTCGTGAATTTTCAGCAAACGACGCCAGCCAACGTGCGCTGGGCGGGGAGGGAGTGACTAGTAAGAAGAACTGTGTCTGCCGTGCTGCTGTGATTTGTTCCCGCTGTCAGTCACTGACTCAGTCATGATTCGCGAACGAACGAATTGAGACAGAGAACTGAACTGTGGCTGAGGACATTAATCTCGTTCACGCTGACACTCACTCAATGACCCGCGGCACAAACGTACTGCACTCAGGGAGGACGTGAGTGAGTCACGTAGCAGGGCACTGGGCTCCTGATAAGCACTAAACATTTCGGTGAACAAATCTTTTGAACGAATCAATGAACTGATTCAAGTGATTCAGTACACTCAAATGAACTGCCGATCCCATCACTACAGCTTCTCCCTCAGTCCTCGTCTCTGGTCTTCTGCTCATGATCTCACGGTGCGTCATCAAACCGGAAGTCGCCATTTTGGAGGTACTCCGCATGTAAACCATGGATGTATTATAAACTTCATTCCTATGAAGCTGCTCACCCAGCGCATATGCCAAAAAAGTTTTTGACTTCCGCATTTATTTCCGGGTTATGGGGCCCATAGAGCATGCGCAGTAGTGTCACTACCATAATGTCTCTCGGCTATGTGAACGAGCCGCCCGCGTTATCGACTTGCTCGGTGCGTACATGAACAGCAAAAGGCATGATTGGAGTACGCTAATGACGTGCGCTAGCGGATTTCATGAATACCGGCGTCACGTTAACTTCGGCTTTAAACCATGGATTTGTAAATAAATGCAAAGCCAACGATAGTGCAGTGAATATAGTAAGCTGAAAAGTACAGAGACGTAGTTTAAGATTAAAACGATCAATAAAAATGGTTTATTTGGGTTAGGACCGTGACTATTACTTTATATGGGTTACAGGAATCATGTTGTTTTTGACTGATTTCCCTTATATAATTATATAATTATTATCAGGAACAACAACAACGTGTTAAAGTAGTTTTATAACTCCAGATTCTTTCACTCAACATGTTTATATTCAACTATAATTCGCGTGTTCATCACATTCAACGGTAACTTTATGAACCAGGGAATCAGTGGTGAAGTGACCACAGCTCTCAGTGCATCACACGGTCACAGCTCCACAGTCCACACCGTCATCAGTCATAAGGCATGATGGGAATACGCTAATGACGTGCGCTAGCAGATTTCATGAATACCGACGTCACGTTTACTTCGGCTTTAGTTTATATGTTACAGGAATAATGTTGTTTTTGTCTGATTTGCCTTATATAATTGCATCATTATTATTATTAGGAATAATACAACGTGTTAAAGTAGTTTTATAACTCCCGATTCTTTTACGCAACCTGTTTATATTCAACTCTAATTTGTGTGTTCATCACATTTAACAGTAACTTTATGAACCGATAGTGACGATAAGACAAACATCCTCCCCGGGAATCAGTGGTGAAGTGACCGCAGGTCTCAGGTCATCACACGGTCACAGCTCCACAGTCCACACCGTCATCAGTGTCACGATGTCCAGGACTGAACACAGTGATAAAGTGCAGCATGTCAGTCTCCTCTCCTCAATGAATCCACACAACAGCTCGTTAATACATCGATAATACGTTTGAAAATAAATATTAATGAGCGACGAATAAATAATGTAAATGAAACCCCCTCATTGTCTTCATTTATTCACATTTCTCATAAAGTTTTCATGTCATACGTTCACTGACAGCAGCGCTGTTCCCGAGACGCCACATGACCGCGCTTTGCTGTGCTCGTACACAGCTGTGACGTCATTCTGGGAAATAAGATTTGTCTGGGCTTTTTATGGCCTTTAGGAATGTTTTTCAAATATGAAACTCCATGAATTGAAAATATAGAATATAAAGATCTATAAAAGCCCGTGTCCATGTCTCGAGGTGTCCTGTGGACACTTTTACAGGCATCTCTTTTACTTTTGTGGTCAATGGGAAAATTGCTTTTTGGGCCCCATGGGATTTTTTGTTGCAGTACCCACAGTGGCCACCATGTAAAAATTGTCTACAAGGCAGAGGGGGCGGTGGTCTATCCTAATGGATAACAAACTTAAAAATACTTTAAAACTAATAACTTTTATTCACTAATCCTAGCTAAAAGCCTGATTTAAGATAATTTGAGGTGAGAAATTTAGAGCCATTTAGAGTCTAAACATGTGCTGTGTGTGTTAAGATGGCGTATTTATAGTTTGGAAGCGACGGTGTCTGCAGTGATCAGCTCCGCCTCTGTGGATGCTCCGGCCGGCACAAAGCGGCGTTATCTCAGCCTGTCCTGAGGACCAATCGCAGCTCTTGCCATCTCTGTTGTCCCTTGACGGAGTGACGGACACTTAAAATATATTTTGTGCAGTCGGAGACGACGCAGAGGCTCTCCGACAGGCTCTGCGTAGGTTACGCAGCCAGGCCAGTCTATGAGTCTTAACGTTTTTACAGCCATTATCTCACCACGTGATCTGTCTGCTCGCTCACAGCAGTGGAGAGACCCAGCGCTGCAGCAGCGGTCTGCTCCGCATTGAGGAGTAACTCAACAATAACTAACACAAAATGTAAACAAAGAAAACACGTAGTTATGAAAATAACACAAACAATCGTGTGGGTGTGCAGTCCAACGCGTTCAACACACAGAAAAGTTAACAAACACAAAAAATAATCTAACTCTGCCCAGAACACGTTGCCTCTTACTGTTCCACAGTTTACTCGATGTGTTTCGACCGCCGAATTATCGGTGCATCCCAAAATATAATATCTTTGTTGACAAGAACAATGTAACTATAATAATGACGCACTTGATAGTTTGACTTGGGTTTTAATCGGCACCTGGACAAGCGTGCGCTGCGCCCATAACATGGGGGAGCATGGGCCTTGTTTCCGTGGTGTATAAAAAAATCGATTTAAAATAAATAAACAAGCAACGCAAGCCCGCCAGGCTTTGCATATTTTTAATTGCAATCCAACTAATAATCCCAATTTTTTCCAGATGTATCTGTAATCTGATTACGTCTTTTTTTTCTGTAACTGTAACGGAATACAGTTACTGGTTTTTTGTATCCTAATCACGTAACGCCGTTACATGTAGTTACTCCCCAAACCTGGTTATAGACATATGGTAGTCGATGTACGCCATATGATATTTTCTGAGTTTTAGGCCACTTTACAAATTCTGCCTGTCATGCTGTTCCTTGTGTCAGGCATTTTGTTTTTATGTTTTAAGTTTTGCACCTAACCGTCAAATTCTCTGTGATAACAGAGTGGTATAGAGTTAAAAGTTATGGTAGTAGCATGTGTTCTTTGTGCTTTTTGCCAGAGCAAGCTTTCAGGCCCAGCCTTTCTTGTTTTCTTTATTAGAAAAGTGTGTGTGTGTGTGTGTGTGTGTGTGTTCCCTCTCCCCAACGCTCCATTCTAATCTCATTTCAACATTTCAAAGTGGCTTCGTACAGCACTCAAAAGATTTCATATCTTTTGATTTTATGTTACAGTAAAAATGACGTCAAGTGTTAACAGCTCTCACTCTCGTTCAATACAGTGTGTGTCTCTCAATGCAAAAGGACTAAACAACCCAGTGAAGAGACAGAAACTGGTATCTTATCTCCAACAACTAAAGGCAGAGATTGCACTTATACAAGAAACTCAACTAAAATCTGACTCAGTTAATTATCTTAAAGGAAGATGGGTTGGTCAATTGTACCACTCACGGTTTAATGTGAAGACTAGGGGTGCAGCACTCCTTATACACAAAGATATTGCATTTAAAGCTGAAGAGGTGATTTCCAACTTCAATGGAAGGTATGTCATTATCGCTGGGCAGCTTTTCTCTCTCCCTGTCATTCTTATCAATGTCTATGCTCCAAATTTTGATGACCACAAATTTTTTACCCAACTTTTTTCCACTATTGCTTCCTACAACTACAATCTGACGATAGGGTGTGACTTTAGCTGTGTTCTCATCACCACGTTTGATAGATCCTCTACTAGACCTCAGTCTCTCACTAAATCAGCCAAAGTTATCAATGATTTTTGTGCACAATGGGCTGTCTGACATTTCGAGATTTCAAAATCCTAATAAAAAGGCTTCTCTTTCTTTTCTAGTGTCCATCATACCTACACCCATATTGATTCTTTTTTGATAGATAACAGGTTAGTAGGGCGTGCAGGTTCTTGCCAATATCATACCATTTCTGTTTCAGATCATGGCGCACTGTCTTTTCAATTGAGCTTACCTAACTGCTTTAAACCCTTTTTCCACTGGAGGCTTAGCCCACTTTTATTAGCAGACGAAGAGTTTGTTAGGCATATCTCCTCCCAGATCCAATTTTTTATTGACACTAACACTACTCCAGAGGTCTCCCATTCAACGATATGAGAGTCTCTGAAAGCGTTCCTTAGAGGGCAGATAATTGAATACTCTTCTAGAATGAAAAAAGCTAGAGAGGCCAAGCTTGAGATAATCTCCCAAGCCCTAGCTGATATCGATAAACAACATTCCGCATCTCCCTCCCCAGAAATTTTGCAAGCTATTAAATCACTGAAAAATAATAAAACTCCTGGCACCAGATGGCTTCACCTCAGACTTTTATAAAAAAGTTTGCAACTGAATTAGCCCCAATACTTCAAGCCATGTTTAATGAATCCGTGTCATCTGGACTGCTTCCGCCTACTCTTCGGCAAGCTGCAATTACACTCTACTTTATTAAATGTTGACTATAAAATCCTGTCCAAAATCTTAGCTTTTAAACTGGAGAAACTAGTACCACAAATAATATCTACAATTCAAACAGGTTTCATTCTAAACAGACATTCTAGCTCGAATATAAGAAGGCTGTTGAATATTGTGTACTCCCCAGCTGCTTCTGTTCCTGAAATGGTGATTTGGCTTGATGCTGAAAAAGCATTCGACCAAGTTGAGTGGTCCTATCTGTTCTACACACTCAGACAATTTGGATTTGAGGAAGCCTTTGTTGGGCCCTAACAGTGTGGCTGTAATCTATTGTTCTCTGATTAAGGCCTGTATTCAGGATTTGAAGCCTCGCATTTATGTTATCGTCATAACAACATGTTTCTTTGTTTACGTTTTGTGTTCGTTATTGTACATGAATGTTGTGACAAACGGGGGTTGAGAGGGTCAGTGCTCGGATTCATACCTTCATTACTGTTCAATTGGGATATCTTTGATAAAGTCAATTACAGTGATTATTTACACTGATTTCGAAAGGCATAGATTGATTGTCTTTTCCCTGATTTCAGGGTGGTGCCCCGATCTAAAGTTAATTAATTATTAAACTAATTCATTAAAGTTTATTACTTTTATTTTTATCAATCAAATTATTGCCACTATTGTTGAACCACAACATAATGGTGCCCCATGCAAGAATTAATAAGAAAATTAATTATTAAAAATAATTAATCATTTGTATTAATATTTTCTCACCAATTACAAAGTTGAATCACAACACCTTCATAGCGTGGGTTAAGCTTTTATATGCCCAACATTTGGCTGGTGTAATTACCAATGGCCAGCAGTCTGAATATTTCCCTTAGGTAGAGGCACCCGTCAAGGCTGTCCGATGTCGCCTCTGCTTTTCGCCATCGTGATTGTGCTGTTAGCTATTGCCCTTAGGTAATCTAATGATTTTTCTGGAATAATGTGCAAAATGGACTACACAAATGGACACAAACTATCCCTCTATGCCGACGACTTGTTATTGTACATTTCTAACCCTATTACTTCAGTCCCAGTACACACTCGTATCAACATCGGGATACTGTGGAAGGTTATGTTTGGTCGTCTTGCAGCCGCGATCCAAGCGAGCCGACGACTTGTTATCTCGGATACTTGGTCTCCATGGTTGCGCCTCCAAGCAGGAAAGCGGTGAAAAATTAATACATTTTCGATCTTTTCCCCATGTCGATTATGTATTGCGCTGTTACACCCCACAATACAGCAACGGCTTTCCATGATTGATATAGTATCGACAAATTAATCAAATTAAGACACACGACTGAGAAGGAGTACATTCATACACAGTGCGCAGTGGTCTGAGGAGCAGCAAAGGAAGCCTCCAACATGGCAGCCACGCCAAGTAATGACGCCCAAGCCCTATATAGACTGTGGTCTGTGAATCCATGTTAAACTGTAGGTCCTTGAAATGAAAAACTCTTGGCTAACATTACACCTTGGGTATTCATGATATCATACAGTTAAGGTTAGGTTGAATAAAGATATTGTCGATATCAGGATACGCAATAGACTGAAGACTCGTCATTGAGCCAAGACTAACCCACCACCAATAAACCGTAACATTTCCAAATATTGTCGCCTTTCCTGCAGACCAATTCCTTCCCTGTATGCCTTTGCATCTATAATGCGTTTTGAGGAGCTTTTTTGTGGTTTCAGACATTTATCCATTGCAGTTTTTAGCTCTGAAGAGCCTCTGAGTACCTCCAATATGGCCACGCACCTGAGATACTGCCCCGAATGTGACGTAGGTGAAAACCCTCTATACACTCGCTCATCCAAAAAGAGCAGTGCTGCCACCTTCATGGTGGTCAATTTTGGCATTACACTTAGTTTACAGGTTTGATATTAAGGGACAAGCTCCGCCAGAGTGAGTAGTGTATATGTAAACATACATAAAAGCAGGGAGAGGCAAAAAACCCAGAGAGCTTATTTGAAGCCTCAATCTATACAATCAACTCTTTAAACAAATACAAAATAATATAAATATAATACAAGTGATGGCAAATTAAAGAATTAAGGAAAAGGACTCTTACAATATGTGCCTCTGTTTTTAAAGTTTAGCGTTGCTTTAGAGACTTATTTTTACAATCCGGAGTCATGTAAACATGACGTCACATGCGTCTTTTTCCAGTCAGTAGTCATGGAAACGCGTTGTGTGCGTCAACGCGCCCAGCACTAGTTTAAATACAAACAAATATGAATGTGGATTCTCAGGACTCAAATACTGACAATCATAATTGAGAATGAATACATACATTAGTATTAAACACAGTCTGTTGCCTGTTTAAAAAGTCTTTTTTAAATAATCTTCTTGTAAAAATGTTTGAATTATGGCATCTATTATTGGCTTAGTGTTTATGAATAATGGAAATCATGTATTCCTTTCAGTTTCTGTTGTTTTGTATTCTTTTTGTATTTCTGACTTTTTATTCAGTTAAAAATAATAAATATAATAATGATAAATACCAGGCTATAAATGATGACACTTTCTTCATACTGGTGGTCTGAGTTCATATGTGTAGGAACTATACTATAGTGTGTATAGAGTATATAGTTTAGCTGTAATATATTCTGTGAAACTATATTCAAGGCGAACATTTCCATTACACCTGTAAATGAAGCTTTTATCTCAGATTTTCTTGTTTTTATTACTTTTATTTTGAATCTTTTTTGTTTTATTTGCTTTGATGTGACGTCCACTTCTTTTATATTTGCTTTTATTTATTTTGACATTTGTTGTTCAGACAATGTGATCTTGTTTCCATCCTTGATTATCTTGGTTTTTATGCTTTATCCTTTGTAAACTTGTGTTAAAGTAAATTGACCTAAATACAGTGTCTCTGTTGCCGTGAGTTGGTGCTGACTGTGATTGTGTCTCTTCTCTGGTGGGTGGTTTGTCATCAAAGTCACCGACTTTATATTAAGCCAGTGGTGACGGCCAAACACTCACCATCGCCACGGAAACTTAGATGTGTGACTGATGCAAAGAAAATGTTGTGACACCATACATTTACATAATCTGCACACTTCTAAATATAAACCACATCATTAAAACCTTACTTACTAGTTTCTTAGTAACGGTTATTAAAGATAACTGGGAATATACTTGCATAACAATCTTTAAATGCTTTAACTTTAAAGGTAAGGTTTTGACAAGTTTAAAATTCGAAGTAGTTACCACGCAAAATTCTGAGAAGTTTGAGAAATTGAGAAGGAAAATTAAGACACTGATTAACAGTGAACTGAAAACTGTGCAAAAGCAGAAATTTGCAGAAATTCAGCCCCAAACCAGGGCAGAACCTCCACCACGCTTCACTGTTGTCTGCAGACTAGGGCTGTAAAGTCAAAGTCGACTGGTCGACTAATTGTGATTGGTTGACAAATTTTTTTTTATGGTGAATTTCATTAGAAGGAAAGTACCAAGTGCTAATAGGGGTGTTTTAGACCACCCGTGTTTGACAGGTAACAGCCTGTCTCCAGACAACACCCCCCTTGTTTTCCACTATTTTGGTTTAGTCCAGCCCAGTGGGTTGTTGTCGCTCTGTGGCTCATGAGAGACAGACAGGTTAGCGTTACCATTAATCAGATGTGAATTTTGAGCTTTTCATTTGAGGCTACAGTCAGTCCTCCTGTCACATCCATGTCAAAGACATCAGCAGTGTGGCAGCATTTTTCAAAAGTAGATGAAAGTAAAAAAAAAAAAGTGGAACGCAAATGTTTCACGCAACAGTTTGCTTTTCACAACGCTACTACAAACATGGCATATCATTTAAAAACGCTAAGCTAAGGTTGCTATGTCCGTTTTGAGTATGAATATATCAGAATTATTAGCATATTTCAATGTTTTAGTCTAACAATCGTTGATTGGAACTGCAGACCAGAGGTGGAAAGTAACTAAATACATTTACTCAAGTTACTGTATTGAATACTTTTTTTTGTGTATTTTGTATTTTTTAAGTACAATTTAAAATCAGGATTTTGTATTTTACTTGAGTACGTATTGACTCAAGTATTGTATTTAGTTACTATACTATCCTAACTAATCCTATCCGTTACTGAGTAAAAATAAAAATTCAGCACAATGAAAACCTACAGGGGGAAAATATACAGAAGAACCAGACGAATGATGATGTGATTATCACCAGCACTGGTGCGTGAACATAGAGGGCGTGGCCAAAAGTGACGTAATATCCTGTGTCGTGCCGGGCGCATGAGCTCCAAAATAGTTTGGGATTTCTGACCCCTTGTCATATTTCTACTACCCTCACACCCCACGCAAAGTAACTAAGTAACGTTTACTTAAAGTACATTTCAAATGAACTACTTTTTACTTCTACTTGAGTACATTTTCAGATGACTACTTTTACTTCACTTTGAGTAATATTTCATAAAAATATTGGTACTTTTATTGAGTACAATATTTTAGTACTTTTTCCACCTCTGCTGCAGACGCACCCGCCCGCAACAGCGTCTATTTGTGTCTCAGCCGCGAAGCTGCGCTCCTCAGTATTTGTATTTGTATCAGTTATTGTGCTGATATTACTAGTACATTACTTTTAGGATATCACGGGCAATGGTATTGCGCAGATGCACGTAATGCAAAACGTGCCTCAAATCGCTGTCAGAGCCATCAGACTCTGTTGAACTCCACCCGCAAAGGAACACCACCCCCCACCCGTCGATTTTTGGTCGAAATTTCAGGGCTTTGGACGACCAAGGGTTTCCTTGGTTGATTACAGCCCTTAAAGGAAGCAAAGAACCCTAACCCTAACCCTAACCCTTAAAGTTGGTGCCTTGATCTGAAAGCAGCTCAAAAGGTTTCCCTCAAAAAACTGTAGGTCTGCTGCAAATCAAGAGTGAAGACTTTTCTGTTTGCCACTGCATTTCAGAAATGTCCAATTCCTCACTGTAACCTCTATTCCTTTGATACTCTTGATCTGATCATTTTTATCTTTTGATTTTATTTGTCTTTATTTTCTTTAGTAATCTTTCTCTGCTTGTTTTTAGTTTTTTGATTTTTATTTTACATCTGAATGTTATTTTATAAACGTCTCTTTTCTATGCTTTTTAATGTTTGATGTAAAAAACTTTGAATTACCTTGTTGTGTACAAATAAACTTGCCTTGCCCTCCATGAGCTATAGACCGTCGGAGTGACATCAGGTGGAATTGGCATCCATGTTCACCACCAGATCTAGGTGGACTGCCCGCGTTGTAAGACACTTGAAAAGAATGCCCCATCTCTTTTCAATGGTCATCCAACTTTGATGAGCATACGACGGAAACAGTCTGGTTGAAGGCAGGCTGGTAGATCCTCAAAGTTGAGGGGGGCAAATCTGCCATTCTTGGGACTTCTGCTTGGCCTCTCCACTTCTTACACTCAGGACAGTGGTGTTGATATCTCCTCACTGCCTCTCTACCCCTCAGTATCCAGTACTCCCTATGGAGCTCTGCTAAGACAGGTTCAGCTACAGGATGATGCAGCTGTGTGTCACAGTGCTGGATTAGGAGCTTTGTGACTGAGTGAGAGGAGTCTAGATGTATTGGATGCTGAACTTCAGGGCTCAGGCTATCGCACCTGCAGAGTCTACCTCCCACTCTGATCAGGTCACAAGATTCGTCATACCATTTCGAACAGCTATTGGTATGGAACACCACTTGGACCAAACTCATTAGAACAAATTTTTTCTCCTTTGTACATTAACATTGGCATTGGTATACAAAAAGATTAGAATATAACGGTAAATGAGCCACCACTAGGATGCAAAGTTGATGGAAACTTTATGAAAAAAAGTTGTTAAAGTCATAAAACAGTGGTTCTCACACTTTTTATACCAACTCCCACCTGAGGTAATATTCTCCAGAAGTAACAGTTAAATATATCATATTGGAGAAAAACACAGTGATATTTGAGAAGTGAAATAAAGTTTATATGATTTATAGAAAGTGTGCAAGAATTATTTAAACAGAATTAGGCATGTGCATAAGTTTAGGCACCACAATCACACACATCTCCACTCCAATCACATACCCTGGTATATAGAAAACAATTTTTCTGATTTTCCTCCAAGTACCACCAGAGGAAGCTCACGTACTACTGGTGGTACACATGCCACAGTTTGAGAACCATGGCCATAAATTCAGCAACACAGTTTAGGACAGAGTGAGTTTCTCAAATGTTTACTTCCAGTCCAGAAGGTGGCGGTAATGCACCTTTACCTGTTCACTGCCAATCAGCAGCTCTTTCCAATGTTTTTTTGTCCCAGTTGTGTTGCCATACATGAGCGACAGGGTGAGCGGAGGAGTCTGTTTGTTACAATCTGCAGTTTCACCATTAGATGTCACTAATTCTTCCACACTGAAGTGCTCTGTCTCATAAAGACTAAACTTTAGTCCCCATGAGGACAACTAGCCCTGAAAATGTCCAACAGGTTTGTGAAAACTATTAGTTTCAAAAACACACACACACACACACACACACACACACACACACACACACACACACACACACACACACACACACACACACACACACACACACACACACACACACACACACACACACACACACACACACACACACACACACACACACACTGTGTGAATGTGAAAGTGTTAACTTTTTCTTCGTGACATCCACAGTGTATTTTTTTTACACTGGTGTTCTTGACGGTGAGCCTCGGTTGCCACAGCAACAGCCCCATGTGCCTCATCTGGTTCATGGTACTTGACATTTCATCAAGATACTCTCATGTTGAGGCTGACACCAAGTTCTTAAAATTATTCACTGACACACGCAAACACACACACACAAATGTGAATCTTTTTTTTTTTTTTTTTACCTTAGTCAGGACACATAATTGACTTAATGGTTTCCTTAGTCCCTTATCTTAACCCTGAAAAAGCCCTTCAAAATCCACACAAAGGTAGTTTTTTTAAAAATGCGTTTATTGGACCTCACAAATATACAAATACCTGTACACACACAACCAGTAAATAAAAACAAATTCCATGCATCTTACGTATAAAATGTTAGTTATTTTTACATGTGGCAAAAGAAATCAATCAAACATTTATTCACCTGCAGACAAACTCCACATATTTAACACATCATGTTTATTTACAGCACAAAGAAAAACATATTTGGTTTTAATTGGTGTGTATTATATCATTTGCCATTTGATTAGTCACATACATGTAATGACTCATTGTCAGTATTAAAATAACTGATCATCTAAAGAGTTGCAGGCAAACTAATCGTGTTTTTACTTTTTTATTAAATGGTACCAAAAGTTAAAGTGCATTTTTCTTTTGTCTGACATCATGTGTTTCCGATACAGTATATTTATAGAAAATGATGTAAGTCGGTAAATACATAAATATACATTGATAACAAGAAACATTCATTTCTTTTAGGACTTTATTATTTGTGCATTTTATAGAACTATAATTGTATAAATACAAAATGATTTGTTTCATTTAGCTTTTTCTCTGTTGTGTTGTGCTTTATGTGATTTATTTATAGTTTGTTACTATTTTATGGTAAATTTAGTTATGATATTTAGAAAAGAAAGTCATAAATACTCATTATTAACATAATCTGCCACCCAAGTCATATCCAAGAAAATGTGCAACAGGTGAATTATCAATAAATGAAGCAATACAATAAGAAATGTAAGAATGTTAAAATATCAAATTGGAGAGAGAATATAAAAGCATAAAATAAATTATTAAAACTACTGTCATTAACATAGTTACATGATTTATACATCTAAAAAAATGATTTACACACACAAAGGTTTGTGTACTTGGATTTATATACTTCCAAAAATACATAAAAACCTATCTTTGTGGGGAGCTATTTCAGGGTTAAGACCAAGTTTTCGCATCTGGGGTAATGTAAGGGTTAAAGGTTAGGAACAGGTTAGGGGCTAGGGAATGCATTATGTCTGTGATATGTCCTCACTCGGATATAAAAACAAGTGTGTGTGTGTTTTCTAACGGTCATTGATGGAGACTCACAGCTGTCCCACTTAACTTCCTCTCATTAACATCCACTCCACCCTCTCTTTGTGTGGTCATGTGACTGTGTGTGGTCACAGAGGACATCCAGCATCTTCAGAACAGCCACTCCATCCTCTCCACTCATATCAGTGATGACCACTTTTAGCCTGATGATTTCAAAGTGCAGGATTAATGAGTCGGTTAGTTTCTCCTCTGGTGACCAGCTGTCCTCACCTGTGACCTCACACATATTTGGACCTTTGTTTCCTCCTTCTCTAACGCCCACCTCAATGTTTTACTCTGCCACGCTTTAGAGAAATGATGGAGCGCTTTAATTTAGCTTCCTTCCACTGAGATGAAGAGGGGGATTCAGGTTATTGTCCATGCACACTCCTGTACCTCTTTATCGCCCAAAGGTGAAGCAGTGAGGTTATTGCTTCTCGCAGCTTATTGCTTTTCCTGTTATTGTTTGCCGCAGCGCCTCTTGATTACAGAACTGAGGGGAATAGAATAGAAGTGAATAATTTTGTGACAGCTGTGAGTCTGGTCTGTGGCCTGTGGATTAAATAATAACTGGATGATGTGATGGCTAATTTTCTCCATCTACCTCTGTTTATGACACTGGCTCCAAACCACTTTCATAGGGACATTAAAAAAAACCTTTGATCTTTGATGACACTACAAAATAACCCCGCCCACTCTTGCTCCCCTCATGTCCTACAAAGTGTATAATAATAATAATAATAATGCATTACAGTATATGTATTTAATAATATCACACAGGATTGCACGCAGCTATTCTTCTTAGTACAGAGCCTTAATCTCAACCATAACCAGTTAATGTCTAAACTTAACCCGTAATGCTCACGGTAAATTGCCGTTGGAATAATACACAACTCCTTATATGGACATCCTGGATGTGTGTGTTTATATGTCACATCTTCAGGCTTTACAAACTGCATTTCTTGTCTACTTATGTAATGTTGGGCTAAAGGTATGATTAATTTGATTTGATATACAGAAAAAAAACAAAAAAACTGGAACAGCGATAATTGTGCAAAAGTCACAAAATGGACCTGAGAATTCTGACTTTATTCATGCTGGGGTTTTATGGCCCTAAATGAAAAAATATTTTTCATCAGACTGCCTATAAGTTGTGCCAAAAAGGCACAGTTTTGCCTCACTAGTAAGATGTAGTTGTCCTACTAGTATGCCAAAGTTGTCCTACTAGTGGGCAGAAATGACATGTCATACTAGTTGCATGTATTTGCGCACGAGTAGTGTGCAATGGCATACTAGTAGCTCACTAGTTGCGTACTAGTAGTGTATTGTGTCATACTAGTACAGCCAAACTCCTTATGTTTGGTTCAGAGGCTCACTCATAAGACAAACTTTCTTTCACTAGTTCACTTTTTCATGTTACTAGTACTACTAGTAAGGTGCAAAAGTCCCCCACTAGTGCTACTTGTGAATATTTTTCCCCTTAATAGTGCTACTGGTACATATTTTGGCCCTTGCTAGTGCTTCTAGTAGACATTTTGGCTGTTACTAGTAGTACAAGTAGACATTAGGCCCACACTAGTTGTACTAGCAAGGTCACAAATGCTGTACTAGTACTACTAGTGGACAGTTTTACATACAAGTTAACATGTAAGCTGAGCCATGAATCCACTAGTGTCACTAGTTGCATTTCCTCAGGCCTCATTCTTCATTTTTTTTATTATTATTATTCATTACATTTATACAGCGCTTTTCTATACCAAAGTGAGTACAAATGACAAATGGTAATCGACGTCTGTAGCCACAGCTGCTCTGGAGCAGACTGACGGAAGCGTGGCTGCCAATGTGCGCCAAACTGCCCCTCCGGACACCACCACCATCATTCATACATATATATATTGCATGTTTTTTTTCCAACTGTGGGAGGAAGAAGGAAAGGAAGGAAAACCCACACACACAGGGAGAACATGTAAACTCCATGCAGAAAGGCCCTTGTTCCAACTGTGGCTCTAACTTGTTCCAACCGGGGCCCAAACCCGGGGCTTTGATTGTGTAGAAGTAGGCCAAAAGTGGCAAGAACATTACAAGTAAGACAGCCGTTCTACTCGTGTGCCCTAGTAGTTCTACTAGTGCACCAAATTGTCTTACTAGTGAGGACAAAAAGCTTACTAGTCCATGGACCTTAAGTCCGATATCAAGGATATTGAATAAATGTTCAAATGGCTTTCCATACTACGACCATGAGAAGTTCCAGGGCTGCTGAAACGAGATCACAGATGAGTGCGTGACTTGGGCTTGTGCTACCACATGCTCACAACCTCCCACCGATGCAGGTAAATGTACCCAGCTCCCACACTCACCGGAGCAAAGAGCGGGTAATTTCACTGCCGTAACTCATCATTATCTAACATTTCACACTTTGCATTTCAGACATTTATCTGATGCTTTTAGCCCCGAGTAAACTGCAGAGAGTGCAGCAGTGGAGTGAACTCCATTAACTCAGCTACTGCAAACCTTTTCTTTTCTTTTTTCTTTGATGACGTAGATTCTGGTGCTGGGGCTCCTTCTTCAGCAACACAACAAATATGACCCTCCATCCACAAAAATGCCATGCCATATTTAACTCCTCTCAGCACCTGCATCATCTCCACTACAACACAAATGATGTCACATCATTTCTTCTTCGTGGCTGGAGTTGGCTTCCCCAGTGCGACACTCTGTGTTTGTCCGCTGTATGCTCCTGTAGAAACATGCCGTCTGTCGATCGTGGATGAGTATGGAGGAGCGGCCCATGCTTTTTTTTTGTTACTATAAATTACTTTTTCTAACGCCATGCCAAAATCATACCATAATTATTATACAGCGATTACACAGCACAGATGTTCCTTTTATGGACAGTAAATTAGATTTTTGCTAATATAGCCCCAGAAATACTACAAAATGTACCTTGAAAAGTCACAGTGAATGATATGTATATTCTACATATCATTCCATTATTTGACTTTGCTTTTCTATTTTCTATCGATAATACCTGGTGCTTTTTTTTTGTATCTGCTCTGGTGAAGTTCCAAGTGAGCTGAGCTGATACTAAATGTGACATCAACAAACTGATCCAAACTGTAGATCATTTAAAAAAGACGTAAAAATCCTGAAAATATGTGTTAATCTCCAACACTGAGCAAGGAAATGTCGTAAAATCTCAATATTTAACAGAAGAGTCTGGTGTATTTAGTGACAGCTCTGCTGAAAGCCGTCAACCGTGAGCTGACTCACAACCTGTTCAACTGTATTTCAGTTCAGTTTGCGGCCTTTGTTTCAGACAGACACTAAAGAAACTAAATCGTGTAAATAAGAGTAGCTTTATAGGGGTTTAGTTGCTGTAAATGTGAGCATAGAGAGGAGAGAAGGACAGAGATAAAGCACTGAAACTGGCTGTAATATTTTACAGTAATGTCATACTAAAATCAACTACTTTAAACTGTCCTCAATTTTACACACCCATCACACACTTGGTGTAGCCATATACTGTAGCATTTTGACCTATACTTCTTTAAAAATAATTTTTAAGAATTTCTAATTGAACATCTATATTATTATTTTAACATCAAGGAGACGATCTGCCTTTTGTTTTTTTTCTTTGCAGAGCAGAAACTGTTGCACCATATTTCAGCTTCAACTCTGGACGTCATTTTCACACTCACAGAAACAGCAGCACTATCACCAATATGTGAGAGCTCTGAGTGTTAGTGGCAGAGCGAGCTCAGGAATAGAGGCCTCTTCATCATCAGCTCGCTGAGTGTGTCGCCAGCGTCAGCAGCTCTGTGTCTCTGTGCAGTCAGGGGTGTGGCAGGCAGCAGCCTGCTGTGATGACTACATTAGAGGCTCCGCCCCCTCCTGAAACAAGCCTGTGGTTTGATGCTAACAGAATGACAAACAAGACAAACCAAGACTGATGGCTTTGTTTGTGAGTGCTCCTAGTGATTGGTCTGAATCTCTCTGCCCCACATCTTTTTCACACGTCTCAAATTGTACATTCATCTCTAACCAACCGTAGTTTAAATGGTCTATGTACAAGAAATGTGCAGTATTAAAGATCCCACGACATGCCACTTTTTTGGATGATTTTATGTTGGCCTTAGGGCCCCCCTAATACTATATCTGTATGCCACTATGAGCCAGTCCCTAAATGAGCTTTCCAAAAATGAGTAATTTCTGTCTGTAGCTTTAAAAATGCTAATGAGGAGGTGAGTGACAGGTCAAGCTGGATGGTGGGGGTGTGGCCTTGACCAGCTTGCAGCCACGGTACCATGCACTTTGCAATGTTTACAGTGGATGTATCGCAACGGCTCGTAGACCCGCGGTCGTTCGTCGGTGGCCTCACGGCACTATGGTTGTAATCAACCAAAGAAACTCTTGGGTTGATTAAAGCCCTGAAATTTCAACTAAAAGTCAAGTAATCGGGGGGCTGGGCTTTGTGGGTACGAGGCTCTGATTTTGGCTCTGTGCATATCCTCACACAGAGCAAGACTGAACATAGGAGCTCAGCTTCACGGCTAAAACACAACTAGACTAGCTGCCACTGTTGGGGGTGGGTGTCCCTGAAGTTATAAAACGAATCAACGATTATTAGACTTAAACATTGAAATATGCCAATTCTGATATGTTCATTTACTCAAAACCGACGCAGCAACCTTAACTTTTTTTGAATGATATGCAATGTTTGTAGTAGAGCTGTGAAAAGCAAACTGTTGCTTGCAAAGTTTGCGTTCAACTTTTTTTTACCGGCATCTATTAGGTGTACTGACTGTGGCCTAGAATGAAAAGCTCAAAATTCACGTCTTATTAATGGCAACGCTAATCTGTCTGTCTCTCGTTAGCCACGGAGCGACAACAAACAACTGGGTTGGACTATATATACTAATAGTGGAAAACAAGGGGGGTGTTCTCTGAAGATACGCTGTTACCTGTGAAACACGGGTGCTCTAAAACAACCCCATTAGCACTTGGTACTTTCCTCCAAATGAAATTCACAATAAAAAAAATAAATAAAAAATCGAGTCGACCAATCACAATTTTGGTCGAGCCAGAACGTGTTGAATGAATCGACCAGTCGACTTTGACTAGTTGTAGATCATTTTCACATGAGTATTATCTGGGCAGGCACAGCAGAGGGGGGAGGTAAACTTTGTGTAGGTTGATACCCAGCGCTTGCTTTACACATATCGCCATTTCTAGCCACTGGGGGATCATAGGCAGGCTTGGGGAACTAGGGAAATATTAATGTTAAAAAACATCTGAAAGTTACATTTTCAAGCCATGGGACCTTTAAAACTATACTTATCTTTCTTGCATGTCTCACAGTGCTTAGTAAAAATTTGAACATGAACACCTCCGACTCCCTCAAAGTCCCACCCTCCAGTGCAGAACGGCAGCGCCTATGCGCATTCGCGATTCATTAGCAGCCTGGACACAGAGTTGAGAGGTTGTTCTCTCTGCTCTGACTGTAGGCTTGGACTGTGTTTTTTTTTTGACGTGTGTTCATTAAATGTGTGTCAGGAGGGAAACCTGACTGGCACCCCAAAAACCCCTCCTCACAAATACTCACATGGAAACCGTCACAACATGAGAGTCTCCAAACACCACAAAAAAGTCGGCAGATTTAGTGACAAAGTTGCCATGTTATTAAGTAGTGACTGAATGTGATGCTTGATTAATTTCTGACTTCTCAGAGAAGAAGCGCAGTGAGCCGGTTCAAATTTGGTGAATTGAGTTTGTTATTTGCCAAACAAATAACACTAACATTTTTAGTTTTAAACTACTTTTTGAAATTGAAATATTTATGTTTTGACATGTGGTCTAATACATTTTTAAGCACTCACTATGTGTATTTGTTTCTGGTTTAAGTGCATCTTTCAATTTCCACATTTTGGAAAATATTCCAATTTAAAATAAATAAATCTAAATTCCCTCTAATTTTCCTTTTCCTTATCAGTTTTCAGTTCCCGAGCCACTGCGGCAGCAAGTATCTGCTGGAGAAGGCTGATATCAGGCACCTGAAAACGAATGGTGCCCATTGCCCCTTGATGCAGCCCATTAGAAGCCCCCACATGTTCTCCAAATTAATCCCAGCGACGGTGAGGAAGAGAGGCATGGGAGGAGCGATAAGCACCAAAGATGGGCAGATAGACGGAGGGAAGGGTAAGAAGGAGAGGAGGGAGAGGCTGTAATGTCGTCTCCTGCTGGTTTGAGTGAGAGCTGTGGGCTGCTATTGTTATTATTTATTAGAACATTGAAAAGTTATTCAAAATGAAATGAAGAGGAAGAGGAGATAATAACGTCTGAGACTGTGTCAGATTATAAATACTCTCTTACAGTGTCTTTGTCAGCTCCCTGCTCCACTTTTCACTCCCCCCCGCTTCCATATCATACTAACATAAGGGACTTAAACTGGGTTAGAGGAGGGTTGGGGAAGACTGGGGGTTGCCAGTGTGGATGAGTGAGTGTTTATGTGAGACAAAGAGATGCCACATCATCCCTCTTCATAAAACTAAAGCCACATTGACCCCAATTACATTACATTACATGTCATTTAGCAGATGCTTTTATCTGGCGCCATCTTGATCGTTTATGACCAAGATGGTGCTAGTGTGTTCGGCGAGCCGTCTTCCACGGGCGCTCTGTTTAACGTTTGTTACAGTCCTGTTTCTATGCCTATATCTGGATGTATCTGCCCTACTGTGCTACGATCGTCAAGCCCTGTTTAACATCTGCGACCAAATTCTCTGTGAGACTCGGGCGAGCAAAACCTTCTTGCTCAATGACTTTTTTATCTCCCAGGAACTGGACTTTCTGTTTCTGTGTGTGACCTGGCTCTCTACAGCCGAACTGTAACTTTTTTTAATTCCCCCCGAGCGACTGAGAGAGCAGGAGGCGTGGCCTCTGTTTACAAGTCGTTTTTTCACTGCCGGCAGATTCCACACACTGGTTTTGCTAGCTTTGAACTACAACTGTTTGAAATAATTCTGTCTTTCCCCATTTTGTGTGCAGTGGTGTACCTTCCACCTATATTCAACTGAGACTTCATCCATGACTGCTGATTTTTTGTCTGGGCTTATGGTTAAATACGATCACATTACAATTTGTGGTGATTTTAATGTCCATGTTTGTTGTGATTCACAGCCTCTGACCCGGGACTTTCTGTACCTCCTCACCAAATCCCAGTACATTTCATCCCTGGTCTCCAGAAACAGTCACAAACCCCAGGTTCTTTTCAATACTCTGAATTATCTCATAAATCCCCATATTGAATTCCCTGTTGTGCCCTCACCCGCCCTCTGTGAAAGCTTTCAAAGATTCTTCATTGAAAAGATTGCAGCACATAGACCTTCTGATACCTCTGCCACCCTTATAACTGACAACGACATCTATGAGAAATTTCAATCTGGCTTTAGAACAGCCCACAGCACAGAGACTGCCCTGCTTAATGACCTGCTCCTAGCCGCTGACTCGGGTAGCCCTGTGACCCTGGTGCTTCTCGATCTTACAGCAGCCTTTGACACAGTGGATCACAGGATACTGCTCTCTCGGCTAGAGCACCACGTAGGCATCAAAGGCACAGCCCTGAAGAGGTAATATTTATTGCCTATGGTGAACAAATGGTGAAGCTAAGCAGACAGGAAGTGAATACGACAAGTGAGAAGTGAACTGAACTGCAGCTGAGCTGACATGTACCTCTTCAGTCTCAGAAAAAATTAGAATATCATCTAGGTAGACGAAAAGGAACCTGTCCAGCATGTCGCGCAGAATGTCATTAACGAGGTGTTGGAAAACGGCCAGTGTGTTGATCAAGCCAAAGGGCATCACAAGGTACTCAAAGTGTTCAATGGGGGTGTTGAAGGCCGTTTTCCACTCGTCCCCCTCCCAGATTCGGACGAGGTGGTAAGCGTTCCGAAGGTCCAGCTTGGAAAATATCCGGGCCTTGCTGAGGGGGCTGAAGGCAGCATCCATCAGGGGGCAAGGTGTAACAGTTCCTAACCGTTATCTCATAAGTCCTCTGTAGTCGATGCAGGGTCTGAGGGATCCATCCTTCTTCTGGATGAAGAAAAACCCTGCACCGACTGGGGATGAGGATGGACGTATGAGACCTGCGGCCAGAGACTGGTTGATATAGTCTTCCATACTCTTGCGTTCAGTACGGGAGAGGTTGTATAGCCTTCTAGATGGCAGGGTGGACCCAGGGAGCAAGTCTATACCGCAGTTGTAGGGGTGGTGAGGTGGCAGTGAGAGAGCCAGGTCCTTAGAAAAAACCTCAGCGATGTCGCGGTATTCGCTGGGGACCGTGGTGAGGTTAGGAGGGTCAGAGACAGTCTCTGGGGTAGGTGTAGGAACCCGATGAGCTGAGCGGAGGCACCGGGAGTGACAGCTGGTGCTCCAACCAGTTGGCTGTTGGGTCCAGTCAAACTGGGGGTTGTGACGGGCCAACAACGATAGAAGCCGAGGACGAGGGGATCAGGAACAGCTGGAGCTCCTCTTGCTGGTTGCCCGACAGGATGATGGTGAGAGGTTCGGTTCGGTGGGTGACTTCGGCCAGCGGCCTGCCGTCCAGGTCGGATATGGTCTTGGCTTTAGGAAGGAGGGTAACTGGAATGCCCACCTGCTCGGCGACTTGCTGGTTGATGAAACATTCGTCGGCTCCGGAGTTGACGAAGAAGGAGAGGGGAATGGATCGCTGCATCCAACCGGACCTGACTCGCCAGGGTAACCCGCTTGGGTGAGGGGCAGGATATGGCTCCACTCACCAGCACTCCTGCTTGTGCTGGTGAGCTCAATCTTTTGGGTGATTAGGACAGGAGACGAGAAGATGCCCAGGTTGTCCACAGTAGATGCAGGCTCCCGACATCAGCCTGCCTTGTCTCTCCGTTGCGTGAGTCGAGCCCGGCCCAGCTGTTCGGGATCGGCCACGGAAGGAGCAGGAGGTGTGGGGTGATTACTAACTAGTGCGCGGTTCTGGGTGGTAACGAGAAGCAGAGGTGAAGATCGTTCTCTCTCGCGCCGTCTTTCCCAAAGTCTGTTTTCTATACGGATAGCTAGGTCTATGAGTGAGTCGAGGTTTGGCGACTCAGGATGAATTGCCAGTTCGTCCTTCAATTCCTCATTCAAGTTACAAAAGAAAAGAGCTCGTAACGCGGTGTCATTCCAGCCGCTTGTGGTGGCGCAAATACGAAAATCAGCGGAATAATCAGCAACCGAAGAGTTAGCTTATTTCAGGTTGAGGAGGCTACTAGCTACATCGTTGCTCTGGGACGAATGGTCAAATAATCGGCCCACTGCGCGGCTCTACCGGAGAGCAGGTTAACAGCGAAGGCGATTTTGGCATGATCGGAGGGATAGGTAGTGGGTTGTAGTCTGAACACGAGTGAACATTGAAACAAGAAACTGGAACATTTACCGATGTCGCAGGAGAAACGCTCCGGGATGGGAACATAAGGTTCCCGTGCAGAAACTACAGGGGAAGGAGCGGGGGGTTCGGGAGTAGCGGGGTGTTCACTTGGCACAGTATGTGTGGGCAAAGTTCACCCGCTGCCTTTGTCTGCTGTTGAAAACAATCACAGCAACAGCAGTGACAGCGGCAAGTGAGAGCACTGTTCCAAAACCATGGAAACACAAAATGCTTTTGACCATTTTCCCCCAAGTGGAGTCTTGTGCAACAAGATTTTATGAGAAAAAGGGTATGTCAAGAGACTAGAATTACAACTGATATGCAAAACAGCTTATAATGGGAACTGAAAATAATGCTGGAATGGAATTTTAGAAATGTCGCATTTACTTTGTGAAAGACTGTAATGGAAACTCATTTTCTGAATCGTGTTCATACCTAGACAACCAGAAAGCCTGCATTGCCATAAGTGACCAACATGCGTATGCTATCTGGGTGTGATGACAGGAAATAACCTGGAAATTAAATCTGCCCCACCATTGAACATTTTAAATCACTTTTAAAGACTACGACTTTTCACTGGCCTGCAGTATTATGTGTTATACCTTTTATGTTTCTGTGCATTTAACTGTAAAGCACCTTGTTATAACCTTGGTTGTTTTTAAATGTTCTCCATAAATAAAGTTGACTTGACTTGACTAACTCAGCATCACAGATTAATACTATCAAAACACTATTGAATACATAAATTAGGATGCGGAATTAAACTGCATTTAAAAACGATGTGTGAAAAATGTACAAAACCAAAAACCCTGTAGAGAGAGGTGTGTGCTCTGACAGTGATGCAGTAGATTCGGTTTGGATAACCCAATATAAAGACCATGGTAGTAGAAGGCTGATCTAGAATTATTCAATAGCAACAATTTGGACCGACATTGTTGATCTGTGAAAGAAGAAAACACTCCTCACAGCACTCTGCATCAGACCTGACACTGTGCTTTGAAGTTCTGTGAAATTAATGATTTCATGCATTATTTATCTTCCTCACAAAAGAAAAACATTGATGCCTGCTCAGGAAAAACACCAACAGCAAAATGGTTTTGGCACTTATGTATATTATACATACGTGTATATTTATATATATATATATATATATATATATATATATATATGTGACGGGTCACTTTTCTCTGTTAATGCAGCTCCACGCTACCGCGGCTTCATACATGACAGACGACAGTCAGGTGGATTATAAGGGGTTTATTCTCCTGCAACACAGCAGGCAACACAGCATCGGCATGGGTTAGAGTCAGTCTCGGTCGGGACAATCAGAGTCATAGCAAGATCCTCTCTCCTCTGTGCTCAGCTCAGCAAACAAAAAAATAACCAATTCTGGTTATATAAAACAGAAACAAAAATAAATAAATATATATTACAGTGATCGTATAGTGTATTTTGGTCTATAAAACATACATTAAACCCCCACATAATCCATTATATGACTTTAAACTGAAGAACACATTCAACATTCAATATGAGACAAATAACACAAATCAGATGTGGCATACACACTAAATACAAGGCTAGTAAATGAATGTGCCATTTAGCTGGGCATGTGAAGAAGAACAGTTCACACAGGTATAATTTTCAATAAAACCCTCTTGAAAATAACACCAAAATATATATAATACATTACCTGCAACACAGCAGGCAACACAGCATCGGCATGGGTTAGAGTCAGTCTCGGTCGGGACAATCAGAGTCTGAACACGTAAAATGAAAACAACATTCAAGCTAGCTTAGCTTCACTAACTAAGTTTCCAAACTATGTGTTTTGGGTTACAAATTACAGAAATGCTCAACCCAGTTGGCATAAAACATAACTAAAGTCGTACACAGTAAAGTGTAAAGTATGAAACACTCCAGAAAATCAATAATTGTCTCGGACCGTGCGAGAGCACGTCTTACCATAGCAAGATCCTCTCTCCTCTGTGTTGTTCCCACGCCCCCCGCTATGTCAGTAGGTGGCGGTGTTGCGACTGTTTTGCCATAATTTAATATGGACACATCTACTCCGTTACATACACCCCCCTTAAATTATGCAAAATAGGGGCGACACTAAGAGAAAAAAATAAACAAACAAAAATACAGGCATACCAATAATGGATTCAGAGCAGATATGAGAAAAAATGTTTTTTTGTGCATCTTGAGCAGTGATGTACATAAAAAAATGCCAATGTCAGAAATTCTTCATTAAGAAGTGTGCAAGCACAGGGTGGTACCAAAACCTGTACATATCACAGACAAACAGAGATGCCGTATACATCTCATAACCTTGTACATGTCTATGCTCTATGAGTGTAGGGAATTACACACATTTCAAACCACAATGAATCCATGAAATGAAAGAAAATAAATTCAAGTGACTACTTGTCACAGAAACCACAATGGTTGATCTACACACAGATTGACATGCGCACATCAGCTGCAACGTCACCGAAAGAAGACCCCAAAAGAGGGTCAGTATCCTTCACTAATCTCTGGCCCAACATCTCACAAATAAGCCTATTTGGATGCTTAATGGTTCTCCCACACCTTGAGAAAAGTGAAGGGGCCTGTGTACTGTGTGTTACTGGATGTGTGCACACTACATCTTCTAACTCAACCTCATCTGGACTGAGGGAGTCACTTAAAGCAGTAGGTACATCAGTAGGTAAGTGTCCTGTGTCGTGCACTGAGTCTGATGATGAGTTATATGCATGATTGGTGGGAGGCATCAGATGCTCAACATCAGCAGCGGCACATTCCGTCGGCTCCTCCAAAAGGCCTGTATCCATGGCAAGCACAAGTGAGGTGTTGCTGGGGTCACTATCATCTGAAACACTCTCCATCCCTTTTTCAACTTGGGCCGGAGACTGCATGAGCCAATCCATAGTGCGCAATTGAGCAACCTCCTGATTATCCACGACAGAACTCCGGCCACTTCCACATGGCACAGCCGAACATGACTCACCAGAAACTACTTGGGAGCCAACTGGCTCAGGGAATGACAGGAAGTCCACAGGCAGCAGCATGTTTCTGTGCACAACCTTCTCCTTTCCTGTAACAGCATCCTGGATCCTATACACGTTTATTCCAGGCCTCACAGACACCACATCAAAAGGGGTCGAATTCCACCGATCTGAAACCTTCTTCTTGCCTTTCTCACCCCGATTGGCCAGCAGCACTCTGTCACCCACAGTCAGTGGCAACCCTTTGACTTTACAATCGTAGATTTTAGCGTGACGGTCTTGCTCGTCACTGGCATGCTGCCGAGCAATCTGAGCGGCCTCAGAAAGATCCCTTCTCAGATGGTTCACAAACTCATGGTGGCTGACAACACTGTCATTCTCCAGGACATGATGGAACATGATGTCGATGGGTAAGCGTGGAATCCGCCCAAACATCAGGTAGAATGGCGCAAAGCCGGTGGTCTCGTGCACTGTGCAGTTATAACAGAAGGTCAACGTCTGGAGCATCTGCGGCCACTTACACTTGTACTTTGGAGAAAGAGTTCTTATCATGCCACCAAGAGTCCTGTTGAACCTCTCTGTGATACCATTACCCATGGGGTGGTATGGAGTTGTGTGGGACTTATGCACACCTGCCATCTCAAGAAGATCCCTGATGAGCCTGCTCTCAAAATTAGCCCCCTGATCAGAGTGGATTCGTTTGGGGAACCCATAGATGCAGAAGAATTTGTCCCATAAGCAGCGGGCGACTTGCTTCGCAGATTGGTTCCTACAGGGAAAAGCTAGTGCTAGCTTTGAGAAATGGTCCGTCACCACAAGAACATCAGTGGTCTTCTTGTCACCTGACTCTGCTGTCCAAAAATCTATGCAGACTAGCTCCATAGGAGCTGAGGTGCGGATGCTCTCAAGAGGAGCCCTAGCAGCCGGTTCAGGAGTTTTCCCTAGGATGCACCTCTGGCAGTGCTTCACATGTGCCATCACATCTTTATCCATGCCTGTCCAGAAGAATCTCTCACTGGCCAGAGAAAGGGTTCTCGAACGACCCTGGTGGCCGGCTGCATCATGAACACCCTGCAGGACTTGATGTTTAAGAGCCTCAGGTATGACAACCTGAAAAATCTTCTTGTCCATGTGGCGGTCCCTCTTCACTCTGTAGAGAATCCCATTACGCAACTTCAACCTCTTCCAGTGCTTCAAAAGCCGGAGAACACAACTTGATTCAGCTGCCCTTTCATGTGCATTGGGCTTCCTATGTCGCTGAACATAGAAGAGCACACTGTTAATGGTAGCATCCTGTTGCTGCATGTTGTGCAACTGACTGCGTGGAATGACAATGGATGAGTCGTCCTCAGGCAGCTGCAGCAAGGATGGACTTGCGCCGGGCAGGCGAGAGACACCACCAGTGCGATGGGCATCCAAGATGGCTGACACCTCTTCAGCACCGATGGTGCCACCAGGCAGCAGGCAGGCATCCCGCACAGGACTAAGATCCCCATCTGCTGAGTCACCAGCCGTCTGAACAGCCTGGCAGTTGGTGGTTAGTCGGAAGGCGTCCTGCACTGTCCCAGTGACAACTCCATTGACTTGATCCAACAAAGACAGGTAGGGTTCCTTTAACAGCCGATGACCTATGCTGGACTGGACGAAGGGTTCGCGGCTCAGGGCATCGGCGACGGTGTTCTTGGTCCCTGGAACATACTTCAGGTCAAAGTCATATGCTGCTAGCTTCGCCACCCACCTTTGTTCACAGGCATCCAGTCTTGGCTTCGTTAGGATGTAGGTCAAAGGGTTGTTATCAGACCATGCAGTGAAATGTCTTCCTTTGAGCCAATGGGAGAACTTGTCACACATGGCCCACTTTAAGGCAAGGAACTCGAGTCTGTGAGCTGGGTAGTTCAACTGGGATTTAGACAGTGTTCTGCTAGCGAAGGCGACCGGTCTGGCAACTTTCTCATCAGGTTGAAGCTGAGAAAGTACAGCTCCAATGCCATCAAACGAGGCGTCCACGGCAAGAATGAACGGCTTCTCGAAATCAGGATGAGCCAGGGTCACACTGTGAGATAGATCATTTTTCAGAGTGTCAAAAGCATTCTGGCACTCGGACGTCCAGTCATCTGCCGAGAGCTTCACTTGACTAGAGAGCTTTTTCTTAGGCATCCTCTTGCGCCGGGATTTTCCTCCAGCCTTTTGTTCTGAGAGTAGCTTGAAAAGGGGACTGGCTTTAGTGGAACAATCTTCGATAAAATGCTGATAGTACAGCACCATCCCCAGGAACGACCGAAGCTTCTTCTGTGAAGGCGTGACACCGTCGCAGCCATCTGAAGTCTGTACAGAGGCGCAGATCACCATTTTTCTTCCACACAAGGACGAGGGGTGATGCGTACTCGCTGGATGACTTGCGAATAATGCCTCTTTCTTCCATCTCATTGAGAGCTGTTCTCAACTTCTCATAGTGGCTCGGTGGTACTCTGCGATAGGGTAACCGGAACGGCCTCTCATCCACTAGATGTATCTTGTGCACAAAATCAGATGCCTCACCACAGTCCATCTTGTGTCGTGAGAAGATTGACTCATGTCTCTCAATGATCTGGAGAAGCCTGTCTCTCCAGAGGTCAGAGACGGCGCATGAATCCAAGTCCAGATCAGACAGACCAAGCCTGTCCAACGCACGTCTGACATCCTCCTTGGACCTTGGTGTCACAGCATCTGCAGTAGATTGAGAGTGAACTTGGATGTGGTCAGGATGAGAGAGATCCTCAGCTGCAACACAGGGAAACACATCTGCCAGCTTTATATTCCTTCTCAGCATGATGGGCTCATTGGTGGGATTAATAACTCTCATGGGCAGACATCCATCGCCCCACATCGGCGTAACAATCCTACCAACCAAAACATTTCTGGGTCTGCATCTTGCTTGGGTTGGTTCAACGACCACTGTGCTGCCAACTGACATTGGTGCAGAAGCAGGAAGCTTGCCCCACACCAGATGTTCACTTTGTGGTTGTAGAGTCACACATCGCTGCAACTTCAGTGTGCCAACCTTGTCAGGCACTGTGACGCCTCTCCACCTCTCTGTGTTGGAAAGAAGAGAGAAGAAGTGGTGACAGTCTTCATCAGTGGCACTACTGGGCTCAGACATGAGTCGCCAATAGCTGTCAGTCTTTCTCATTAAGTGAAGAATTTTCTTTATGGCGTTGCTGCCCAATATCAGATCATCAGTCTGTCCAGGCACCACAAACATAGGAATAATCATTTCGCAATCATACACTTCAACTTCCACATCATATACAGCTGAAGGCGTGACTTGATGACCTGCACATCCAATAATAACAACATCATCTGCAGAGTACCGTCTCATATCTGGATCATGCTGCAGGAGGCGCTTCATGGCTGGTTCACTCAGCGTGCATCCTGTAGAGCCACTGTCGATCATTGCCTTCAATGAAACACCTGCTGCAGTGACAGTGGTGTAGAACAAGCTGTCTGACTTTTGTATTCTGTGCGTGCCTTGAAACATGACAGTTTTACTTGGGGGTATGCTGGAACAGACTGATTCAAAGACTGACTCAAAATCCTCAACATCACCTATGGGAGGAACACCAATAGGATCTGCACCGTCCTCCCCTGGGCACAGATCCACTAGTTTTCCACCTGCGCAGATGGATTGGACGGCGTCTGCACAGGACAGCTGCGTCTGGAATGATCAGGTGAGAAACATCTAAAGCAGAGTTTCTTGTCTCGACAATGGGTGAGTGCAGAATGTGTTGAGTTGCCACAGACAGCACACGGCAGGTTATTCAGACCCTCAATTCTAGATGGTTTCGATCTAGTCTGTCTGGAGGTATTAGTTTGGGTTGGAGCAGACCTCTCCAGCAGAACTTTCTCCAGCATGGTAATGACACGTTCAAGAGCAGCCAAGTCTGATGTGGGGGGATTACTGGGTCTGGGAGAGTCTCTAAAGTCAGGTGGAGGTGCTGCAGTGTGAAGCACCTCGACTTTATTCACATATACATTCTCACCGGGTCTCCTACTCACAGTGGCAGCAGCTGCACCTCTCAAACCTCTCTCGGTGTGGTACTCATCCAGCACATCCTGGACCTCTACTGCAGTCCATTTATCAATGGTTTTTGACCTGAAAGTCATGGCGAGCTCCTTGGAAGGACAGTTCTTGATGAACATGCGCGTCACTTCAAGACTGGGGCAGTGTAGCTCTTTGCCTTGGTCTTTGAGGCGGTCAGCAGCGACATCTGCAGCTTGGTTGAGCCTCAGCCAGTAGTCGTACGCATCCTCATTACCTCTCGGCAGTGTAGTGTAAAAGTCTGCTAGGGGGAGAGGTGAATAGGGGACAGCAGTAAAATGTTTACGAAGGAGAGTATAAATGGCATCTGGGTTCAGAGTCACATCAACACCACTGTTCCTCAAACCAAACTTCACAACATCCTTAGCTCGACCTCTGAGGTGAATGAGTATTTCCTCAGCCTGCTGCTCTGGTCTGATGTTCGCTCTCTTTATGTAATTCTTCATCAGATCTTCCCATCCGTGCACATCCACAGCGTCCGTGTTATCACCTTTGAAGGTCGGAGGCTCTTTCACCTTCCTCTGAGGCACCAGTTGGACTTGTGACAGGTCCATGTTGTGTGCAGACATGTTGGTGGGTGCATTGTGCACAACTGGGGTGTTAGGTATTGGTGTACTATGAGCTGGGCCAAGGTGTGCGACTATACTATCAGCCACCTGCTGGCCAACAAGTTTAATTATGTCACTCATCTGACTGACGACATCATGTGCAGGTTGAACAGGGGTTTGTATGGGAGTAGCAGAAACCTGTGTGTTTGGTGTGTGTTCAGTGTGATGGCTCTGAGAAGGAACCCTGTCTCTATTGACTGCAGAGGCCCCAGCTAGAACCTGTCTATCTCCCACCACATGAACATCACCCCCTCGAACAGGACTGTCAAACTGCAACACCATACCTCTACCTCTCCCTCTACCAACACTCTGAATAAAGGGAGTACTAACATTCCCTTGTATGTAGCTCATTGTTCAATTACACTTGACAAAATCACTTTAAACAAGATTGAAACAGAAAAGCATATAATAACACAAGGAGACTGGCTGAGGAACAAAGTGCACCAGTTACAGCATATCCTGACTGAAACACTGTCCACCTGAGAGCACAAGGTAGAAGCCGTCCATAAGGTGGTCCCGGGCCGGGGTGAAGACGAAACTCCAGATCAACGGGTCACGGCACCAATGTGACGGGTCACTTTTCTCTGTTAATGCAGCTCCACGCTACCGCGGCTTCATACATGACAGACGACAGTCAGGTGGATTATAAGGGGTTTATTCTCCTGCAACACAGCAGGCAACACAGCATCGGCATGGGTTAGAGTCAGTCTCGGTCGGGACAATCAGAGTCATAGCAAGATCCTCTCTCCTCTGTGCTCAGCTCAGCAAACAAAAAAATAACCAATTCTGGTTATATAAAACAGAAACAAAAATAAATAAATATATATTACAGTGATCGTATAGTGTATTTTGGTCTATAAAACATACATTAAACCCCCACATAATCCATTATATGACTTTAAACTGAAGAACACATTCAACATTCAATATGAGACAAATAACACAAATCAGATGTGGCATACACACTAAATACAAGGCTAGTAAATGAATGTGCCATTTAGCTGGGCATGTGAAGAAGAACAGTTCACACAGGTATAATTTTCAATAAAACCCTCTTGAAAATAACACCAAAATATATATAATACATTACCTGCAACACAGCAGGCAACACAGCATCGGCATGGGTTAGAGTCAGTCTCGGTCGGGACAATCAGAGTCTGAACACGTAAAATGAAAACAACATTCAAGCTAGCTTAGCTTCACTAACTAAGTTTCCAAACTATGTGTTTTGGGTTACAAATTACAGAAATGCTCAACCCAGTTGGCATAAAACATAACTAAAGTCGTACACAGTAAAGTGTAAAGTATGAAACACTCCAGAAAATCAATAATTGTCTCGGACCGTGCGAGAGCACGTCTTACCATAGCAAGATCCTCTCTCCTCTGTGTTGTTCCCACGCCCCCCGCTATGTCAGTAGGTGGCGGTGTTGCGACTGTTTTGCCATAATTTAATATGGACACATCTACTCCGTTACATATATATATATATATACACATATAGCTGCTATATACAGTGGTATGCAAAAGTTTGGGCACCCCTGTACATTTTCATGATTTTCCTTTATAAATCATTGATTGTTTGAATAAGAAATTTCAGTTAAATATATCATATAGCAGACAAGTACAGTGATATTTGAAAAGTGAAATAAAGTTTATGTGATTTACAGAAAGTGTGCAAGAATTATTTAAACAAAACTACCCTACGCTGTCGGGGGCCGACAGCAAGGGTTATATCCGCAAACTTGTCCAATCCTCAACTTTCCAATATACCCAAAGTATACGCACTCGCACCTGCCACTAACTGTTTTAATTAATTATTAATAAATTCAACAAAATAACTGTTAAATATTATGATATAATGCTGCCTACACTTTATACATGTTCAAAGTATCCATATAAACTCGATATTGAACACAGAATACCTGAACTCATAAATTTCTCTCTAGTTTTTAATAAAACTAGTTAACTAGTATACCTTGTTAAATATTATGAATATTAAAATGCTAACCACACCTGCCATATCTTCAAAGTGTCCAAATGTCATGAAAAAGCATACACTATGTTTATTCAATTTCATGTAAAAGCTACAATATGTTAACTTTCCATTCAATGCATTAATAAAGAAATGGAGGCTTAACTATTTTTTAAATGATAATTAATAAATTTATATTATAATGTAATAAATATTATGAATAAGTGCTAAATAAACCCATGATATCCTCAATGTGTCCAAATGAGCTCAATAATAAAGAAAAAAATGCCTTAACTATTTTTTCTGTGTTCACTAATAAGTTAACCAGTTAACTTATTATGTAACTATTACCAATCATAGCCAAAGTAATATTGATTGTACCTGTAGATAGTTGTTACATGAATCATTGTACAAAATTTGAAGGCAATATCTCCATCAGTCTGGAAGATAAAGCCGAAATGTGTTTTTAGCATAATAAATTAATTATTTTGCTAATTAGTAATAAAGCTACAATGATAGGGATAATTTTCAGGTGGTATGTGATGCCCATGCAAAATTTGAAGCCAATACCTGCAATACTTTGGAAGATACAGGCGAAAATATGTTTTTTATATCATTAATTAATTAATTAATTAATTAATTAATTAATTAATTAATTAATTAATTAACTAATTAATAATAATAATGGTAGATAGCTCAAAATCAATAGGGATCATCTACACGGGATATGTGACCCATAAAAAAAAATTCCGATTCCATAATATCCGCGCCCATTTCTAAGTTTATATTTAAGTTTCGGCATGTTATTGATTTCAATACCTTTAGCACTAATTATTGGGATTCACATGTAAAAACTGCAACAGAATCTGCGTCTCAAAAATCAGACTGTACAGTCACAGCAGACGCTGTAACCAACCTACCAACCCAGACTGACCCATGGTGCGGTACCATTGTCTCCCAAGACAGACGGCTGGCAACATCACGCCCACTGCTGTCGCAGCGAATACTGCAAAGAACTTTGTAACGCGTTATACCCCCAACACTGCTTGTAAAGCAGTAAATCACTAGAATCAGTTCATCAAAAATATTTGTTAGACTCCGTCTGACAAAGTCACTGGACTGAAATACAGCGTTAGTGTTTTTGATGCCGGTCGCTGGTCGTGATCAGACACCAGACTCCTCTGTTAAACATTGAGATTATAGACATTTACCAAGTATTTAACTCACCAGACCCACTGAAACAGAAATATAAAAAGAAACGAGAACATCCAGTTGAAAAAGATGTCAACATTTTGCCACTTAAAGCAACACAACTCCACTGCACGAGGTCCCTTTTTGTTCAGTTGCCTCAAATTATAGCTGCATGGGCTGACATCAAATAACAAGGATAAAAAAAATCCAAGTACATCACATTTAAGCCACGTCAGCAAATGTCTCAGTGAAGGTCTACGTTTATTTTGGTTCCAACTTCTTTATCTTCAAAACCCAATTCTATCATGATTTTCCGATGCAGTCCTAGGAATAAACTCTCTCAGCTCAGCCCCTCAAACTAGAAACAACACATTTTACCTGTCGCACAGTTGCATTGAGTTTTGTTTATTCTTGTCTATAAATACAGGCAGATACGACACCTACAAGGTGCTATGAGCCTTCTTCACTATGCAGTTAAATATGGATTGGAGGAGTATTGACGTCAGACTGACACACGCGGATATGCACGAGTCAACACACACACACACACACACACACATGCTTCTCCATTACTTTAGAGGACATGCTTTACATTCACATTCATTAATGTGGGAGTGGAACCTGATCCATAACATTCATCTATAGGTTGTCCCACATAAATGGGAGGGATGAATGTTAGGTCCCCACATAAATAAGTGATACCACACACACACATGCACACACAGATCACAGATATGGCTACTACTATTTCCAGCCATGCCTCTGATGTCACTCTGTGAATTGGGACTGTTTCAGAAGCAGGGCATTATGGGATAACTTAGAAAAGCTTAATGACTCCTTGTGGTATGAAACTGCTAAATTATGAAGAGAGAGAGATAGATAGAGAGAGAGAAGGGGGAGGGATGAAAAGCTAAACATCTCCCGTCCTCTCCACTTTCTCACTTCCATCTGTATTTTCTCACTCCATCTGCTGAACACGTAGGTCGGATCATCTTATAATCAGACAGGTGGCAAACATGGATTATCACATTTATTTGAGGCTCCTTAACATGATGTAAGATATCATCACATTTTCCTTCATGGAGAGTGAGAAGTGGTATCACTCTGGTACCAAGGCTTGCACGGATTTGGTTTAACATTATGTGAAAAACAGTATTTATTTAAATAGTATAAATAAACAGTTGACATTGTCAAATGAGCTGACAGAATGCTGAATAAGCCTCTCTACCTCTGCCATGTGACATGAATGAGAATGTCTGTGTGTGCAGTGCCAACTTTGACATTTGGATAAGAAACGTAAGAGATACAAGTAGAAATGTAACAGATATAAATCACTAATGCTGTGTTTCCATCGTGGTATGGTTCCATACCATTTTATTCTGGTACGGAATAGTGGTGGCTGGTTATTTCAGCACTATTCCTAATGGAAACACACAAAATATGTACCATACTGTACCAAATCGAACCAAACACAGCTTAAAAGAGCTGCACATACAGGACAAAACAGGCTCATATTAAGGCACATATGTCATGTTGAATTCCATTTGTCTTTTGGCTGATGTGCTGAGCATCGATGTCATTGACCTGCACCACAGAAGCATGGCAAATTCACCAAAATCTCAATCACAAATGATTTTCCAATGCTACTGTTTCGGAATTTCCCCTATAGGAGAAAAATAAAGGTACATCTCATCACTCATCATTGTCTACCACTTTATCTTCCACATGGGGTCACAGTGAGCTGGAGACAATCCCAGCTGACATAATGGTTAAAGGTGGGGTACACTTTAGACATTGTAGGGCCAACATACAGAGATGAACAAACCTAATGCTGTGTTTCCACTTGGAATAGTTTGGTTTGGTACAGTACGGTATGAATTGCGAATGTTTCCATTAGGAATACTACTGGAATAACCAGCCCCAACAGTTCCCTTCGGGTACCAGAGTAAAATGGTATGGTCAGGGTGGCGCCAGACCAGCTCGAAACCCACCACAGTCAGCTGGTTGGACGACAGAAAAACGTTACTCCGTTGAGACCAGTGTTTCTCGGCAGTCTTTGCAGTCTTTTGTCATACAAAGCATCTTGTTGACAAACAACCACAAACTGAGCAGGGAAAAATTGGCTGGATGTTCTCCGGTACCGGTCCGTGGGTCATTTGGTACGGGCCGCACAGAAAGAATAAATAACTTACATTATTTCCGTTTTGTAATAATAATAATAATAATAATAATAATAATGCATTATATTTGGAGGCACCTTTCATGACACTCAAAGTCACCGACTTGAGTCAGTTTTATTTTATTGGGGTCTGAACGATGTTTTATTTTGAAAAATGACCGGATTCCCTCCGTTACGAGAGCCGCTGCAGTGATTTCTCTCAGAAAAGAAGTCACCGCTGCAGCACATTTCAGTGACAAGGAGTGAGTTGCAAAACTTGCTTACTTGTGCGACGTATTCAGCCTACACACCTACACAAAAATAAGTAAATGATAACAACAAACAAATGCTGAGTGCTGATTAATAGTTTTGTGCAAGCAATGTAAGGTCCTGACTCATGTCCCAAATATGACAGGCTTCATTCAGAGTTCGATTGAAACAATATCAATATTAATGAAACGTTTACAGCTGTTTTGTGTATCTTATTTTGAAGGCATGTTTAAGTGTTACCATATTGACCAGAGAGCGTTAGGGGGCCGGTCCGTGGAAATATCACCTGACATTAAACAGGTCCGTGGAGCAAAAAAGGTTGGGGACCGATGTGTTACACAACCACACCTCGCGCACCAGGTAAAGTTACAGTTCTCAATCGAAATGAAAGCCTGGCCCAGGGCCTTATTGTTCCAAACCGGACTGTACCATGATGGAAATATGGCAAAAGGTCAATTTAAGGTGTCCAGCTAACCTCTACATGTGTTTGTACTGTGGGGAGAACATGCAAACTCCACATATAAAGGCTGTTGGGTCGAACTGGTATTTTGAAGCGTTACATTCTTGCTGGGAGGTAATGTAGCCACTGCTCCACCATGTGGTCACATCTCATCATATCTTTCATATCTCGTGCTTCAATAACGAGTGGCCTCACAAATATGACATTTTCAGTTGCTGTTATTGTTGATTACGCTTGCAAAAAAAAAGAGGTTTGACAGGGCTGATCAAATGCAAGTGACTTGTAGCTAAGAATGTGACGTGTCAAATCTGATCTGCAGTGAATCAGATTTGAACAAGTCAGACACAATGGAACCTCAGATCAGATGATTCTCTGCATTATTTGTCAGAGAATTTATACAGAAACTGAATGTGTCATCTAATTTGTACTGTGGTATTTGAAGAACATGTGCAGCCTTATTAATCATTACATTATTGGCATTGTCATTTTTGATGGTGCCATTGTTGTAGAATTTTTGGAAACAGCCCACAACCATATGTTTAGTAGGAGTGGATGAACAATTTTAGTCTCATTGTCTAATTTATGAGTAACAGTAACTCATTATTATAAGTTAGAGGACACATGCTTTCGACCACGAGTAAAAAAACAAACTTTTTCTTCCCTGTATACTCTGTGACTGCAATGATGATGATAATTTCTGTCTGGCTGCTGCCATGCAGCCACACTAACTGATGTCATGCACAGACACGTGCAACACACACACACACAAGCATGTAAACACATCGACCTGACAGTTGGTGTGCGTCACAGAGTTGTTGTTGCTCGTTCTGTGCCTCTATGAAAAGTCTTGAGCTGACTGTTGAGTGATGTAAGATTGATATGTAACTCCTCTTCTTTCTGCTCTGACAAATGAGTGGGTGTGTGGAGCTTTCACTGAAGATCGATGGAGAAGAGATGGAGGAAGTGGGAACAGCACAATGCTTGTACAATGCTGATGTGTGAGTGTGTGCATGTCTTCATTAGGTTGTGGGGACACATTCTGTTTGCTTTGCAACTCCACAGGGCTTTTGTGGCTTAAGCTTGATTTTATTGTAAATGTTTGAGTCCACTGTGTGAGAATTAGTGACACAGTGGTGACAGAGAAAACTGTGTTTTTGTTGTAAGCATCCGCTTCAAAATGCAAAATCTAGCTTATAAAATAAGTGATGACATCTATGACATACAAGTTTGAAGCCTCGAGATTTGCAATTTGCAACCCATGGCCAAGAAGAAAGTAACTGGGTTTGTGTGTGTTCACTACTGGAGTGTAATAAGGATGGGTTAGATACAGGGGTCAAAGTCACTATCACTAATTGGTGTGTGTGCAAAAATAACTAATACTAATTTAGCTTGCGGTTTGTACAACCACAAGTTGACAGGTGTCATCTGCAACAAGGCTCCAATTCGACAATACAGCTGTCAATCACACTGTTGCCTTGCACGTATCATTTAGTTACCTTTAAGTGGCAACTAGTTTACAGATTGAAATCATGTTCTACTAAAGAAGCGCTGAAACTAGAAGATCATTAACAGTTCAGGAAAACATTTATTGATGTTATAAAATCAAGTGGGAAGTAGACTCAATGGAGTTGAATTCACTATATTCTTATTTGCGCATGTTCCTAAACCAGGAAACCAGGAGAATAGGACATAGTTTATGTGCAAAATGAAGTCTCTGGCTGGTAGGCACATAGCAGTGCAAGACCATGGCAAATCCCTCATAAAATACATGTAAAAAGCCAAATCTAATATTAAAAATGTTTTATTATTTTATTTTAAAACCTTTTTTCACAAATAAAAACATGCTTATGGTAAAAAAGGAGGTATATAATGCAAAATCAACTTTTTAAATAATTTTAATAATTATATTTGGGACTCTACGAGGCCCTATTAATAGTCCAAGTCTGAAAAAAGATGACTCATGTTTTTGTGTTTCTAAGTACAGTAGATGATAATGATACATTACTGGAATTGTTGTCAATAGTATCCAGAAGAGCGGAAGTCCGCTAAGTGTTCTATTCTTGGCTGCACAGTGCAGCACAGAGTTCTACACAAACTTCCAGCCTCAGAGGATTTACGTGTCCACTGGATACATTTTATATATGAAGGCAATGTGCCGGCTAGAGACGGCAAAGGGTTGCTTTTCCAAATGCTAATTGCTGTTAGCTGCCGGAACCTCAGTGATTCTGACGTAGTTCCGTGTCTCATTTGCATTTAAAGAGACAGGCGCTCAAAAACGACCTTTCTGAACAGGACTGTTTTGGCAGGGTGATTGAACTGCTGTGATGCTTCATCCTAATGATATTTTGACCAAAGCATGTCACAGACATGTTCATTAGGACACCAGGGAACTAGGTTCAATTGTAAAAATAGGGTATAAAATGCCTCCTTTAAATTGCATTTCTGCCAATACATCCTCCTACTTGTTACACACTGGACCTTTAAAGGGACAATATGTAGTATTTATGGGTTTATATAACCCAAAATCCACTTTTGTATACATATTATGTGCTCCTGCATTGTCTAGTCGCTGTATAATATTCTTTGTTTCATTTTCGTAGTGTTTCAAAAAGTCATTTAAAATAACATGGTCGCGGGCCGCGGTTGCATAGCCACTGTTAGCAGCGAGACGCCATGTTTCTGCCGGAGCCTGTAAGGACAAACGCGAGAGAACAAATCAAGCATCTCTTTACTTGTAGCGGAAGTCCCGCCTCCACTCTCTCCGCTTCGTCTGCTACGGCCGCGGTAGCTCCGCCCTCTCCCTCGCCTCACGAACCTCATCTGCTGACACGGAGAAAGACGACGAGGACGACATTTGACCAGCTGAGGATACCGTAGCGCTCAGGGAAGGGAGGGGGTGAGCAGAGCGGCAGGTCTTTGTTGTAAATTTCAGCCTCTCCTCTAGATGTCACTATAAACTACTTACTTCACCTTTAAGGTAAGGCTAAAAAAAAAAAAAAAAAAAAAGCTTTCTTGTCATTTCTGGACATTGGATTGTTTTGTATGTCAGACGTTTTTTTGCATGTATTATCATGATATACGTTACATAGAGCATGTAGTTGCTCTCTCTTTCTCTCTTCTCTGTTTCCCTGCCTATCCCTCGCCCCCGGCTCTTTAATCCAAGTCTTCTTCCTTAATAAGACGACCCCCTGCGTCTGCCTGTTTTCTCTTTCAAATCAGACTGTCTCTCACTCTGTCTCTCTCTGTGTCTGTAGCCCTGCCCCTCTCCCTCTTTAGTTTACTGTGTGTGTCTGTATTACGCGACCATCTGCGTCACGAATGAGGCATGCCTGAGGGTTAAAAATAATAGATGAAAGTGGAACAGGAGGCAGGACGCAATGAGAGAGGCGGAGGAGCAGTGGGGCTGGGGGTGGTGGGGACGGGTGATGACTATGGGCTGAAGTTAGAGAAGGAAAAGGAGAAAGTAGTGATCTAAGATACAGCAGCCTGCAGGGAAAAACATCCTTTGATAGTTGCTTGTTCGCATATTTATTCTACAGCCCCATTACCTGTCAACATGTCACTATCGAGGCCATGCCATTGAAGCATCTCAGGCTCTGAATGCCTTCTTTCACACTGTGTCAGTGGTTCATCCTGATGAAAGTCTCAGAATACTGAATAATAATAACTAGTGTCCACAATCACCAGATATACAGCGTGATGTTAAAAAGTGCCTGGACCTACTGTATCTCTTTGTGTGTGTCCACTAATGATATTATTAGAAATAGAAATCCATGATGTACACTGATGATGACTGACTGAAACTGAATATATGGTTTTGAAAGAAAGGTTTTTGATTAATGTTTATGAAAGAATACAGAGAATATTATGTGCAAAATTGCTAGAACATCAGTGAATGACATTCATAACCAAGATCTGGTCCATCACGAGGGACACATTTATGATGTTATTTATTTGTTGTATTTGGTGCTTGTTGTTTCTATATGAGTGAAAGGTATATTTTATTGTTCACAATAGACATTTATCAGTTCTTATGGCTGTGTTAATATGGTTAGATATCAGCTCAGGTTAAAAATCAATAGGATTCAAATTGAAATAGCAATTTGAAACAAAGCAATTTAGCAAAGTGCAACAGCTACAATTAATCATTCTTGTTTTATTGTTTTAAAAACTATTCATATTTTCAATGTGTTTAGTGGTTAATAGATGGTATCTCATGTGGCAATGCTCCATTTTGTTGAGCTAAACTCAACTTAGAAAGTTTTCTCCAGGTTCTCCAGTTTCCTCCCACAATATGTGTGAATGATCAAGATTCAAGGTTCCTTTATTGCCATTAACAGCTAGGTACATGTACATAATGAGATGAGACAACTGGCCACAGTGCAACACATAGCAACCTATCATAACAACGCAACCAAGCAATATGATAATACAATAGAGACAATGCAATAAAGATAAACAATAAATAAAACATGCAAAAATAGACAACACACCCAAATGATGTAAGAATATAAAGCATGTAATATAAGAATAATTCAATGGCAACAAGTGAATGGGATGTAAACCATAGACCAATATTGCACGAGCACTAATATTGCGCAACAAGTCAAATCCAGACAAGGATGAAAGGTGCAGTGTATCAAAATGGACACAAGCTGAGTGGATGAGTGTGAGAGTGAAGGGTTGTTTGTCTCTACCTGTCCCTGTGATGGACTGGTGACCTGTCCATTGTGTGGGTTAGCTGAGATTGCCCCCTGCAAACCTCATGTGGAGGATAAAAGCAGTAGAAGATGAGTGAGTGACCTTCACAACAGTCAAGATCAGCTCAGAAACAATTCAAATGGCATAACCAATGGATGTATATCATTCACACCCTTATTTTATCTAAAGTACATTGAGATATTTATGTTCTGATTTAGTTTCTGATAAACAAAAATGTAATGAACATTGAAGGTCAATGTGCAGTTTTTCTAAACCTCTTCCCACAAAACTGCATCTGACAATGTTCATTTTGTAAAATGTCAGTCTAACAACACAGAGTTCACACAGTGACTGCGTGGAACGAGAGGGTCACCATCGAGCTGAACTTCCCTCACAAGCTGTTATTCTTCACGCAGTTTGTGAAGCTAAGTGCTTTACAATGAATGTCTTCTGGAAGAATGTGTCAGAGTATGTGGACTCTTAACTCAGTGTGAAGAACTTTGGATTCTGACTTTACTGTAGCTCACTTTAGACTTTTGCTGTGATGGAACATGGCAGATTTTAAAGCTGAAAATGAACAGGTGGGCCATTGGCAAGAGAATGTAAAAAACTTATCTGAGTTGGTTTATGAACCAAATATCTTTTATTACTGAATGGTCACTTTGACATTGATGTAAGTGGTCAATGAAAATAAACTATTGAAAGATTGAAAGTTTCCACATAGATAAACATAAAAACGACAGATGCTTTTTCGAGAATAATAATAATAATAATGCATTATATTTGAAGGCGCCTTTCAAGACACTCAAGGTCGCCGACCTTAAGTCCAGACATGTTCTTTTGTGCTTTTGCCAATGTGTGGCTATGAGTGCAATAGTGCAAGAGTACTTTGCAAAGTATTGCTTTACATTACAGTTTTGCCATTCACCCATTCACTCACACTTTCATACAGCGCATCGATGTGCATCACTCGTCTTTCATACCCATTCACACGCTGCGGGCACAGCCGACAATGTGGAGTTAAGTGTCTTGCATAAGGACACATTGGCATGTAGACAATCGGAGCTGGGAAACTAACCCACAACCTTGGAGTTGAAAATGTCTGGGTGCACTGCTCTTGCACACAGTGTAATTCTTTTTGCCTCTCGATTTTTCACATAAACATGACATCATACTGAGTACACATATTGTCACCATCACACTCTCCCTCTTCCCTATCCCTATTATTCTGACGTGTGGGTTTCTGTGCTGCTCTCTCTCTGCAGGTGGTGTGGTTGATCTTCTTCCACTGAGGACGCTGGTGATCATCTACACCTGCGGCGGCTCCTCCCACCTGCTGCTGATCAGCAATCAGGAGACTTCTTAAGCCTGAGTTTGTGTTACTCTGACTTCCTGGTTTTTGACTTGCCATTTGCGCTGCCTCAGGTCGCCAAGTCTCCTGCCTCCTGAGAGCTATGGACACCACAGACTTCTTTGATTACCCAAGAGCTACCGATTGCCTAGAAGTTCTCCCTGCCCTCTCTACAACCAGTGAGTTTGTTCCGGTCTGAACCCTTCCCCAAACATTGACTCTCGCCCTTCCCCACATCATTCTCTTTTATATTCAATAAATATTGTTCGTAATTTTACTTCTGTCTCCTCTGCATTTTCTTGTCCAGCTCTCTTTAACCTGCTCTGTTGACACAAGCGTAACACATGCTGGAAAATAATTTGACGCAAACCCTCACTCTTTTATGAATGGAACCACATCCATGTGCACGTTTGAGGAATGTAAAGTGACTTTCTAAAGTCTGAATGCTTTAATACGAGTGTCCTTGTTTATGTTTGCTTTCAGTGTTCAGATGACAGATCTGATGAAGATAAATGCTGAAGCACTTGCAGGTTGTTGCTGTGTCTCGGTGTCAGTTGCCACATTTGGAAAAGGAACTGCTACCTGCAGCTTTGCAGTAGGTGTTAGTGGGGGTGTAACAGAACAACAGTCGTAACAGGACGTCAAATCTACTAGTATTTACTGTGTGTTCTGTGTTTTCACCAGCATGTGATGGATTGCTTTTTTGTCTGTTGGCAATGAAAATACGGAAATTGATTTCCACAACACTTGGTGAAGGGGTGTGATGTATATCAAGGAAGAAGCTATTATATTGTGGTGTGTTTCAAAATGTCAGTGTGGATACAGGATTTTTGTCTTCTACATAAATGAGCCTTCATGGAGAGCTGTGGTCTATGGGTACCATTTACTGTAGTAATGTATATAAACATGAGTACCAGAATATGTATGCTTGGTAGGTGATGTGTGGTTAATGTAGTAAAAACTGCAAAAGAGAAAACCTCTTACTGCAATCCCAAATGAAAACATTGTGGTTATGTGGAAAACGGCATGGTTGATGAAGTTTTCCCCAAACACAGAAGGAGCTTCACTTAATGCACTTTTCCACTATTCAGGGGTAGCATGGCTTGGCACAGCTCTATGCAGTTTGGGTCATTTTCCATTACTGTAGTAAAGCTTAAACGTGGGCGTAGTCGTCTTACCAAGTGACAAACACAAACTAGTGAGTAGTTTTTGCAGTCATTAGAATCATGACTGAAGCACAGACTCCGTCTGACACAGTCACTGAACTGAAATACGACGCTTTCAGCAGTGCTGTCCCTAAATGTTAGAGATTAATCCTGAAGGACCCACTGTGGTAAAATTACCTTCAGACATCCCAAAAAAACATATTTATATTTGATCCTTTATTTATTTTATTTTATTTTTTTCACATTTACATAGTCATTGGGTCATATTGTTCAGTCTTACAATGTTAGTGTATGGTACATAAGTTTGTAAGTACTGCTTTATGGCCGTGAACGCACACAACCTCTCAAGATTTCCTCGGAACAAAATCTCTTTGTTTCATTGGACTGGATTCATCAGATTCAAGTAAATACAATGTTCTTTGTTTTTTTTTTGGTAATAACAATGTCTCGAGCATGTACATATTTAGTTATCACATTTCATTTAGAACAGGGGTCTCAAACTCAATTTGCCTGGGGGCTGCATGAGTTGGAGTCCACCCCCCCAAAAAACAAAATTGAATTTGAAATTGAAAATTTGAGGTTAAAATGGGCCATTCTGAGGCTTTTTGAAAGACCATTGGTGACTTGTGAAGTAAGTGGAAAATATTTTTTTTCTCCACACCACCCCTGCTGACTCTGCTCCTCTCTCTCCTGAATTGTGTGCAGCTCCAAGCGCGCTCTCGTGTCCAACTCAGACTGGATAATTTCTCTATGCGCAGTTTTATCCACACATCCATATATGCCACATTCAGAATGATCTTTATGACGAGGATCAAGTACAGTCGCGAAGAAATACAGGAGATCCGCATAGATCCTTTAGAGCTTGTAGCATATTTGTTGTAATTTTACAACACTGGGTCTTTGTGGTATAAGATAGCAGGCTTATTGCAGTGGGCACAAAAGTTTTATCTCTGTAGTTAAACATATAGTTAATTTGATCAGACTGAGCTAAAGGACTCTAAAGATACACCAACACTCAATGCAGCAAGTGTAATGTTTACCTTTGCTTTTCAGAGGACAAGAACTGTTTTTAAGACTTTGACGACCAATGAAAGTTTGTCATGAAAAGGAAAAAAAGCAATGAAGCAGTTGCTCGAAAAAGCTAGAGATTTATCCTGTTTATTTATTTTTAATAAATGATTTCATAAAAATATGACTGTGATTATTAACGTTATATACATTTTTGGGACAAAGTAAGCAGTCAAACCTGCAAATGAACCCTTCGTTGTTCTGAATTGTTGTTCAGACAAAGTGAGAACAAACACAGAAATTCTGCTCCCACCTAAGCCCAATGTTGCAGAATTACATTTCTCTAAAAACCTACAGAAACATTTGTTTTTAAAGGCCTCCTACAACAACATCTGAAAGGTCAAGTATCTCTCTTTTTTTTTTTTAGGTTTTTCTTCATTTGGGTCTTATGTTTTCAGGATTTTTAACCGATCTACATTTCGGCATTGTTTGGTTTGATTCTTCTGTCAGATGACACGCTCATGGCTCACGGTACCATCATAGAGTGGAGCTGAGATACAACTGTATAGTGGAAAAGTCCCATTATACCATGTAAATGCATGTGCATCACTATCATTAACATGTTTATGAGAGGAAACATCAAAGTGACACGACAGGCTGTAAAAACTGAAAAAATTTGTTGAATATCCTCTGACAATGTGTTTGAGAAAGAGGGTTATGAAACGTATCTGAAGCTTGTCCAGGAGAATATTTACCTTTTTATCTTTATTTTAATGCGTCTCCAGTGCAGACCGTTGTTTTTCTGACCCAATGAGAGAGAAAAAATATTTTTACAATGAGAAATGTTCTTATCATAAATGGCTCAGATATCCCCCCCCTGTGGCCTTCTACACTTCAATTTTATGGCCCAAAAACAAAATTGTGAATATATTGGCTGTACCATTATCAGTGAAGCCAGTATTTAAATGTTATGTTTCCTTATTCTAAGATCATAGTCATTTTATGACTTAATATCATACATTTCTCACACGTAGCCTCTTTAATAGTTTGGCACAAATAATTTCATAATCATGTTTCATTCCAAACATCAACTGAAACCTATTTTCCTGTCCCTAAAGTCTCAAAGTCTGCGGTTAAGGCTTCTTACTGAATAAACCTGTGAAAACTTACGCCCCACTCCAACTTCTCTGAGTTTTATTCTATTTTAGTTTGTTAGAACACCTCATCTGTATAATTAACTTTACCACTCATATTGAAGGTCCAGCTGTGTGATTTGTTTTTGTCTGCTCTGTTTGTTTTGTTGTGGTGTTTTTTTTCGTTTCCACATTGTCACATACAACAATTCTTTTGTGACAGACCAACACAAAATTAAATAACACATACTTTTGCAGTGGGGGAAAACACTACATGGCTTTAAAAAATAATTTAGCAATATAAATAATAATGAACAGATTTCTATTTGTAAATAATCATAGATTTGTTCCTGTTAAATGTTTTCTTTAATTTATGCTCACTAATGCATTTTAAGGGATTTATTTCTGGTAAAGAATTTCAAATTCAAATTTCAATAATAAACCACTCACACATTCATTCATTCATTCATTCATTCACAATCAGCGATTCTGCACAAAAGCACTGGTTGTAATAATTATAAACTCAACTTTTTGTAATGATTGCTGTAATAAGGTCTTTACGTGCTTATGTTCTTGAGGAACACTCATGACATAAGTGATTTAACGGTGTACTTATATGAGAGACATTAGGTTTAATTAGATGTAAATTAAGACGGTGATAAAGGAACAGTTTCATGTGGGGGAACAAAAACAAAGACACCTTGAGAAAAGTGTTAATAAGTGTGAGCTCCGACAATAATTAGAGGATGACGCAGGGCACACGAAAGCACATCTGTATGACGAGAGAAAATAAATAAAGAATTAATGTGGATGGAGCATTAAAGCTACATAACGTTTGGTGATTGGTAATGATCTTTGTGAACAATATCACATTTTTTGTTGCTGTGTCCTTCATCTGAAAACAGGCTCTGTCAAGCAAAACTATCAGACCAGACTGAGGGAGCGTTTCTGTGTATACAGCTGCAGAGCCGGGGCAGGCAGGGACAAGAAGCATTTATCTTGTCCAACTGATTAATGATAAGATTTTTTGAGCAGTATAATTTAACTAATGAAACAATTTCACAATCACCTAATGTGTTCATTTTAGGGGCAGGACGAACTGGGAAGAGAACCAATCAGACTACTCTCGTTGTGAGGGACGGTGGTTAGGTTGATCTACCTGGATGTCAACACAGAGGACGACAAGCAAGGAAAGCAGCAGAAATGATGGTGTTAGGAAGAAAGAGAAAAGATGACATGTGGTCGAATTTCACGTACAATGTTATAAGACAAAACCATTTGTTCACCATGTAGAGACAAACTGAAAGGGAACAACACAACCAACCTGAAGTGAAATTTGGAGGCGAGTCATCCAGAAATCCTTTTCAGGGTTCCGTAAAGCGCACAAACTCATGCTTTTTGTTAACGTCACTACATTTTAAATGTAGTTTAAACTGAAACACACCACTGACGCTGATGATTGGATTTTAAACAAAAATGCCAATTGACATATTGAAGATAAGTCACGTCTTCAAATTGAAACAAACATGTAACAAAAAGAAACAATACAAATAAAAATGCTTCATATCGTATATCTGTGTTGTAAATTCAAACCTCAATAATAAAATTAATAGATGAGATGATAGAAAAACATTTAAATAATACAAACAAACCCATTAGATTTTAGACTAAAATATGTTTGTATTGAGTCAACTAAAACATCTCAGAGGACTATGACTAAAACTAAATTACATTTAATCAAAATAGTTTTTTTCTACATTCTACATTTTTTGTCACATTCACACACTGCTGAAAAAACCCCCCAGAACAAGCACTGGCAGTGGGAACAGTGTCAATCACCCTCCTTTTGCAGCTTCACACAAGTTAAAAAAAGCATAGTTATTCCTATTTTATATATTTTTAAGGCGCTAGAGACACCAGCACTATTTTGGTAAATACTCAGAATTCCTCATTGGGGTAAACGGATGTTAAACACTGGAGCTTTAAAAGTGGTGTTCGTGAAATGAACCAAACTGACCTGAGAGACGGTCAAACACAGCAACCGATCTAAGTAAAGAAAAAACACACAAAAAAAATAGGGCCAGGCTGCTTATTTTTCTAAGGTCCGACTCAGAGGTTCAACATTCAGCGTCTCCCGGTAGTTAAAAGAAACGGCTCCAGAGTGAAGAGAGTGTTTGGTCACTGCATGATAAAAAAGGCATGTTATCCTCTGCTGAGAAAAATGATTTCTCTCAGTGGGAAACAATCCAAGATGCAATTCTGGCTTCTCTCTGTGAGGCCAGAACATTTTTAAACCCTGAAGAATCAGCCAGTAAAGCTGTAATAAAACTAATTGATGGAGATTTTTTGTGACTGCACCATTTATGTACATTTTCAATAGTTTTTAATACAGTGCCCTCCAAACATATTGGAACAGTGAGACCAATTCCTTTAGTTTTTTTGCCATAGACTGAAAACCTTTGGGTTTGACATCGAAAGGTGAATATGAGACAAAAGATGAACATTTCAGCTTTTACTTCCAGGTATTTACATCTGGATCTGATACACAACATAGAAGATAGCACCTTCAGTATGAACCCACCCATTGTTCATGTGAGCAAAAGTATTGGAACAGATAGACTTAAAACGGATTAAAGTGAATAAGACTTAATATTTAGTTGCAACTCCTTTGATTTCAATAACTACCTGTGACCCACTGACATCAACAAACGTTTGCATTCTTTTGTTGTGATGCTCTTCCAGGCTTTCACCGCAGCCTCTTTCAATTGTTGTTTGTTTTGGGGCTTTACTTCTCCTTAGAGAAAAAATATTATTTTATTCTTTTGGTCCAATAAGCCACTGACATGTATTCTGAGTTTATTATGCTCTGCAGATGGATGAACACAAAGGTGTTTATTTTTTGTTATAATAATACACATTTCTTGTTTTGCTTTTTTTTGCACTGGAGGTTCCGGTGTAAGAGGCCTGATCATCCCAGCTGCAGTGCACTTTGCTTGATCCCCTCACAGCCAGACTACCAGCAGACATTTTGTGCTTATTTTTAATGAACCTTTAAAATGGTTTGTTTAATGTGTGGAAGAGAGTCTCCACATTTTTGTTGCGATCAAGTTTTCCCCTAAACAGTTGTTTAAAACCATGATAATAATAATGACAATAATATATGGTCATTAAATCATCATCAAAATCATTACACAATAACAAAATGAAAGGTTAAAACGAAGAACGTCTGATTTTTGTTTTTCTTATGGAGAGGTGGATATTAAAAACTTTGCTAAATAACGTTCTATTGGAGAAGATATTGTTTTTTAACATTTACATACATACATGCAGAGAGATTGACAGACACTACATACTGTGTGTATTCATGTTAGAGGAAGCTGTGGAGGATGGAGACAGAGGAGTTGGAGGAGGAGAGGAAGGAAGAGGAGGAGGGATAGTGGACAACATTGATCTGAACACATGAAAACGCATATGGCTGAGTGTTATACAATTTCAGCTGTAGACGAGAGCAGGAAATTGCATTGACCAAAGAAGGCCACTCTGTGGTTGAAGGGTTTTCAGAGGAAAGTATCACACAGTAAATGTCTTTCTGTCAACACTTTGAATTCTCTATATATCCCAACACAAAGAATGCTATTTTTGGAACAACTGCTACTGAAGTGTTCAAGTCCATCCATCAAAACCTCTTCCTGACACATACTTTGTCATATTTCCTTCATTCCCCAGTTTCTGCTCTCAGAACCCACTGACTGTGTCGTCAATGAACAAATTACTGTCAATATTTTGAGGCTTAGATTAAAGACATAGAATTTTGTCTGCAATTGTAAAGTCACCCACAAAAAGCTAAACTAGGCTTAAACGATACCAGCAGGCAATCACAATGGTGTTCACTCATTACTTTATTTATTATCCTCTAAAGTTAAAAAAATACATAATTTACAAAAATGAGTTTGCTCATTTTGTGAATTATTGTGTTTCTCTTCTCTCTATAATGTTGTAAACGTTTCTGCCTTACCATGTGCATTGAGATCATGTATTTTGTGATTTGGTGCTACACAAATAAAATGTAATTGTATACTTTGAAGACTACTTCCAATTTTATCAATATTAACAGCTATAGTATCTGAATGGAGACATGAAAAGTCAGACAATCTACTGTATGCCATGTCATCCACTGTACATCTTTAAAAGTATAATTTGTAGCATAGTTCTAGTTATAGAGCTCACTATAAATGCAGTCTTATTCAAAAACTCCCAACAATGTGTACACTGAGTGTCTGGTAGAAAATTGGAGCAGACTGCTTTAAAGGTGAAGTAAGTAGTTTATAGTGCCATCTAGAGGAGAGGCTGAAATTTACAACAAAGAACTGCTCCTCTGCTCACCCCCTCCCTTCCCTGAGCGCTACAGTATCCGCAGCTGGTCAAATGTCGTCCTCGTCGTCTTTCTCCGTGTCAGCAGATGAGGTTCGTGAGGCGAGGGAGAGGGCGAGCTACTGCGGCCGTAGCAGACGAAGCGGAGAGAGTGGAGGCGGGACTTCAGCTACAAGTAAAGAGACGCTTGATTTGTTCTCTCGCGTTTGTCTATACAGGCTCCGGTAGAAACATGGCATCATGGCAATGCAGTAGCGGCCCGTGACCATGTTATTTTACATGACTTTTTGAAACACTACGAAAATGAAACAAAGAATATTAGGTAACACTTTATAATAACTATTCGTTATAACTAGTTAATACATCATTAGTAAACTGTTGAGTAATGAGTTGCTAATGACTTGTTAAGTGTCTGTTAACAGGTTTGTTAAGGATTTATAACGATGCCTTATAGATAGCCAATAGATATCTTACAAGCTGTTAGTTAAGTGAGTTATAAATTACTTGTTAACTGTATGTTAATGATTTATAACTATACCTTATAAAGTAGTAATAGATCATGAACAAGCTATTAGTAAACTATTTACTAATGACTTGTTCAGTACCAGTTATTAGTTTGTATATGTTATTGGGACGTTATTCTAAAGTTGCAACTATTCCTCATTTATTAACCTTTAGTAAATGAGGAATAGTTGCAATTTTAGAATAACGTTCCAATAACATACATAATCTTCTTTCTCTCTCCTGCTCTGTTCGTGTGTTACTGCTGCGAGTGTAACTACCGCCCCTCCCCCCGCTGCTCAGCGCAAACACAAGGCACACACGCATATTGACCAATCACGTGTGGTGTGAAGAGAAAAAAAAGTGAGAGAGAGAGAGAGAGAGAGAGAGAGAGAGAGCAGCGCTGAGCAGCGGGGGGAGGGGCGGTAGTTACACTCGCAGCAGTAACACACGAACAGAGCAGGAGAGAGAAAGAAGAGACAACATCGACACATTACAAAAGGTATAGTAGATACCTTTACCATAGTAAGAAAATGAGAGAGAGAGAGAGAGAGAGTGACAAAAAAAAACAAACAAAAAAAAACGTTTCATTCGCGACCGACCCATCACTACAGTATACAACACTTTTTTTTGCTAAACACTGGATAAACTGAATTTCAGAGGGACATTTAATGTCCATACATCATAGCAATGTCATGGATTATCCGTCCTAACGGCCCTTTGCGATGCTTACGGGCAAGCCACTCATGCCATTCAATAACTCTGAGATGGTCTACCAGCAACTCCTCTGTACGATTCCCCCTGAGTCTCCACACATTTTCCTTAACCGTTCTCCATGCCCTCTCTATGTGCTGAGTATGTGCACCCGTTTGGGCATCGACATATGACACACTGTGATGACAGTGAAATGGGTGTAACCTAGTTGAGGTAAAGCATTGCGATATACGAGATCCTGTTCTGCCATGTGACGGCTCAGTGTGTGTGTTTCTATACATTAAACACAATGTTCAACATCTCATCTGTGGTGTTTCTTTGGTAAAATTACAGTACACAGAAAAGCCTATGGGTGGAACAAGGTTGAGGTACAAAAATGTGATATTTGAAATATCATATCAAATTTCTGTAGATTGAATTGTTCCACCCATTTGCTGTTCTACACTGGTATTAGTAGATGGTTAACAAACTAATAACAACTGAACTGTAATGTGTGAGTAAATATATTAGTTAAGTATTAGTTATTAGCTTATGTATGTTATTGGAACGTTATTCTAAAGTTGCAACTATTCCTCATTTACTAAAGGTTAATAAATGAGGAATAGTTGCAACTTTAGAATAACGTCCCAATAACATATACAAACTAATAACTGGAACTGAACAAGTCATTAGTAAATAGTTTACTAATAGCTTGTTCGTGATCTATTACTACTTTATTAGGCATTGTTATAAATCCTCAACAAACCTGTTAACAGACAATTAACAAGTCATTAGCAACACATTAATCAACAGTTTACTAATGATGTATTAACTAGTTATAACAGATAGTTATTATAAAGTGTTACCGAATATTATACAGTGACTAGACAATGCAGGAGCACATAATATGTATAAAAAGTGGATTTTGGGTCATATAAACCCATAAATACTACACAGTGTCCCTTTAAAGGCAATGGAGAACACACTCTGATGAAGATGGTAGATGGCAGGTTTTGTCCCCAGGGCTGCCCTTTACAGTATGAATATATGACCTAATACAAAATGAGTTGATGATAATGCACATCATGCAGCATCACATGAATGTGTATTTTTAATTATTTTTTTTATTTTTTATTATACAAATAAATGATGATGTACCCTCTCACTGACAGGTTTTCGAAACAAAAAAGTCGTCTTATATGAAAAAGAAATTAATTACATGCCACATCAGCATCCATTGTGCAGCAGACTGTCAGTGTGTGGAAACAAAGCAGCAGAATACGGCAAAGTGGAAGCGATGACGCAAAGGGACAGAAAAGAAGAGAGATGCCAGGAAGAAAACCTAAAAGGGAGGGAGTGCTGAAAGACAAAGAGAAGCAATGTGGGAGAGAGGAGGAGTGTAAAGCCTGGAATAATTGCAGTCTTTGTTGGCAACAACAGTTGGACAAACGTGGAAATATGCTGCTGTGTGCGTTAGAAATAGACAGACAGTAAGTAAGCAGCATGTCGGACAGTTACGTGCTGCAAAACAACTAGACATGTTGAGTCATTGAGAGGCACAAGTCCTGTTCTTTCTTGTTCCACTGTGTCATGACTGTGTCTGACATAGGGCGAGAGGCGGGGTACACAATAGAGACATAGAGATCAACAACCATCCACTCACACATTCACACCTTTGGTCAATTTAGAGTGACCAATTTACCTAATCCCCAAATCTGCATGCTTTTGGACTGTGGGAGGAAACCGCTAAACGCAGAGAAACCCATGCACACGTGGTGAGAACATGCAAACTCCAATCAAACCAGATTTGGAAAAAAATAAATGCACATTTAGGTGTGTTTCCATCAACTGCTGTAACAAGCAAATCTTATAATTTAATCCAGAAATACCCCATATTACTCTCATACCCTCACAACAAAAACACAGTAGCAAGTTTGAGAGGGGACCACAGAACTTTTGACACAAAATTGCAATTAAATAATTCCATCACACAAACAATGCCAATCAGTGACGTGCGGTGAGCTCTAGGGTAGGCAGGCAGTCATGGACCAAGACGTACACACACTAAATTAGTATTTCATACGTTGCAGACCGTGCACCGTGCAATCTGAGAATATCAAGATTGTAGTACTGTACTATAACAGAAACTTAAACGGTGTGCGTGCGTGCGTGTGTGTGCGTTAAAACAGTTCATCTTTGTGAAGAAGGAACGACGCATGGACTTCATCTGAGTTCATTTTAAGATGAAGTCCATGCGTCGTTCCTTCTTCACAAAGTTGTTGATGACAGAGTTATAAAAGTCTCATGACTTGACCGTCAGTTTACAGAGTCTAGTTTACAGTTGCTCTGTCCTTTTTCTTATACGACTCCTTTTGAAAAGTACGTATCATTTTCTCTCCCTTCCTTTGGAGAAGGTCCTGTAGCTCAGGTGTGGGTCTCCCCTCTGATAAAAGCTATTTGACTTCAGGAAGAACCCTGAAGACTACGTCCATTTTATAAAATGTACGCTCAATGAGCACAACTCGATGTAAATAAAGAGTAGTATTAGTTGTTGATGTATGGTCATGTTTCAATGTTGCTTCAATTAATTTGTGTCACAATATTTGGTTCTTGCAGTAAATGGAGGGATGGTGAGGTTTCCTCACCAGTAACTTCTATTCCACGATATATCCACAGTTTCCACAATTGTTCCACTGCAGGAGTGGTGTTTCAGTTGTGGGATTTCTAAAACCATTTCCATTGCACTCATTTGCATTTTACTTTTATTAATAAGCCAACTTAATGTAAAAACTTGAATGCAATATATCAATATTTTTGGATTTTGTATGTTTGCGTTCAGGTGTTTTATACACAAATCAAATGTAAACAAGAGGCAGCAGGAAACACACCTGCTGACTGCATCAGCTTTTCACCTCATGCTGTTTGTGCATAGAAACACATTCTCAAGATTCATCCTTCCTCACTGAGCATCTTTGATAAATCTATACCTCTGCATGATGTCATGAAGGAAGAGTTAATAAAGAGCCCGAAATCAATGTGAAGTGTCACCTGTGTTAGATGTATACGTCACAAGCATGCACAATTATTGCCTCGACAAAGCACATACTTCTTCTTTTAATTTCACCTCAGAGCTGCTGTCGGTGTGATAGTGTTGACGTCACAGGATTAAAAAAGCCACACCTGCAATGAATACAGGAGACTCATTTCCAGCTAATTCAAAGAGATGGAGATTGTGACACGTTTTGCTGTATGGTGCAGTGACGCACTCCTCAGCTGGGAACTAACTGTGGATCAATGGGAAGCTGCAAAGACAGTGAGGTTTAGCAGGAAGCATGTCAGACAGGCTACAGTCAGATTACAAGATTGAAGTGACAAACATTTTCAATTCAGATATGTGTCACAACCATATGCCTACAGCCTTTTTGCCTATACATGCACTGTGGTTGGTGTCTTTGACCTGGGTCAATAGCACAACAAATCCAAACAAAGAAGGAGTCCATCCATCCATTCATCCAATGTCTTCTGCTTTATCCTGCACATGAGGGTGAATGGTGGTACCAATCCCAGCTGACATTGGGCAAAGATGGGGTCGCACTCTGGACAGGTCTCCAATCCAATAGCATGACCAACATTTAGAGACAAACAACCATTCGCTCACACACTCACACCTAGAAACTAACCTCTGCATGTTTTCAGACATGTGGGAGGAAACCGGAGAAAACACACGCGCAGGGAGAACATTCTCACACAACTCCACACAGAGAGGTCTGGACCGGGAGGCAAACCAGCAACTCCTTGCTGCGAGGCAACAGTGCTAGCCACATGCACTACTGTGTGACTGAGAGTGTCATCCTCTCAAACATGTTCTGTGATAGCTTTCATTTCATCTCCCATACCGATACAAGTAGGAGTTGGTCTATTCAGTTAGTCTACATAATGATGAAAAATAATAATAAATCTAGCTATTGTCTTAGTTTGACTAAAACCAGACTGTGGCATGCAAAACATATTAGTCCAGTTGACATTGTTTGTGAAAAAACTGTAATATTTAGAAGTTAATAAATGGTACAAACTTGACATGCTAACGACTAGCTGATAGCTAAAGTTGTTTCGGTCAGTGATGTAATAGATCAACAGTAAAACATGTAATAACAACAAGCAGGAAGGGGGCATACAGCAGAAGTTGTGCAAGGATTGAGATCGTGGGTGGGACTTGAGATCACTGGCTGGGCAAAATTCAAAGGCCCTGGTATACTTCCACACACACCGGCAAAGATCGACTGCGCACCACGCACATGAAATGGTGGAGGTGTCTCTGTGCGTCTCTGCTGACAGAGATAATGCACCTTTGTGTCGCTCTCTGTCCATGGTGCTGAAGTGGACAGAGACAGTGACCTTATTCTATCTCAGCACTTTTTCTCTTTAGCACTCACTACCCTATACAAAGGCAAAAACGATATTTTGAAGAGTCTGTCTTTTTCCATTTATTTAACTCGGCACAACAGATCGGCAGGGTTAATGTGATGTAATGAAGGTAATGTCATTAAAGAGCAGCAAAACAATTCGACAAAGGTGCTGAAACAGCACCGCAAAACAATTCCTCAGAATAATTTGGCTATATATGATATATAGTGGGCTGGATGACAGGCTCATCTTTAGATGACAGGACTTAAGGATCAACCCTGTCACCTATAACACAAAACGCTATAATAAATACATGACCTCTGCTGCTGTGGCCTTTTATTTTTCACCTACTTAAGGTACTTGCTGCTGTGGCAGATGAACTTGCCGGTATGACAGCAGATATGGCAGTTTCTACCTGCTTTGTCATCTGCTCCTACACCTCTTCATACCATGCTTTTTTAAAACTAAAATTAAAAAAGCAGCTTTGTTTTGACAGCATTATATTATATAATCGCTAACTAGCCTGAGATTATGCACCTGGTTTAAATCCACATTCTGGTTGACACTACTCCTGCTCATGGAAAACTCATTGGCTGATTGACTGGGCTCCCAATCGTAGTATCACAGAACCACTCCCTCAATCAGGTCCATCAGGTGAAGGACGCTTCATACAAATAATGTAACATTGTTTATTTTCATGAAGACAAAACAAGTGGCAGAGTATCAACAACAAAAAGCACCAAAAGTCACGCACTGCAGCTCTAATTCTCCATCAGCTTAAGTTTATGCAGATGGACAGAGTGAGACGGGCTGGCAGATGTGTTGGCGTGGGCTCGGGCCGGGGAAGCCTTGGTTTGTTTTTATGTGTGGGAAATACAAACACAACGTAATGATCATCACACTCACTGGAGAGACAGTGCCTACACTGTACCACAAACTTGCTGTGTGGGTGAATGGCACAACAATGACTGACTGACATGCTGTGATGGCATTTAGACAAAGTTGTGTCTCATTGGACTGGTATGCAAAAACACATGCGCAGTGAAAAGCTGACACACACTGACTCGCACAGCTGGTACCGTGGGTGGATGTGCGTGATGGGGATGCCTGTAAGGTGTCGGCCCCAAATGGTCAGTGGGCACTGAAGCTTGTGTGCAACCACGAGTCAATAATAAGGACAAAGCAGGAGAAGCGAGTATAACATACACTGAGCAGTGGATCCACTCAATTACTCATGTGTTGATCATGCAATAGAATCGTTGGGGACAGTGTGTGCAGCCATGCATACACCCTTACATGTCATTACACCTCATCTGCTGAACTGCCTATCTCTCATGAATGAGTGTGATTCTGTTTGCTGCCTCCTCATGGTTCTCATGTTGAGGAGCAGACTACATTGATTTTCACTGTCAAATGTTCAAAAGAAGCTGAAAATGTTTTCAAAGTCTGAGTCTGACAGCTTTGTGGGTATAATACCGGCAGTTTTTTTTTTTATTTTTTTTTTTTATATAATTTCTTTTCAGTGTTGCTTTTATAATATTTCACATACAAACTGCTTTTGAAAATTATGCGACAATACTTAAGTTTACAGCTGCTGCTCATTCAGCGATGAAAGCACAGGCACTGAGAGCAATCAATAATCAACTGAAGTAGAACTGAGGCATACATTAGTCAAATGGAAACAGGAAAGCAGAGAAATAGGCTACGGAAAAAGGTATTTTAATGACGTCATCTTTAATGCTTGCATGAGACTCATGAGTCTTTAAGCTCATTCACATCTGCTTAGTTTTCAATACACAGCAATGTAGCTGTAGTTCCTTGTTTGCATTGGAACTTTGGAGATGACTGTGATGTGAAGCATCTGTAAGTAGAAACTAATAGCACATTTCCACCAAGTGGAACGGTTCAGTCGGTTACATATTTTTTGCATGATGATAAGTGCGAAAATAACAGGCCATTTATCGGTACCCTTCCCTTGGGGTACCAGAGTAATGGCATGGTACGGTTCGAGCTAGACCCATTTCAGAAATGAAAAAAACAATATTCTCTTTTACAAAATCAAAATGAAAGCAAACGACTCGTTTCCCATTTAATCCAATTTTGATTAATGCAAGTTGCGTGGCCCGGAAGTGATTTGTGCCAGAGCGCTATCAGAGGGCCTGCAAAACGAACCAAAGAAGAAGTATGGCTGGACTGGGGGATTATTCTAGCATGATTTGGCAGGTTTTTATGGGTTATTAGGGCAAATTATGAAAAAATGAAAGAAAACAAAGTCGCATATTTATTACAGACTTATTGCAGAAATTACAGCTATAGCCCCTTTTCTTTTTTTTCATTTATAACTGAATAGAAATTTATTATTTCTTTAACCATAAAACTGTTAAATTAATTACTTAATTAATGTTAATGTTTTGCCCTGGTAGACTTTGGCCCTTTCTCAATGCCCAAGTATGCCAGTACATACTTGCATACACGAGTACGATCTCTTCAATTGGAACAGCAGTGTACTTCCTTGTTCTACTGTTTGAATGGCGGGTGGTGTCAAGCACTTAAGCCTCATTACCGCCACCTACAGTGTTGATGAATAAAAAATGAATTATAATACTTTTAATAAATGCATACATTGTTGTTATTTTCACATTTTAAATATTTAAGTTAATGTATTAATTCATGTTTATTAAAATATACAGTACCATGTGGAAAATGGATACATTAGAGCAGTGTAGAGTAATATATATATAACGCACACACACACACACACACACACACACACATATATAAAATGTGTGTATATATGTATTTACATAATAAAGTCAAAACATTTACATTAAAAACAAAATAACATTTCAACAACAAATCTATGGATCACACCCAGTATGTAATGACGGAGCCAGCGGATCATTTCATCAGGACAGGCCGAGGTAACGCTGCTCTGTGCCGGGCACTGTGAGCACCGAGCGTCCGCTGAGGCAGAGCTGATCACCTCCGACAGAGCCGCTGTCATACTACAAATACGTCATATCTCATTACACAAACCACATCTTTGGATTCTATATGACTAATTTCTCGTGTCAAATGATTTTAAAACTGCGTTCCGGGACACAAAAAAATATTTATTTCAGGTTTATATAAGTATTTTATCCTGCTGTGTTCCGCTGAAATGCATTCTGGGATATATGGCTTTCCTGTGTACGCAAGTACGCACAAGTATGGATATTGTGAAACAGCCAGTGAGTGATGTGTCACTTTTCAGCACCTGTGCGGTGAACAGCGGCATTTGCGTATTTATCCACGGGAGAAGCTCGCATGAAAAACTATTTCGTGCCCACAATTTACTATTTTGTTGCCACGAAATAGTATTTAGTGCGCACGCGATAACTATATTCATACCCAGTCATGTGGGACCATCACTACTGTCAGGGAACCGTATGATATCAAAACTTTATGAAAAATGTGAATAAATTAAGGCAATAAGGGGTTTCGCTTTATGTTTTTTTTAAATATTAGGACAAAGAAGGTTTTAGTTATTTATTTGTCGTTCATTAGCATGTGTGTGTGTGTGTGTGTGTGAGTGACTCTCTGTCTGTAGCATATAAAGTTAGATGGATCTCACTCTTGTGCTCTCGTAGTATTTAGGTTTATGACAAAGTAGCTAGATTTGTCACTGTTTTTAAAAATAAAAAAAAAAGTCTCCAGGGGTCTGTAAAGTCTCTGTAAAGTCGTACATATCATACTTTCCTGCATGCATTGGTGCATCCCCAATTATTAGCAAATCAGTGAATGGAAAATCAAGCAAAAAGCGTTCAAGAAAACAACATGAAGCAACACATATAAAATAATAGAAACTGTCAATTAAATAAAGCAGTTCACGCTGCAGCACAGAAAATGGGTTTTGTGAAAAGCCGGGAAAGTGCAGGTATATGGTTGGCACTGCCTACCCTGACTGCACGTCACTGAGCGCTGTGACGTGCAGTCAGGGTAGGCAGTGCCTCCTTCAGAGCCAATCAGCGCTTTACGCATAACGAGTGAACGAGACTGAAAAAAGGAAGTTTGAAATTTAAGTCCGCTAGACTAGATCAGAATGAGCAAATAAATGTCAACAAACAAACCACGGGGTGCAAGCATCTGTTATGCAGCGCAGTGAAGTTGGTTTGAAATTGGTTTGAAGTTAGATATTCAACAGACACTCGCTCTACAGCGCCACCCAGTACAAGCCTCTCATTTACGTCGTCATCACCCGTCTCTTTCACTTGGAGCAGCATGGTGTATTTGTAGTTTTAGTTTCTGTGAGTGGGTTAAAATATTGTTTATTTTTATTGGATAGCACTAAACTTGATTTATGTTTAATTTGTGTGGTTTTATGTTTGCTGTTTAATTTAATCTGATAGTGAACTATTGTTTAAATACAGTTTGTGGTTTGATTATATCTGTGCTTTTAATTATTTTTACAGTGTAATATTGCCTTTGCTAGTCTGAGCAGTTTTATATAAGATATCGAAACCGTACTGATACCGTGGCCCCAAAACCGTGATGCATATCGAACCATGGGAAAACTGTACCGTTGCATCCCTAATATGTATATATATATATATATACACACCCTCTCAGGATCACAGGCCACCTGTTGAAGACTGATATGAACTCTGTTGAATCAGCTATAGAACCTAATTTATGCTGTGATTATGATGAACTACACCAGTAAGCCACAATACTAATGAAGCAGCAGTGTCAAGTCCAGCTTTAATTGTCATTTATTGATTGTCATTAGTGGCAGTTAGAAGTCTTTTTCTTTACTTTTTGCATTTGGTTACATTAAATTGTAGACATTGGTGTCACACACTATAACCTATGTTTTGAACTTTGATCAGATTAAATAACAATTTCCTTTATCACATCACAGCTGAAGCTTTTTCACCGACTTTCAGCTGGTGGTTATACACAAGCAGCATGACAGCTTGAGGCACAGACTCAGCAAAGCAGCCTTGAAATGGCATCCACAAAGGCATCTGTTGTGCTTTGCTTTCTTTCATTTTTTTTAATTGCCGGGGAAGCCACTTAACAATGTTTGTGGTGTAAGTGCAATATGGACTGAGAAATGAGCCACAAGAACAGAGAGAGACAGACCCAGGGAGAAGGGTTCACTTTACTCCAGCAGGTTTTGATTAAACAGATCTAAATGTAAAATCACATCCCAGTCTGATCACTGTTGCCTCCTTTGACGATTTAAATACGTTTAATCTCCATCATCAGAGGGAGTTTATTAGGTGCTCTAATTAATGTACAATCAACATGACTGAAGCATGTTATAGTTACCATCCACAACAAATATGCCTAATACTCAATTCTGGTTGTTTTGGGTGTGTCTCTCCCTCTGGCACCACATTTTCCCATACGGCTGAATCATAATTCGTGGGGCATCCTCTGTAACAGAACCATGTAAGTCTCTTTTTTCTCTCTGTGTCCTCTGTGTCTGGCTGCCGCGCGCGCCGGAAACGGACCATTATGGTAAGGAAACGAGCTGTGCGCTCTTCTCCTACCCGTCCTCCACTCCTCCACAGAAACCAGTCATCATTACCGGGCACCGTGCCTTGGCTCTCCGTTCACCCCGCCTCTTCTGATGCCACCCTTTACCGTTTCTACTTTCACTCTCCTTCCCTCCTTCTTGTTCTCTTTGTGCGTCGTAAAGAGTCTCCTCCTCTCACCAAGTCTCTCCAACCAGCTTTTACGCGCGCACATGCTCTCCAAGAGAATCCCCTACGGTCGGCACCTCCCCTTTCCGTTCCTCGCCGCCCTCACTCATTCATGACCTCGGATCGGTGACGTAGGAGAATCCAACGTGCCCACTGCCGTAGGCAATTACTGGATGCTTTGGTATTTAAGGCACACTGGGAGCAATGGACCGGCACACTCTCAGTCGCTCCGACTCGGGAACCAGGGCATCAGCGGAGATAGCAGGCTAAGGCTTTACTTCTTACTCTTTCGCTAACTCGCTTTGGGCTTTGGTTCAGGATGGACACCTCTTCGATTTCTCGGAGCCGACGATGCTCCATCGTGCGCAACTGCAAAAGTAAGTGTTCCCCTTCATATTTCTGGACACTGCGGACATAGGCTCACTTTGCCTGTCATAAAGAACCTGTGCAACATTTTTTAAAGTTTTTAAATTCAATAATTATTTAACGTACATTGATTATTGAGCGTAACATCGGAATTGATACATGCAGGATGTTTCTTTTGATTGCCAATGCTGAAACAGAAGGGAAACTTAGGAAGCTGTGTTCATTTTCAAATAAAAATATTTAATAGTCACATTGCATGTGATCCATGTAAAGCTGATTATGAAAATAACACCATTTTAGTTATAGTTTTGCGCCCATGCTGTGCGTAAAGTTAGGGACGTGTGGCGCAGACGCGCAAAAAGGACCTTTTGCTTTTGTGTCGTTTATTATTTGTACCATATAGTGGTCATTCTAATTCCTTTATATGAACATACAATGACAATGCGGGCAATTCCGATTGTGGGGATGTTCATCCTGTCTTTTATTGATGTAATTATAGCTGGTTGAGATGAAAAAACAGTGCATAAATGCACAGACGCCATAATAAATACCCATTTAGAACCATATGTCGTGTGTGCTGCGAAGTGATGCTTTCACCACCGTGGTTTCCACTCACCTCTCCCCTCTCTCTTTCATCTCGCTCTCCTCCGCGCAGGCGGTCTCTCCCTGTGGTTGGTGGTGTGGCTGGTCCTCGGCAAGCCAAGTCCGGCATCGGCGTGTCCGCATCTGTGCGTGTGCTACCCGACGCCCATGACTGTGAGCTGCCAGGCGCAGAACTTCACCACCGTTCCGGTCGGAGTGCCCTATGAGTCGCAGCGCGTGTTCCTCCAGAACAACCGGATCACGGAGCTTAGAGTTGGCTCTTTCGGCTTCGGAACTCAGGTAAGGAGAACATGTGGAAAACTCAACCTGCAACAGTTTCTTGATGCTGATGCATAGAAAAGTAATGTTAAGGTGTAATTATACCCATATTGAAGAAAAATCACTTCTGCGTCACCAGGTTCTGTGGCTATTCTCCAACAACATCACGTGGATTGAGGCAGGTGCTTTCAGTGAGCTGAGGGACTTGGAGGAGTTGGACCTGGGGGACAACCCTAACCTCCACAGGCTGGAGGGGGCAGCCTTCCGAGGACTCGAGAAGCTCCAGAGCCTCCACATGCACCGCTGCCGGCTCACGGCCCTGCCCCATGACATCTTCCACAAGCTTTACAGCCTGCAGTTCCTCTATCTGCAGGTAGGAGCGCCGGAGAGTTATATAAATGAAAGCAGAACACTAACACACAGATGCTCACACACTCCTGTAGCCACCCAGACATGGAAATACTCAAAAAGCAGCTGCAGTTACACATTTTCTGAATCAAATAGTGTCTGTCTTACCTGTGATTAATCTTTTAAATTTTTTTCTTTCCTTCTTCAGGAGAATAATCTCCACTTCCTGCAGGATGACATCTTTTCTGACCTTATCAACCTGAGCCAGCTTTTCCTGCATGGCAACCGTATTCGCACCCTCTCGGAGAATGTGTTCCGTGGCTTAGTCAACCTCGACCGCCTTCTCCTCCACGACAACCGCGTCAAGCAGGTGAACCGCCGAGCCTTCCGTGACCTTGGCCGTCTCACCATGCTCTTTCTTTTCAACAACACCCTGGCGGAGCTGCCCAGTCAGACCCTGAGGGACACCCAGGGAATCGAGTTCCTCCGTCTCAATGCCAACCCCTGGTCCTGTGGCTGTGAGGCCCGCGCTCTCTGGGAGTGGTTCCGTGAGGCACGTGTCTCCTCCTCTGAAGTAATCTGCGCCTCTCCTTCTAATCGCCGTGGCCAGGATCTCCGCTTCCTCCGTGAGATGGACTTCGCGCTTTGCCCTTTGGCAGATCCCGGCTCTATCGCTGGCTCCACCACCACCACCTTCAGCACCAAGACCCGCTGGTGGTTTCACAAAAACAGGCCCCAGTCGTCCACAAAAGGCCTCTTTGAGAAATCATCAGAGACTGTCAAGGCTGGTTTGTATGGGAAAGGCCCATCTACAACCACTTCAGTAGTCAAGTATGAGCTGGGGGAGGAAGAACTGGCACTGCCCAAACTTGACGCAGAAGAGTACTGGGCAAACTATGGCAACGAGGACTCAGGTGTCACTCTGCGGTGCTTCGAGCTTGAATGTCCACCTGAGTTCAACCTGCCTCCATCTTCCTCCTCTCCCTCATCCTGCTCGCGAATCTCATTACTAGTCCTTTCTGTTTTCAGCCTCTGCATCATCCTCCACCTATCTGGCTGAATGAGACTCTTAGTGCTACCCCAGTTCCTTCCAGCCTGTTTTAAAGGCTGTGAGGACCCCTGTTTGACTCTCTGCACCCCCTTTGCCCGCTTTGCTGTGAGCTGTGAGGCACAGCGAGGGAGATTGGGGGATGGTTAGATTCTAAATCTGCCACTACAGGGCTTAACACTTTTCAGGGCTGCTAAGACTTCTTCAGCTAAGGTCATATATATTTACAGTACTCTACAGGTATGGCTTTCTGTGTCTCACCTGTATGATGTCATGGTTCCCTGCAATCAGGGCTACGAGGGCTGACTCCATCTCTAATATCAATGAGATTTGATAGCAGTTGTGAATGATGTTGTCAAGTTTGTCAACTCAACTTAGATAAAACTACTAGTGCTATACGTGCATCCAATTAACTGGCTGTACTGAGTACAATTACTGTTATATTCAGTGCACAGTAGTGAAAATACTGTAACCACTTAAAGTGTATATGTACATAGATCTGTTTTCTGTGGGTGTTTGATCTGACATATGATGCAGCACAATCCCATTCATCATTACATAGGAATACTGCGATGGCTAGTGTTTCTACAGGACAGAGCACAATGCAGTGAGGCTGAAGGTAAATGAGGAGAAAATATACTGTGAAGCCTGTATATGGCTGTTAGAGAGAAAGAGAACGTGGAAAGCAGGGATGTCAGAGAAGAGCAGACAGTGACGAGGAGAATGAGAGGGAGAGGAGGGGAAAGGGTTCCCAACAAACAGGATTAGTGAGAGGAAGATATGAAATGGGAGAAAGGACAGGGGACAGTTTAATGCAGCAATAAGAGAAGACAGTCGAAGACAGAAGGTAGTATGAAAAAAAGACAGTGCTGGTCGTAGAAACAGCAACCTGCAGGTGAAAAGTAATAAATCAACTCACGTAGTTCCTCCATCCATCATACCCTCCACCAATTTCTGTAAATACGGTGTTGTTTGCAACACCCCGACAGGAAACAAATGCTTCCTATCAGGAAGCCAGAGATTGTTTGTTTTTCAATGTCTTTCTATGACATATTGACATAATGTGTAAAAAGATTGTTGACTTTGATGCAGATGAACATCTAAATACAATTCTTTACTAAATATTTCCTGAAACTTGAGTTCTCATGATTTCCTTTGGGGTAATCTATTACACTTTATTTATTTTTATTTTTTTTAAACAAAGGGACATTTTAGGTGCTCTATGTGGTCACTTTCCTCATAATGATCACCAATGTCAGACAAGATGGGCAAAAACAAAAATCCTCAAAAAGGGAGCAGATTGCTGCTGTGTGAATAATCTGTGATTAAAGCGTACTCACAGGACTGACCACATGGACCCAATGTCACAGCCAGAGGTGACTCAGACTTGTTCTGGCTGCGATGGACATCTGTGTGTGTTTGAGTGTGTGTATGTGTGAGAGAGAGTATGGCTAAATGAGAATGAATGGATTCACAAGCTGGCAACACTGCCAAAGGCAAATACGTCAGTCGGTTTATCACTCCACTGAATCATTCCTGGGTGATGCCAGATGGACCAAAGAGGTGCAAATTGTCCTGATTTGTAAATACACAAACTGAAAGAGTTTGAAGCTGGAGAAAGCAACAGGTAGAGGAACAGCAGACTGAGACGATGTGAAGGTATAGAGAAGTGGCCTGCACTTCAGCAGCAGCACAAATGCAAAATAAGGAAGGAGGAAGTTACCAAATACAGGCACACACTAGTCAGCAGCAACAGCAGCATTTATCAACCCCTCCCTCTTCCAATCGAGTTTCCACATCACCATGTAGGAAGGAAAGTGAATAGCAGCTCCTCCCTTGTTTTTCTCTAAAGCTGTCTGAATCTCTCAAGGACAAAGAAAGGATGAAAAAACAGCCTCTATAGAGGTGATGAGGGCAGGACCAAGATGTAGTAGGAGTGAAAGTGTAGGAGGTAATTCAGTGAAGGAGAGAGAGAGAGAGAGAGAGAGAGAGAGAGAGAGAGAGAGAGAGAGAGAGAGAGAGAGAGATATCTCATAGTCAGTTAACCTTGCTTTAACAGGAACCAGACTACAAAAAGATCAAATGTTTTTTTTTTTCCCCCCTCTATCTATTTTTGAGAATTCGAGAAAATGATTGCCTCTTTTTAGGTCACTGAGAGTCTTTATGAAGAATATCTCTGGGAAATATGTAGTGTCAAATATTTAGATGTTTAATCTCTTCACAGTCTTGAATAGAAGGTCAAACTGAGCCAGGGTGCTCTTCAGCGGCCATGACAGTGTGGTCACTGTCAGACGACCAAAGTGCCAGTTATACCATTTTCCATGTTTCTTTGTAGTCCGTCACTGTGCACGTCTACGTTTTGTATCTGACTAAGAAATAATGATTATATATGACAGATTGGCTTATTTGTTATTTTTACTATGAGAGAAGGAATGGTGAAGCATACAGAAAAAATAAATTCATACTTGTTTTAACACAATTATATATTTGTTTCTTTTTATGTGGGTGTTTCATTCTATGCTTTGGCTCCTGTCTAATCAAATGCCCACAAGAATCAAAGCACACACGCACGCACGCATGCGCGCACACACACACACACACACACACACACACACACACACACACACACACACACACACACACACACACACACACACACACACACACACACACACACACACACACACACACACACACACACACACACACACACAGAGGCCCCCAGGCAGTTGACCAGCTTGTTTAACTGTAAACCACACAACTGAGGAAGACAGAGAACAGGAGGCATGGAGATGAAAAGTAAGCATATAGCCCTCATTATAATACACCAGCATCTCAAAGCATCTGCAAATAACACCTGCTCTCACAATATGACAACAGACTGTCACCGAGGAAAACATGTTAGGAATTATATAATGCTGAGCCTCAACTACTGATAATTTAAACACTGATGCCATCTGATAGAGCTCTGGTAGCTGAACACTCTCTGGCAGGATACGATGTTCACCTTTACAGATGTATAAATACATCGAACATATGTCAGATAAGTCTCTCTTTGCCGGCTGTTTTTCACCATAAAAAAGGAATAGATGTTGTGCCAAAGAATCAGATATACTGTATTCAGGTTCTAAGGTGGTTCTGACCCAGGGACGCTTCAGTGGAGTCATGTGACATCTGTAGCTCTATAAAAACACATGAGGAGTTTAAAGCAACTAACAAATATAGTTTGTCACAGGGCTGCCAACTTATGAGAAAACCTTGGAGTGAGACATCGTGGCATGCGGATCAATATGACTGGCCCAGTCGAGCTTACCACCACACACCCAATACATGTATTTATAGTATTATTTGATGCATACCAAGCTTATAATGAATTATAATCTATAACACTATAGTTATAAGCACTCATTAATGCTTTATACAATATGCTTTATGTATTATTAATGCTTAATACTCATAAGGCTTTATGTAATAATAATAATAATAATAATAATAATAATATGGTAAATAATGGGACACCCTGGGAGCTGGTGGATTCGATCATACAACCTTTCCAACACACGTCTACTTACTCATTTGCAGATTTAAGCATTGGTTTGTGGGTTTTGACTTGTCTTCAGAGCATTGTGAGCATTCGTGATAGCTAGTTACTGTTTAATAGTTGTTTTTGGCTCAGCCTGAGCGCCAGAGTTTTGAGTTATCCATTTTTGTTTTGTGGTGTTACCCACGTTGAAGGCCCTGAGCCTGATTTAGGGGAGCTATTCCCGTTTTGTATTTTAGTTTGTGTTTTCGTATTTTTGTTTGGGAATAGCCTCCTCCTACCTTAGTTTATTGAGTTTCATTTATGTTTAAATTTACCTTCTTCATTCATAAAATATTCGATTTTTGCTAAACCAATTATATCTGGTTATTTTATGTTATTTCCCCTTTCCCCAACGAGCTGGGGTCGTAACAGTGGTTTGCACCTTGTTGTGAACCCTCTGTATTTACGTTCATGAAGGCCTCTCTTGATTGTAGACTTTGACAATGACACTACATCTTCAAGTGTGTTCTTCACTTGGCTGGATGTTGTAAATTCACCATCCACTTGACTTGCCTTCTGTGGTCTTCCATGTCTTTTAGTATTTCTGTGTTCACCAGTGGATTTGTTCTTTTTAAGAATGTACCAAATTGTTGATTTGGCCACTCCTCATGTTTTGGGTCTTCCCCTGGCCCTGACTCCTGAGTACCTGCCAGTGAAAGCCCTTAAGGCTGAGTAGTGGTAGTGTACACAGAATGACACAAATAAAAAGCCTATGCTAGCAATGATGCACCATATCATCACAACAAATGACCGAATTTATATTAATAGTTTTATATTAATATATTCACATTTGCAATGATGATCTACAGCGAGATAAAACTATAAAATAATTACCTCACGTACAAAACAGATGCTTACAATGAACTCACTTCACTTCACGTCTAGCAGGTAAACATACAGCTCCTTTCATACACATCCTATGCTGTGTGTTTGTGCCACAACAACAAAGCAAACCAAGAGCACTTTCATTCAGAACACACACACACGCACACACGCACGCACACACACGCACACGCACACGCACACGCACACGCACACACACACGCACACGCACACGCACACACACACACACACACACACACACACACACAGATCCCACTCTCGCATGGAGCAGTGGAATCACAGCTTGTCGTGTCTATATAAGGATGAAACAAATGCATCAGACTGCTCATCATCATCATCAGCCCACCATTGGTCTTCCAGCTTTTGTGGGGTAGAAAAAAAATCCATGACGCACCTGCTTCATAGAGCACATATGAAATGTGTGGATGTGTCTGATTGGACAATATTCATGTCAGTCAACCACCAGACGCAATGAGAGAAATTGAGGTGGGAAGGTGGGGCGTGAACAAGTCTGCAGAAGCCAGAGTTGGTCGAATAGATGGATGACTATTAATGACTCCCAGTTGATTAATAAGAGAAATAGGGGGCAAGACAGAGATGGGGAGGAGGCTGGTTGCTGAGCATGTGCGTCACTACTTTGTCGAAACTTGTCTTCCCCCTGCTGAGCTTCCATCGTTCTATCTGTGTCTCCCTCTCACTTGCTAACACAAACAAACCTCTCACTTTCTTATATAGACACAATGTGTATGTTGTTTGCCTTTTCATGTGTTCAGGAGTTGAGTTTCCTGTAACTCCAATATAACATCTCCTTCTGTCACCACGACTCTGTGCTCCTTCACACATTGCTTCTTTTCACATATTCCCTCTTTCTCTTGACATCCTTCCTCTCCTGATTGCTTTTCTGATCACCTCCAGTCTGAGCGGGCAAGTTCCTCTGATTCATGGATTTTCACTCATTCATAAAGTTGAGCAGAATGTGTCACTTTGATTCCCCGTGGCTCTGTCTGTGCTCACATTTTGATTTCATTTTAATCAATGTTTAAAGTGGATTATGGATTATGTAATACATTTAAAGCAACTGGCCATAAAATCCTCCTAATATGTCACAGAGACTCAGGAATAATGTTCATATAACAAACTGAACTCACCAACAACAACAGTACAGACAAAATATTTGCATTAAAAAAAATATTTTGCAGACTGCAAATCATGTTTTGGCATGTGGCGCCACCTACCGCCGTCTACCAATCATTGCAGTCAGTAGAGTCTCAGCTGCCGAGCAACCATGGGTTGCCAGTAACGTCAGAAAACAAAACCTAAAAGACCTCTGTGTTTTGAATTTGAATGTCCACATTCTTACATATGGCACCTTTAAAATAAGACATTGATTGAAATGAAATCAAAATCAAAAAATTGTTTAGTTTTACAATTTCCTCTGTTTTGTGTGGAAAGGGAAACATATCCCTTTCAAGCATATTTTTCCATGTTTTTCATCACTTGATCTCCAAGGTAATATATGATGCCATGTTCTTGTCTCAGATATCAAACAAAGCACATTCTGTATGAATAGATGCAAACAGGTGAGTGTGTGTAACAAAAAGACTTGAAAGGGTTTAAAGCCAGTGACAACAATATGGGCTTGAAAACAGAGCACACTGCAGAATAAAATCAAGATGTGTGAAAGAAAAGGAGACAGAAAAACAGCAATAGATAGAGGTGTAATATCTGAGTCACATACTTGGATCTCTTCAACACATACGTGAACATTTGGGAGGCTTGACTGCACACACACACACACACACACACCCACACACACATACGCGCACGTGCGAATGCAGCCTCATTGGCAGTGTTTGCTGTTAATGCACCTTGAGAATGGCCCACTGGGAGACACACGTTGCTTCTAGCATTATGTGCATGGGATCCGTGGACATGAGCGCGTACACACATAAACAAAAGACACACATGAGGCTAAAATGCTGGGGCCTCATATGTGTCTTTTGTATAATATAAAAAATATATATAAAAAAATGTAAAATAAAAATACCTTTGGTTGTCCATCTATGGAGAAAACAGGCATTTGTTTAGACGATCCATGTAAATCTTATGGTGTTTTACAGACAAACATTCATCAGAAGCTGAAATGATCTTTTCTACTTTGAGCTGCGTTTTTCTTATCATACATTACCAGAGTATATGCAGGTATCGCAAAGTTCAATACCTTTAATTTTCCTTTAAGTTTCATTTTCGTAGTGTTTCAAAAAGTCATGTAAAATAACATGACCGCGGACCGCGGTTGCATAGCCACTGTTAGCAGCAAGACGCCATGTTTCTACCGGAGCCTGTAAGGACAAACGCGAGAGAACAAAACTAGCGTCTCTTTACTTGTAGCGGAAGTCCCGCCTCCTCTCTCTCCGCTTCGTCTGCTACGGCCGCGGTAGCTCGCCCTCTCCCTCACCTCACAAACCTCATCTGCTGACACGGAGAAAGACGACGAGGACGACATTTGACCAGCTGCTGATACCGTAGCGCTCAGGGAAGGGAGGGGGTGAGCAGAGCAGCAGGTCTTTGTTGTAAATTTCAGCCTCTCCTCTAGATGGCCCTATAAACTACTTATTTCCCCTTTAACTTACTAGTTGTAGTTGGCAATTAAAGGGATACTTCACGGATTTGCATGTGGCTTTGTATCGCTAGATTATGTATTGTTTTTTAAAAATTATGCTTCCCTCCCTCAGTTTTTAACTGAGTTGTTAAAAAAAATCTGTTTTCCATTTTCAGAATGTGCCCTACTGTGATGCAAAACGCGTCATTTGATTCACAGTAGGGCAAATTTTGTCACGATCCACATTCGCACCACAGACCTATTTGTTGTTGTTTTGTTCGTCGCCACTCTGTGTTCTCCTCTCTCTCTCTCTCCACCCTGCAGGGGGCGTGGCTGACCTAGTTCCCTGATGACACCAGAATGACTTCCACCTGCGCAGCTCCAGCCCAGCTGCTCCTGATCAGCGATCACGTGGGCTTATAAGGCGGAGCTTCGCGTCTTCTGGTGTCAGATCCATGTTTTCGCTCGCTTGGTAACTACTCGTTCTTTGCTGCTAGAAATCCTGACTTCGTTCGTCCTTACCTCACGTCTTTGTTCAGGTCACCACGTCTCCTGTCGAGAGAGGATCACGGAGTTTCCTGCGGATTCCTTTCCACCCCGGAATCGCTACCTCCTGTTCCTCTCCGTTCCCGTTGTCATCTCCACGCCAGCATCGCCTCGTCGCCCTTCTTCGATCTTCGTGTGCTTCCCGACTCCGCTCTTCGTCATCTCGAGTGAGTCCGTTCCCTGGAGGAACAATCACGAACTGTGTCGCCACGAAGAGTCGTTGAAGACGCTGACTTTGCGTTCGCTGGACATTCAACCCGTTTCTGTCTCTGTCCCCGTTGTCACGTTAGCTAACACAGCACGTGCTCGTCGTTTGTTTATATATCTATATATATCTATAATTATATCTATATTCTTATATCTATATTGTTATTGTTATATATATATATATATATTCTTATTGAGTATACCGCTGGTCGGCTATTGTTGTTTGTATATTTATTATTATTATAATAAATATTGTTATATTGATACCTGGTTGTCCTGCTCTGCATTCGGGTCCACGCCTAAGTCCTCGGCTTTTCCCTTTAAAGGGAAAAGCGTAACAGTTGGATCTGACCAACCATGGACCCGGCAGACAGAGACCAGGTTATACAGGCGCTCTTAGCACACAGCGAAGCTATCCGTCGGCACGAGGGGTTGCTCACCGACGTAGCCTCCGCTCTCCAGGAGCTAGCTACTAGCGTTAGGCCTCAGGCACCCACCCAGACACTCGCCGCTGCTCCCGTTCCAGCGCCTGTCGCCGCGCCCGTAGCTGCTACCCCGCACATTGGTCGCGAACCATTCGTTCCAACCCCCGAACGTTTCTCTGGGGAATTAAACAAGTGCGCTAGTTTCTTGTTTCAATGTTCGTTAGTGTTCGACTTGCAGCCTACTACTTACCCGACTAGCCATGCTAAGATTGCCTTCTTCGTCAACTTATTGACGGGTCGAGCTGCCCAGTGGGCTTCTGCGTTCCTCCAGTCGGGGCACCATAGGGGGGTTACCTTCAGGACATTTTCTACAGAGCTAACTCGGGTTTTTGACCACAACTTTCAGAATTGTGATATTGCTAATCAGCTACTGTCCCTTACCCAAGGGAGATCGTCAGCAGCAGATTTTGCCATTAGTTTCCGCATTCTGGCAGTAGAGAGTGGTTGGGGGGATTCCGCATTACGGGCTATATTTCGGCGGGGATTAAGTGACGAGTTAAGAGACGAGTTAGCTACACGAGATGTCGCACCCAACCTCGAGTCGCTAATGGAGTTAGCCATCCGATTGGATGTTAGACTTAAGGAGCGAAACCACGAGAGACGACGGAAGCTAACAACCCGAGGTTCTCCTCTAGCCCCGTCACCAGTAGTCCCCTCACTTTCTTCTGTCCCGGCTGATCCTCATAGCTATTCAGAGCCCATGCAGCTGGGTCGCACTCGTCTTTCGACGACGGAGAGACAGCGTCGGAGGCAGATGGGAGCCTGCCTATACTGTGGACAAATGGGTCACCTCATCGCCGCTTGTACGCTTCGCCCAAAAGCCTAGGCTCACCAGCTCATGCAGGAGTGCTGGTGAGCCGGACCATTTCCTGTCCTGCACCCACCCGTGTGTCTTTAAAGGCCCAACTTCGCTGGGGCCAGGAGAACATTGCCACTAATTGTTTGGTGGATTCCGGAGCTGATGAAAGCTTCATAGACACTCAGTTCGCTGTACAGGCCGGCATTCCGACGATACCATTAGACAAACCAAAGACTATTTCTGATCTCAATGACAAACTACTGGCCGAGGTGACTCACCGCACCGTTCCCCTTACTCTGACTTTGTCTGGGAACCACGTCGAAGAGGTCCAACTCTTCCTGATCCCCGCTTCCTCGGCGTCGGTGGTCCTGGGACTGTGAAAGAAATTTCATTGGAGTCATCGGTGTTGGTTAAATCGTGTCTTTACTTCATGCATGAAGGAGAGAATCTGTCCCAAAGCTGGTCTAAATGTTCTCTGAAGTTGCTTCAGAGAGCTCAAACATATATACAGTCACATCAAAGCAAGTTACAACAAGACAACCCACTTTCTTTATGACCCACACATGTCATCCTGTGCCCCTCATGCCGACCCCTGCTTTTACAATCCATCATTTGTTCACAGCTTGACTTTTGGTTAATTGTTATCTTTAACAACATGGAGAAAGCCTTACACTAAAACCATCCACGAGAACAGGAACACAATTTATTTCCCACAGGACTTCCCTGGCTTTCCCTCCACAACCCGTCGTTCGACTGGCCCTCTGGTCGTCTCTCCGGTTGGAGCGTCTCCTGTCACTCCCGATGTCTTCGTTCCGCTCAACCATCCTCGACCAGGCCACCCAGTGAACCACCAGCACCCCCAGACCTCTCCAACGTTCCCGAGGTGTATCACGACCTCGCTGAGGTCTTCTCTAAGGACCGAGCCCTCTCCCTACCTCCGCACCGACCCTATGACTGCTGCATCGACCTCCTGCCTGGCGCCAACCTCCCGTCAAGGAGGCTCTACAACCTCTCCCGCACCGAGCGCCAGAGTATGGAGGACTACATCAACCAGTCGCTGGCAGCAGGTCTCATCCGACCATCATCGTCTCCTGTGGGGGCAGGGTTCTTTTTCGTGGAGAAAAAAGACGGGTCCCTCCGCCCATGTATCGACTACAGAGGTTTAAACGACATCACTGTCAAGAACAGATACGCTCTTCCTCTCCTAGATGCCGCCTTCAACCCCCTCATCAAGGCCAAGGTGTTTTCCAAGCTGGATCTACGTAACGCCTATCACTTGGTTCGAATCAGGGAGGGGGACGAATGGAAAACAGCCTTCAACACACCTAGTGGACATTTTGAGTATCTGGTGATGCCATTTGGCCTTACCAACGCTCCTGCGGTGTTCCAACACCTCGTCAATGACATTCTGCGCGACATGCTGGACAAGTTCCTCTTCGTTTATCTAGACGATATCCTGATTTTTTCTGAGACAAAGGAGGAACACGCCCAGCATGTCCGCCTCGTTCTCCAGCGACTGCTGGAGAACAAACTATTTGTAAAAGCTGAAAAATGTAGCTTCCACTCACAGTCGGTTCCTTTTTTGGGGTTCATTGTCAAGGAAGGCAGTTTGGCCCCTGATCCATCTAAGATCTCAGCAGTAAAAGACTGGCCCACACCCACATCTAGGAAACAACTACAACGTTTCCTAGGATTTGCAAATTTTTACAGACGTTTTATTCGTAATTATAGCCGCATTGCTGAACCTCTAACTAACCTCACCTCTCCCAAGCAGACGTTCCTGTGGTCCAACGATGCTGAATCAGCCTTCACACGCCTGAAGGAGATGTTCACCTCCGCTCCCATCTTGTCGCACCCGGATCCTGATCTCCAGTTCGTGGTCGAAGTCGACGCATCCGACACCGGGGTAGGGGCGGTCCTTTCCCAGCGCAACCACGCCGACCAGAAGCTCCATCCCTGCGCCTTCTTCAGTCGCAAGCTATCCCCGGCTGAGAGAAACTACGACGTGGGCAACAAGGAGCTCCTGGCGGTCGTCCTGGCCCTGCAGGAGTGGCGACACTGGCTGGAAGGGACCGTCCAACCCTTTATCGTATGGACGGACCACAAAAACCTGGCCTACCTCCAGAACGCTCAACGGCTCAACTCCCGGCAAGCTCGCTGGGCCCTGTTCCTGGGCCGTTTCCACTTCACTCTGACATTCCGTCCTGGCTCCCGTAACGTCAAACCCGACGCCCTTTCCCGAATCTACTCACCTGATCCTCCGGAGCTGGAACCAGGCACCATCCTACCCCCTACCTGTATCCTCGGCGCAGCTACGTGGCCTGTGGAGACCAGAGTCCGCGAGGCTCAGGCCAACGAGCCTGACCCCGGAGGAGGACCTCCCGACCGGCTATTCGTGCCGGAGGTCACTCGCTCGGAGGTTCTCCAATGGGGTCACTCCTCAAAGCTGGCTTGCCACCCTGGGGGCGCACGCACTCTCCAGCTCCTTAAACAGCGCTTCTGGTGGCCCACCATGTCTCAAGATGTTAATACCTTCGTCTCAGCGTGTCCCACCTGCTCGAGAGGCAAGTCGTCTAATCGTCCCCCGTCTGGATTACTACACCCCCTTCCCATTCCCCATCGTCCCTGGTCACACATCGCCGTCGACTTCGTCACCGGCCTTCCCACATCCAACAATCACACCACTGTCCTCACTGTCATCGATCGGTTCTCTAAGACTGTCCATTACATCCCCCTCCCCGCCCTTCCCTCCGCTATGGAAACAGCAGAGGTTTTGGTCCAGCACGTCTTCCGAATTCATGGTTTTCCAACGGACATTGTGTCGGACCGGGGTCCCCAATTCGCCTCCCAAGTGTGGAAGGCGTTCTGTTCAGCGGTGGGGGCATCTGCCAGTCTATCTTCAGGTTATCACCCGCAGTCAAATGGACAAACAGAGAGGGCCAACCAGAATATGGAGGTGGCCCTACGCTGTGTTGCTGCCCGCCATCCAGAGGAGTGGAGCACCTTCTTACCATGGATCGAGTACGCACACAACTCCCTAACCTCTGCGTCAACAGGTGTCTCCCCGTTCATGGCGTCTCTTGGTTACCAGCCCCCACTCTTCGACTACCAGGAAAGAGACGCGGCGGTTCCTTCGGTCCACGCCAACATGGAGCGCTGCCAGGCGGTTTGGGAGGAGGTTAGAGCCTCCCTCCTCAGGGCGTCCCAACGCTCCCAGGATCAGGCCAATCGCCATCGGATCCCTTCTCCCGAATATGTTCCCGGCCAAAAGGTTTGGCTTTCAACCAATGACCTACCCCTGCAGGTTGAATCCCGCAAACTGGCACCCAGATTTATTGGTCCCTACCCGGTGGACAAGATGGTCAACGCCACATCCGTCCGCCTCAAGTTGCCCCAAGCTCTGAGAATCATCCAACCTTCCATGTGTCCCTCATCAAACCAGTGGTCGAGTCCGAACTGGTCCCTCCCGCCGATCCCCCACCTCCGCCCAGGATGATCGAGGGCGGAGAGGCTTTCACAGTTAATCAAATTCTTAACATTCGCAGGCGCGGTCGAGGGGTCCAATACCTAGTCGACTGGGAGGGTTATGGTCCGGAGGAGAGATCCTGGGTTCCTCGTCGCTTCATCCTGGACCAGTCCCTGATCCAGGACTTCCACCGCGATCACCCCGATGTACCTGCTTTGGCGCCAGGTGGCACCCGTTGAGGGGGAGGTACTGTCACGATCCACATTCGCACCACAGACCTATTTGTTGTTGTTTTGTTCGTCGCCACTCTGTGTTCTCCTCTCTCTCTCTCCACCCTGCAGGGGGCGTGGCTGACCTAGTTCCCTGATGACACCAGAATGACTTCCACCTGCGCAGCTCCAGCCCAGCTGCTCCTGATCAGCGATCACGTGGGCTTATAAGGCGGAGCTTCGCGTCTTCTGGTGTCAGATCCATGTTTTCGCTCGCTTGGTAACTACTCGTTCTTTGCTGCTAGAAATCCTGACTTCGTTCGTCCTTACCTCACGTCTTTGTTCAGGTCACCACGTCTCCTGTCGAGAGAGGATCACGGAGTTTCCTGCGGATTCCTTTCCACCCCGGAATCGCTACCTCCTGTTCCTCTCCGTTCCCGTTGTCATCTCCACGCCAGCATCGCCTCGTCGCCCTTCTTCGATCTTCGTGTGCTTCCCGACTCCGCTCTTCGTCATCTCGAGTGAGTCCGTTCCCTGGAGGAACAATCACGAACTGTGTCGCCACGAAGAGTCGTTGAAGACGCTGACTTTGCGTTCGCTGGACATTCAACCCGTTTCTGTCTCTGTCCCCGTTGTCACGTTAGCTAACACAGCACGTGCTCGTCGTTTGTTTATATATCTATATATATCTATAATTATATCTATATTCTTATATCTATATTGTTATTGTTATATATATATATATATATTCTTATTGAGTATACCGCTGGTCGGCTATTGTTGTTTGTATATTTATTATTATTATAATAAATATTGTTATATTGATACCTGGTTGTCCTGCTCTGCATTCGGGTCCACGCCTAAGTCCTCGGCTTTTCCCTTTAAAGGGAAAAGCGTAACAAATTTGGATTAGGGAAAACAGATTTATTTACAAGTCAGGGAAAAACTGAGGGAGGGAAGTACATTTTCTAAAAAATACTACTGCTATTCTAGCAATACAAAGACACATTCAAATCGGTGCAGTATACCTTTAAAGTTAAAGCACAGCCATACAACAGAACTCAGATAAGCTGGGAAGAAACAAAGCTCAAAAGAATATATAAAACCAAAGGCAATAAATGAACTGAGGAAGAACATCATATGGCGGGAGACATTTCCAAATACTCAAGTGTAATAAGGATTGCTCCAGATGTTCTTGTGTAGACTTTTAGTTTGTATCCAAAACATTTGATAATGACAGTATCACGGCTGATCTACACCCTCAACAGATAAAAAGGCAATAACTATTAATGAATTAATGAACAGCTCCATCTTTAATTTCAATTGTGTAAAAGTAGAGCTGGAAAGGCTTATTTAACATTACTGGAATAAAGCTCGAAAGGAAATACTTTTTGGAATAAAGTGGGAACTCCTTACATTTGTTTTGATGCAATCGGTTATGTTCTGCATGTGTGTTAGTCTAACAGACGGCGGCAAAGAGAGGAGAGACTGAGTAAAGTGAACGGCGATAGCAACAACAGACCCAGTGAATAAGAGAAATAAAATATTTTTTTTTTTTAAATTTTAATAAAAGAAAATACTCATGTGACAAGTATGGTACTAATATTTTAAGTTTTAGTTTTAATTACTATACTGTGATATATACCGTTACCTGCATGACTTTATTATGATGTGGAGAAAGTAGCTGTTTGTCCCATTATGTTGGCTAATGTTAATTTGCCACAGGCCAAAAAGCTCAGAGGAAGTATTTCTGTAAACCATGGGGGTGAGTATGTCTGATCCTTCTATCTCATATAATCATAAAGCAGCAGTAAAATTGTCCTCCGACTCTCCTAATATTCCTTTGAGCCCTAACTGATTAAAACGGTCATTGATTCACTACCTAGATCACAGGGTTAAACAAACATCCTCTTCATGAAGTTGTCTTTCCAGATCACTGCCCCCATCTTTCTTTCTATCTTCTCCTCCACATTTTTCAGACTCACATGAAGCATCTCCATGTTTTTTTTTCCCTTTGCAACTCTACACAAGAAACTTTGGAATTTATCCCAACACCTTCCCACCTTCCTCTCACAACTCCTCCTCTTTTCTTCTTCCCCTGTGTCATCCTTATGCACTTTCTGTTCTGCTCTAGCTGCGATGACTGTGTGTATCGTTGAGGTGTGAATTACGTTTGTCCTGTTGTTTTTTCATCGTGTTGCTTCTATGTAAAGTACGACTTGAGAAAAACAAATGGAGCTGCTTTAAATGTGGCAGTTTGTAACTTTTTGGAGGATTCGACAACGGCAGACACTGAATATACTATTTGAGTTACATACATAGATACATAATTGCTTCAAAATAAAAATAGATTTTTAAGCTTGAATATGTATATTTAGGCAAAGGTCAAGCTTTCACAATGTCCCCCATCTCGTGTCACCACAGAAAAATCAGCCAGAACATGTTTGGCAAATAAAGAATGAGCCCGATGCAAAAACCATCTGTAAAACCATCTGTTTGTAGACTGTAGACATCCTTCCTAGTATTCCAAGGCCATTATATTTTCTTGCTGCACTTAGAAAAAGAAGTGTGTGTAGAGTAGTCCTCCATCTGTTGCAAATTTATATTGGACCTTTATCCTCCATTGAATCAATCTGTTTGCAGTGTCATGAAAGCACATCAGCCCAATATTTTACTAGTTACAACTGTTGGTTAACTCATTTCTATCTAATAAGCCAATCACATTGCAGCAACAAGTGCATTTAAACATGGAGACATGGTAAAGGCAATGGCAATTTTAAAATGGCACGGTCATTGGTTGTCACCTGGACTGGCTAGGGTATTTAAGAAATTGCTGATCTCCTGGGAATTTTACACACACGCCTTGATGATGCTAAAGCAACTTAAACAATCACTCGTTTCAACCAAGGTAAGCAGGCTATTTCAGGGGGTCCACAGACTATGACAATGAATTTGTTTCTCAAGCAATGAATTGTTTCTTAATGTTAAAATGTACTAAGCACACAGGAGATAAGATTTGTGTGTATAATTTTCAGTTTATTAACAATTTACAAAATGTATTTAATATTTACACATTTTTTTAACAATGACATAATTTTTACAAAAATTGAAATGAAAATGCTCTCTCTCTGGTACTCACTCACTTAATGTTAACGTTGTTAACTTTATACCGGTGGCCTCTAGCAAACCTATCTTTTATCTGAACACAAAAATGATTTTAAACAGCGACTCATTAGGACGAGTGATGTCAAGTGATTAAAAAAATGCATTTATTATTAATTCATCTAATTAATCTAATTAATCAAATTTTTAATCTCACCTAAAAATTGCCCTCAACTTGAGGTATTTTCCATGTGAGCCGACGACTCGGACACTTGGGTTCTCCGTGGTTGCGCCTCCTAGCAGGAAAGCGTTGAAAAGTTAACCCATTGCCGATCTTTCTCCCATTGCGATTGTGTGTTGCACTGTTACATACCACGACACAGCAACGGTTTCACATGGTTGAGATGGTAAGTAACGCCAAATTAAGCAAACGAAGACATGCGACTGAGAACAGTACGTCTACAGTGCGCAGAGGTCCAAGCAGTAGTAGTGAAGTACAGGAAGTGAAGTAAGCCTCCAACATGGCAGCCATGCCAAGTAATGATGCCACATGCCCGAGCCCTCTTAACGCGATAATTTGACACCTAATAGTTAATATAGCTAATAGTATTAGCCTTGAAACTGGATCTGGATCCTGCAATGACTGCTCAGGCTGAGTCGTTTCCAAAATCACAGCCAATGTTTGAAACATGTCAAATTATGCCTCTGTTCATGCATCGTCTCCACAAATCCAGTTTTACTTTAAATGCAGCTACTTTATCTGCCAACTTGAAGACGAGACGAGTTTATGTACCATCAGTTAAGTTACACCCATCGCTATCAAGGGGGGGAAGTCCTTGCCCCACCAGGGATAAAATTAATTTAGCAGAGACAGGGATAGGAAAACCAGAGGGGGGGAATCGCCCCCCTCCCCCCACAAATCACACCCTTCTGACATCTACAACCTTTCAGTATCCCAGGCAGTAGTCCCACACATTTTCAAATCCTTCACCATCATACCAGTCCCCAAAAGACCAGACACATCCACCCTTAATGACTTCAGGCCAGTGGCACTCACACCAGTTGCCATGCAATGCCTAGAAAAATTGGTTCTGACTCAAATCACAAAACACTGTTGAACCTTGAACCTGGAAATCAACACTGGTCAAAAAAGCAAGGAGTCCCTCTTTATTAATCGGCATGGACATCCATCAAGTACCCATTTTATTTCTAATACAGTTTGCTGGACTAACTATAATAAAAGCACATCACTGTCTGTATTTTCTGGTTGATCTATTGAAAGTCTGTGGGTGACTAATGCTCATCAGAAAACAGAAATGGCAGCAAACACAAAAAGGCCAGGGGCATGGAGAAGGAACAAGGAAATGATGAACCGGACAGAAGCCTTCACACTGTAGCCCACTCAGCATAAACTGAACAGGCAGGGCCTCCCAGGGTTTCGACTCATTGCTACATTCATAACCAAACATAACAAGGGCAGTGGGTTTCCTGCTGTGGGAGTGTTTCTGGCTGAGATCCAGCTCTCTCTTCTCCTTTCTAGCCAGAGTAGAGAAATTAGAAGAAGATATAGAGTTCGCAATCTTTTGAATTGCCTTTAGAATTTTATTTTGAAATTTAATCAAATTGACACTTGATCAGCTGTGGTTTCCCCTTCATTGAGTTAGTTAGCTATGAGTTATGAGTATGCTACTTCATCATATTCCGTTGATATTTAAGTCATGATGTATTTACGTCCTCTGTGGGAGGTTTTTTATAATTAAGATGGTTAAAATTTTAGTACACTCTCATGACTAACTGACAATAGAGTTTCGCCATAACTTGGTTTCAACTTGAATGTTGTATCCATGTTCAACAGCCAATCAGATTGTGGTGACCAGACGTCACTGACTGTTCGTGTTACGTGTTAACTTTTAACAAATATATTATTTTTATAATTGTCACAGTTTTTACAACATCAGACGATTGGAAGTGTCACAATATCCATGTTTGAACAGGAAACTTGATTACTCTCATTTCAGCTAAGCTCATTTTTTTATTTTTTTTCAGAATCCTGGGCATAAGGATTGGCATGTGAAGTTGCTGCCAACCCATGTGTCCAAGGCCTCAGTGTGGCGTCAATACATGAGGTCGGCTAAGGCTCTTGATATGTGTATAAATTGATTTCTATACAATAGCCAAATGCTTATATAGACTGCAATATGTAATGTGTAAAATGTGATTTTTTTTGGGGAAAAGTAAAATAATTATTTTCATTGTGGTTCTTGCTGTCAACAGGTAGTGGAACACAGCTCTCCTGAAAGTCGCCTCAATATTCCGCAGCTTGTTGGAACGGCAGATGGCAGAGTGATAGTAAAGACCATCGACTGGCAGACACATCTGAGTCCCTACTTTTGAAAGCTCCCACAGATCAAGAGTTATCAGCACTTTAGGTATTTATATTCAAAATTCTGCATTGTATGAATAAAAAAAAAACGAATGGACATGATAGTGTTCCATGTGAACAGTGAGCCATGTTTTAAATATCCTGTTGTGTGCTTCTATTCTGTCACAGCTTTGATGCCAACAGACCAGGTGTGGCGCTTGCTCAAACTCACAGTGACGCAGAGCCTATTATATCATCCATAGATGAGTAAATTTTTGACTTTAAGTCATTTGTGTCCTACCTTTGTTTGACTAAAGGAATGAGCTCTGTTGTTCTGATCACTCTGATAAAGTTGCAGATCAAGTCCGTTCAGTTTTTATTCACAATCAACAGGCGTCATTGCATTTTAAATATAGAAGCCAGCTGGTTCCACCCTCATGTCACATTTGGCATGCTCACTCTTGTCTGATGTACACAGATTCTTGTTGATCTCAACAAACCAATTGAGAGTTCTTGGACTAGAAGTGAGTCACATTCTGCCAATTTCCCTGCATCCTCCAAAGCTCCTAGTCCTCTGCCGTCATCACCCTGGGTCTATTTTCATTCTGCAGAAATTATGATAAACCACTACAATGCATTAGTGAAATCCCTCTGTAGAGCTCACAGATGTGTCTTAAGTCTTAATATAGAAACAGTTGGTGTTTGCTTATCATCCTTATTGTATTTATTCAGATAACGCCTCTGTTATTTTCATGTGTAATTCTTGGGCAACTTGCAGTTGTGGTGCATTAAGAATATCCCTGAACATTAAATATTTAGGTTGAAGAAAAATAATGGTGCTCATCCAGGCTCTTCAACACCACTGTGTTCTTTCATAATTCATGAAATGTGCATGTCTATTAAATGCATGAAATCAGGAGAAAAAAGCAACAAACAAAACTTGACCATCAGCAATGAGCTTTTCATTAACTGTTCATTAGCCTGTCCTCAAAGGGAAGCCACATCCAAGTCCAAACCAAAATCTCTTTTTATAGATTCACCAAATTAACCAATGATCACAAGACGAGTTTCCTTTATACTGTGGCCTGGAGCAGAGATGCTATTTGACACAGCCACCGAGCACAGCCCACACCTACCAAATAAAGGTACTCTTATCAGTCAAAATGCAAGCTTGACCAAGAGCTTTACCATTCCAAACCGTACCATACTAGACCGAACCGAAACATACCGTGATGACCACAGTTATAGTGGTGGATTTATCTTATAGGACAAAACTGCGTAGTACCCGTTTCACTGAAACATATGCGAACTGATAAGCCAACCTTATCTATAGCATACAGACAGAAATTCCCCAAACCTCTAGACCCACAAAAACCTCCTTAAAATTACAGCTCAAGGTCAAACAGTCAGACTTCAGGCATTAAGCATATCCCCTGTGTTTTTAAATGGAGCAAAAAGTCTTACAAAGGAATGTAAAACTAAATGGGCTCCACACTTTAGTTGTGCGTGAGTTTGAGCCAATGGACAAAGCTGAGGTTCAACGTAACTTTTATGAAGGGATGATGGAAATGGTGCCAGACACTGCCTTCAGAGGTTTGAGACATCACCCTGAGAGTCTCCTACTCTACACTGCTGTGACAGGTATGGGATCTGCATGAATTTTTTATATGATGCTGCAGCCTGGAAAAAAGTTTAAAAATAAAGTCTGAATTGTGTAAATTTTTACTAATTGATGTTTTTTCTTTGATGTAACGTTGAGTCAAAATGTTCACTTATTGTTCTTCATTGTTGTGTTCTCTTGTTGTTGTCCATATCTCTCCTGTGGCAGTGCTGTGTTTTGTCCTCACCATGTGTTGGGGGGTGATAGGCCTCCTCCCAGCTGCTGTGTTGTGTGGGCGCTACATCTGCAGCAGGCATGTAATCCATGGCTACCTGGAACATGCCATGAGCAGAGACATGGGTGACATTGAGGAGTTCTACATGAAATCACCAGGTTATACAGAATACACCCACCAGCCAATTTACTAGGAACACATGACACCTGGAACAGTAGTTAACAAGTTAAATTTATGTTTTTTTATTTTTATTTTTTATTTTTTCATAATTTTATCCAATCTGACCATTCTCCTGTGACATCAACAAGGACATTTTTTTCTCAGTTACCTCTCATCGAATTGTGATGCTTGATTTAAAATTGAGCAGGTTGACTTGACCATATTATCTATATACCTAAAAGCATTGATCAGGGTACTCCAGATCATATATCTAGGTTTTCCAAGCAGGGATAAAGATTATTTAAGATTATCAATGCAGTATAAACTGCTTGCGCGCGCAAAACATAGCCAGGACACACACATGCCTGTGAATGCAACATTTAAAATGATCATGCCCTATTGATGCTTAGGTTTTTTTAGCTTAATGAGAAAAGGTGCAATCAGTAAAACTGATTTATTATAAAGTAAAACATAAATAAGTCTCTGCGCTGGTTCTTTGACTGATTTGCCTTTTTCTGTCTTGTTTTGACATCTTTTATCCATTGTTGATGTGTTGATGTTGATATGTCCTTGTCCTCAGACTCCTGTCTGTGGGTAGCAGAGCTGAGAGGCAAAGTGGTGGGTGTCGTGGCAGCTGTTGGCCAGAAGTCAAGAGGTGCCGTCATGCTGCAGCGAATGTCTGTTGACTGGAGCTGTCGGCGGTGTGGAGTTGGGGTTGCGCTGGGACAGAAGGTTCTAGAGTTTGCTACAACTCACAGATACTCCTCTGTTGTGCTGGGAACCACAGCGTACACCCAAGCTGTCCACCGGCTCTACCGGCGTCTCGGTTTCATTTGTGTGGGTGTCACCAATGGGTATGTTACACCTGATATGAGACTGTCCCTCCTGGAAAGAATATTCTACAGAGTCCAACATCACCACTACAGGCTGGATGTGCACAGCTGTGCACAGATTGGTAAAAGTGGACACATCTGACACCATACAGAGAAGAAAAGTATTAGAGAATATCCATGGAAACAGCAGTGTTTGTCTTCTGTTCACATAGTTATGACCCTGAATGACTAAACGCATTCTACACAATGACATTGTGTGTTATTAAAATGAATGGGGTTTTATATTTATTTACATGCTATAGAGCTCTGCTAACATCACAACAATGCTATTTTGGTAGGAAGCCACACCGTTACATATAATGTAAATTGCAGTGGACTCTTCCCATCACCACTCTATTTCACAAGCAAGTCAAAAAAACTAATATGACCTTTACATAAGGATATACACACTTTCAAAACTCTCTCCATACTCACAATCTTTCTGTCATTTCCTTCTTCTTTGTTGGTTAACACATCAGCGTAATGTAGGAAAAGCTGTTTTTCTTCATTTGCAGAGTAAGTGCAGCTGCTAGAAACATGATGGCACAAAATGGTGGCCTCCCTAAACTAAGTGCTTTAAGCACAGACAGTATATTTATCATTAATATCAATTACACAAACACACTTATGGGTTATATACAGTGGTATGCAAAAGTTTGGGCACCCCTGTAAATGTTTGTGATTTTCCTTTATAAATCATTTGTTGTTTGAATAAGAAATTTCAGTTAAATATATCATATAGGAGACAAACACAGTGATATTTGAGAAGTGAAATAAAGTTTATGTGATTGACAGAAAGTGTGCAAGAATTATTTAAATGCTGTGTTCTTTTTCCACCATGCATAACGCCCCTTGTTTTGCCCAAATAACTCTATTTTACTTTCATCAGTCCACAGCACCTTATTCCAAAATGAAGCTGGTTTGTCCCAATATGCTTTAGCATACCTTAAGCAACTCTGTTTGTGGCTTTTTTCTGCATTACTGTTCCATACAGCATCTCCTTGTGTAAAGTGCGCTGAATAGTTGAACGATGCACAGTGACACCATCTGCAGCAAGATGATGTTGTAGGTCTTTGGAGCTGGTCTGTGGGTTGACTGTGACTGTTCTCACCATCCTTCACCTCTGCTTATCTGAGATTTTTCTTGTTCTGCCACTTCAGGCCTTAACTAGAATTGTGCCTGTGGTCTTCCAATTCCTCACAATGTTCCTCACAGTTGAAACTGAGAGCTTAAATCTCTGAGATAGCTTTCTGTATCCTTCCCCTAAACCATGATGTTGAACAATCATTGTTTTCAGGTCATTTGAGAGTTGTTTTGAGGCTCCCATGTTGCCACTCTTCAGAGAAGATGTAAAGAGGAGAAACACTTACAATTGACCTCCTTAAATACCCTTTCTCATGATTGTATTCACCTGTGTATGGAGGTCAACTCAACTCAACTCAACTTTATTTATAGAGCGCTTTAGGCAGCTAAAGCTGGTACAAAGTGCTTAACAGTACAATAAATAAAACATGGCACATAAAACATAGGAGACAAAATAAAAACAATAAAACTATAAAACAGTAACAATGTTTAAATAATAAAAAACAATAAAACTATAAAACAATAAAAATGTTTAAACAATAAAACACTAAAACAAGAGCAGAGTCTCATGCTGAGTTGAACGCAGAAGAATAAAAATGTGTTTTAAGATGAGTTTTAAAAATGGACAGTGAGGGGGCCTGTCTAATATGAAGCGGGAGGGCGTTCCAAAGTTTGGGACCGGCAATGGAGAAAGCTCTTTCCCATCTGAGCTTCCGTTTAGACCTCGGTACCTCCAGGAGCAGCTGGTCAGCTGACCTGAGGCACCGAGCAGGAGTGTAAGGATGGAGAAGCTCAGAGAGGTAAGGCGGGGCAAGACCATTTAAAGATTTAAAAACAAATAAAAGAATCTTAAAATGGACTCTAAAATGCACAGGCAGCCAGTGAAGGCAGTCAAGGGTCACTGAGGTTACCAAACCAATTTTGAGTTCCAATAATTAGTGCTAAAGGTATTGAAATCAATAAAATGCACATGCCAAATTTTTTCTGTAAATCATATAAACTTTATTTGACTTCTCAAATATCACTGTGTTTGTCTCCTATATGATATATTTAACTGACATTTATTATCCAAACAACCAATGATTTCTAAAGGAAAATCATGAAAATGTACATCGGTGCCCAAACTTTTGCATACCACTATATTTAATTGATGTCGGTAAACCCACCTAAATTTTACAAACTGGACCATATGAAGGTCTGACAATATCCAAGGAAACAACAGCATTGGTCGTATATCTTCAAAAGGTCATATCTATGTTTCAGTGATGTGCAGTCAAGGACCTCCCCTGTCATCATGTCAAGAAAAAATACTTACAATGATAAAAGAAAATCAATTTCTCCACTTGACTGTTCTATAAATTAGTTTTCTGTATGATTTCAACATTTCTATTATTATTATCTATTTTTTCTAATCATACAGAAAACCAAATATTGAACCACAAAAAGTTCTGGTTCAATGACAATTTGAATTTAAACAGTCCTCTTCATCATGATGTTCACATTTTGACATCATGAGACCAAGAAAACACTTCAAAATTAATCAAGTTATTTAGACATTGAGATTTTTTGTTGTGGAATTGCCACTACTGTTGTGAGCACTTGTTTGTGATAAAGAAATTACCATTGCATCCTTCTACTTAAATGCCCTGCTTTTATGGTAGAATATCACTGTAGCATGACATTTTTATAAGGCTATCCTTGTCAAATATCCATAACTTCAAGAGCGCTTGAGATAATATATACAAACATAGTAAGGCACAGACCTGACACTGACCTGAGAGTATGCATGTGTAAAAATATGTTTTCAAAAATATGTGGACTCCTAATGAACGTTGTGTAATGTGTATGTATATATATATATATATATATAGTGAGTAGACCCTAGTTTGTGTCTTTCCTTCATTTCCTCTCTCTCTCTGGTCCTCATCTTGCAGGTTGCAGGATCCAGATCCAGTTTCGAGGCGGCTACTACTATTATTATTATTATCACCATACATGTCATCACCATTATTATTATGCTGTAGACTGTAGTTCTATAATAAGTAGTAGTAGTCATCACTGACTAGCTGTCTTGTATAAACTTTTAACTTGACACAGTTGTTATATATCTGCTCCTGGTCACTTTCTTCTGTCTCTACTTCACTTCCCTCTTGTCTTTTTTCTCCCCCTTTTTCTCCCCCACCTCTCTTTTGTCCCCCATTTTTCCTTTCACCCCAACCGGTCGAGGCAGATGGCTGCACATCTTTGAGTCTGGATCTGTCAGAGATTTCTTCTGTTAAAATAGAGTTTTTTTTCTTTCCACTGATGCCAAGTGCTTGCTCATTGTGTGCATCGTTGGGTTTCTCTGCTCTGCATGATGTTGTCTATGTACAGAACCTTGAGATGATGTATGTTAAGATTTGGTGCTATACATATACAATTGAATTGAATTGAATTAATCTCTTAGGCAGCCACTGTAAATGTTGCTTATGGCTTATTAATTATGAAATAGAAAACACTTTTATCCTTTATTTTCTGTGTTCAAGATAAATAATAAAGAAATAATCACATCATTTTAACGCCCATGTCTGGAAAGAAACTTGAAAGGCTAAGTGACAAATACTGATTTTTAACTGAATCAGCAAACGGACGTTTGAACAAAACTTGAGTAATCAGGAGATTTTGCTGCATGTTCAGCATATTTGTGTTTTTGGGGAAATGTGCTCTTCCTCATAAGTGTGAATGGGGTGAGGACACGTTGTTGCTGATTTGTGTAGAACTCTTATTACACCAGGTTTATCCCCAAAGATGCCAAACACCAGAATCTGATTTATCTCACAAATCACTTCATCTTGATTGGCAAAGACACAAAAGAAACAAACCTAAAACTATGATACAACAAGAAAACTGATTTAGATTTTTAATTGATCAAGTTAAGCTCCGCCTATTGACCAACCCTCACTTTGTGATGAAGGACCACAAGAGTAAAGGGAACTTATGTAGATGTATTTGTGATAGCAGCATCAGTGCAGGGTGTACATTTGTTTTTCTTTCTGACACGGCACAAAACACAACTGACATCTTTTCATACACAGGTAAGAGCCATTTTGTTCATGAAATGTAAATATTAATTATGCAAAAACAGAAAAAAATCTCATTTCAAAAATGTCACTTTTCTTCTCGGCTGTTACAGAAGCTTATTAAACGTATTCAAAGATGTCTGTTGAGTACCGTGCCTCTACAGTGACAGACATGGACGCTGATGACAGCAAAATTGACTACAGGCAGCTTCTCGGGAATAGCAACAAGTTACGCTTGTGGGGTAAAAACTAAGAACTTTATTTTATATTTGTAACATGTTTTGTGATAGGACACTGTTTGACATTCTATTCATCTACAAATATGTTTCTGGTGCTCATATTTTAAAATGTTTGGGTTCAGTCTCTCATCAAGATAAGTCAGAAATGACTGCTTTTTATCACATTGATTTCCTTATTTGTTTTAGTTCATATGAATATAGTAACTGGAGCAGAAATCCTCAAAATGTGTGTTTAACATACTTTTCATTCCTAGGAAAGGGTATAAATTAAAAAATAATTCTCCGGTCTGACAGAGAACAAATGGACTTTCATGTTTCTCTGCTTCAGTTTCTTTTCATTTTGTTGATATTTTGAAATGCTTAACATTTCTTTGTGTTAGTGATCATTGTTTATTTATAATTTTTGCTAATGCTTTGCTTTTAAAATAAAATAAAATAATTAATAATTAGAAAAAAATTATTAGCATTAATTAAGCGTTATCAAGCGTTATGTTTTCTTAATCTCTGCTGATACATAGTGATTTTAGGTCTTAATATAATACATTTATTACAAATATCCCCTTTAATGTACATAACAACAGCTAACTTAGGAAAAACAGTACAAAATAAAAAAAAACATCAAAAACAGTGTGTGTTCTACACAAATGGGACTCATCAGATCACTTATAAAACATGGTTCATATAAGGATTTTTAATAGTCATTTCATAAACTGCTACATGGAAATTAAGAAAATAAATTTGTTTGTCAGTAATTTGCTCATTATTTATTTCCTATTTTAGTTTTGATGCATTAGATCACGAGAGGGAGTATTCACTAAAACAATGTGCAGACATAATAAATAAACCACAACCATAGAATGTAATGTCCACTGGTTTGTTGTGTGTGTTTTGATTTAAGTTACCAGATAAGGTGTGTTTTTGAAGACATTTCAAATAATTATTTGTGCATCGCTAAAATACCATTTAATTTGCCAGCACTTGGACTAAAAATCCTTCTTCTGTGCAGTTCTTTACAACAATCTTTTAAATAAATCTAGGTGAAGGTCCTAACCACAAGCTCCAGTGATCACTTCATGAAATTAAAGTTTCTGTTTTTATTTTGTTTATTGTCAGTTTATACATTGAGATTCAGCCCGTACAAGATTGCTACAGTTTGCCTCGGGCTCCTGAGTCTTCTCCTATTGGCTGGTGTCATCGGTCAGAGCATCCATCGTGAGTTCAACTCTTTGTTTCTCTCATATTCAGTCATGTTTTTAGCAAGCTGGCAAATGCCATTGTAAATGTACTCATCAAGAACATATTTCTGTTTTCTGGCAGATCGAAAGGTAGACAAAGACAATCTAAGCGATATAAAAGCTGTGATTAAGGAGAAAGAGAACCTACAGGAAGATATGAAGGTGGTTCGGAGAGAGAAACAGACTCTTGAAGCTAAACATAGTCAGTTACAGCAAAATTATGATTACTTAGGAAAGAAAAAAGACCAAATAGAGACAAATAACAATTTGCTGACTGCTGAAACCAACAAACTCAAGCTAAGCCAAAGTGAATTACAGACCTCTAAGGTTGCTTTAAGCAAAGATATTGAGCAGCTCAGAGCCAGCAGGAACTCACTGGACATCAATAACAATGCCTTGTCTGCAGCTGTAGACCTGTTCCGAACAAAGCTTGATGCATTGGTTAAACAGAAAAATGAGTTACAGATCAGTTATGACTCAGCGACCAGGGAGAGGGACAATCTACAGAACAAGTTCAATAATGTGTCACGATCAAAGGACAATCTGCTCAAGAGTTACAACGACTTGATGACAGATGTAGAAGAATTACAGGGAAGATACAACTACTCTAACAGTGAAAAGGACAAGATTGAAGGCAGTCACCAAAACATGACGAGGGAAAGAGACAATCTGCAGCTAGCTCTGAACATACTTAAACGTGCATTAGACAGGATGCACATTGCTTTCTTGTTGATGTCCCGGGAGAGAGACCAGCTTCAAAGCAGCTGCGAAAACGTAACTGAGGAGAGAGATGTGCTGAAACAGAAAATCACCAACTTGACAGTCGAGAGAGATTATCTGCGGACAGAAGCTGACAAACTAAACGTAACGATTAATGGTAAGTCAAAAAACATACATTGACTTGGTATGATATCACTTGTAAAAGATATTCTCTTCTCAATGTAACTTTATGAAATGTTCAAGGTTCAATCATAGCGGCGACTCTGCAACTGGGCCCATTTATCCCTCTCAATTGTAGTTTTACAGATTTCTTTTCCCGTGTGAATTGGCCATTAATATTACAGATGTCCTGTGGTAAAATTACATTACTTCAACTCCCCATGTAAAACTAAGCTCATCTTAAATGGCTTAAAATGGTTGAACATGACAATGCCATTTCTTCAAAGGCATTTTCATTTTCAGAGAGTTCCTGTTAGTTTTTCTTTGACAAATGAGCATATTGTTTTCAAAGGTTAAATACATTTTTAGAGAAATAGAGAAGTGGCAAAATACATATCCATAAATATTGGGACATTGACACAATTCTCTTATTTTTGGCTCTATGCACCACTAAAATGGATTTGAAATGAAATGAAAATTTGCTTTGACTGCACACTTTCAGCTTTAATTTGAGGGCGTTTACATCCAAATCAGGTGAACGGTGTAGGAATTACAACACTTTCTATGTGTCTCCCACTTTTTAGGGGACCAAAAGTAATGGAACAAACTAAACAATCATAAATCAAACTTTAATTTTTTAATACTTGCAAATTGCAAATCCTTTGCAGTCAATACCAGCCTGAAGTCTGGAAGGCATAGACATCACCAGACACTGGGTTTCATCCCTGGTGATGCTCTGTGAGGCCTCTACTGACACAGTCTTCAGTTCCTGTTTGTTCTTGGGGCATTTTCCCTTCAGTTTGGTCTTCAACAAGTGAAATGCATGCTCAATCAGATTCAGGTCAGGTGATTGACTGATAACATTCCATATTTGCTTTTACAGTTTGCTTTGGGTCATTGTCCATCTGCACTGTGAAGCTCCGTCCAATGAGTTCTGAAGCATTTGGCTGAATATGAGCAGATAATATTGTTGGAAACACTTCAGAATTCATCCTGCTGCTTTTGTCAGCAGTTACATCATCAATAAACACAAGGGAACCAGTTCCATTGGCAGCCATACATGTCCACACCATGACACTACCACCACCATGCTTCACTGATTCTCCACACACTTCTCTTCCCATCACTGTGGTACAAGTTGATCTTGGTCTCATCTGTACGGTGGTCGACAGGGCAAACGCACTGCAAACCCCAAAACTCCAGCAAATAACAAAACGCCAGCAAATATCAAAACGATGTGATGTAAAATGCATCATTCCGTGTCATCACAGACACGAAACAACAAAAACAGTGCTTCATAGAGAGACACAAAGAGAGTCGTGTGGAGCTTATATATATTAGTTTACATTTCAAACAAACAGCTAATTTCAAATCTACAGCTTTAAGGCTCCTCCAGCACATGCCAATGATTACCAATTAGGTTAAGGTCTGGAATCCTTTTTTAGCAAATCCGCACAATCTGGCATTGTCGTCTTGGAATTTGCGCCCCAAAAACCTGGTCGTTCAATATATTGAGACGCTAAGCAGTGATGGGACAATATACAATATCATTGCTCTTTGCGATTAAAAGCACTTACAAGTAATTAATTGCAGTGAATTTCTTTTTATTGTAATAATCGTTTTTTTTGTTCATCATGCCCTCTGGAGGTTGTTGCTGGAGCTCTCACAACGATTCTGTCATCAACTGCTGATGTTTTCCTTGGTCTACCTGTTCTACATCTGTTGCTTACTACACCAGTGGTTTCTTTCTTCTTCAGGACATTCCAAATGGTTGTACTGGCTATGGCCAATATTTGTGCAATGGCTGTGATTGATTTCTTTCCATCTTCTCTCAAATTCACAATTGCTTATTTTTCACCCATAGACAGCTCTATGGTTTTCATCTTGGTTTCATTTCTAACCTCCATCCATCCATTATCTACCGCTTCATCCTCCACCAGAGGGTCGCGGGGGGTGCTGTGCCTATCTCAGCAGACATTGGGCGATAGGCGGGGTACACCCTGGACAGTTCGCCAGTCCATCGCAGGGCCACATATAGAGACAAACAACCATTCACTCACACACTCACACTTACAGTCCAAAAACTCTAAATTGGCCACTTCTAACCTACCCTACCCAATTGTAAACTGAGCGTAGGCATTCAGTGCTATTGATTGTTTGAATAAACAATGTAATAGGACACACCTGGGCAACACAACACACCTGCCAGTCACATGTTCCTATACTTTTGCTCATGAAAAATGGGTGGGTTCAAACAAAAGGTGCTATCTTCTATGTTGTGTATCAGATCCAGATGTAAATACCTGGAAGTAAAAGCTGAAATGTTAATTTTTTGTCTCATATTCATCTTTTGATGTCAAACCCAAATGTATGATCTTAAATAAATGTAAACAAAACAAAATAGGTATGGACAGAAGGTAATGCCTGTTTAAATTTTAGAATCTAATATTTCAGTCATTGCAATGATTTCGTTAATTGCAATTATTTAGGTCAGGATAATCAAGACATTTTTTATCTTCCCGTGGCTATCCGCGAAGAAGCTCCAGTAGTAATGATCTGATTTTAAATTAAAAAAAAGCCTTTTATTCATTGTTTTTTTTTTTTCAATGAATGTCTCACATTTTCAGAGAGGAAATGTAAATCAGGCTGGAAGAAGTTTCAGCACAGCTGCTACTATGCTTCTGTTGGCAAGAAAACCTGGAAGAAAGGCAGAGAACACTGTCAAGGTGAAGGAGGAGACCTGGCGATCATAACAAGCCAAAGTGAAATGGTGAACATCATAATTTACTTGTGTTGTACTATGTTTGCGTTCCACTTACTGCATGTCCACATATACGATGAAAAAATGTAAAAGAGTTTGTCCCCAGGGATGAGCCAGCAAACGAATAACATCGGACACTGTAATTCCTCTCACTTTTTGTTGTGTCTGACAGCATATTATTCATGTTTTATGACCCACAAACAACCCAATCTCTCGACGTAGCAGGCAGGTGTTTGCAGTCTGAAATATTTTACAGTTTTATCCCACATTTTTAAAAATAATAGGCTCTGCTAAGGTACAATAATTTGTTACACATGTAGGTCGTATAGCATCTGTTAGTCTTGCAGAAAATATCTGGTTCTTCAGCAAATGGTCATCACACTAAACTCAGCCGTAAAAGTTTTTCTTACATTGTTAACATTAACTTTCAGTCCAACAAATTTCAGCTGTAGCTTTATGTATGTATGTTTTTTCTTTCTTTCTAATGTTCAGTGCATCTCCAGTCGTGGAAAACATTAAGATGATGGTAACGTTGAACTGTTTGTTGCTTCTCTCATAGACCTTCGTCAACAGCTTGTATTCAAATGACAAAGAAGCCTGGATTGGACTGTCTGATTCAGGAATAGAAGGGAACTGGAAATGGGTGGATGGCTCACCACTGACTCTAACGTAAGAAACAACATACAGACGTGTGTCAGAGTAAAACAGTGGCCTTCAGAGAGAGCAAGAAAGAACATATAAGGCAAACTCTAAGGCTATGAAGACCAAATACTTTTTTTGAAATCTTGAAAAAATAAACCTTCCATAATGTTACACACTGGACCTTTAACTCTCTTTGTGGCTGTCTCTTCTTATCCTGCAGGTTCTGGGGTAAAGGTCAGCCTAACAGCTATAGTGGACGGGAGCAGGACTGTGTGGAAGTCTGGCACCGTTCGTCAAAGCAAGCGGAATGGAATGATGAGAACTGTAGTTTAGAGCAAAACTGGATCTGTGAGATGTAGTTTTCCTGTGGTTGTAGTGCACAGCTATTACATCATCACTGTAATAGGTTTACATAATTGTAAATATGATCATTTTACACACAATTAATGCTCCAGCTGAAATAGACATTTAGTATATACATACTGTAATTGTGATATTGTATGACTATTTGATTATTTTAATCAGAGATCACAGTTACAACATAACAATGCATAATTGTAATATACTGCAGAAAGTAATTTGTCTCTGATGATGAACTATTTTCTAAATGTGTTTTAAGCTTTGACAAATTAATTTGCTTCACTAATTATCTATTTCAATGACAAATTAATACATTTCCCATGAGGACACTCAGTAATAGCTGCTTCTCTGATGTTTGCTGTTATCACCACTTCTTATAGGAACAGTGTTGGGGTAGTTACTCAAAAATTTTAATTAGTTACTAGTTACTTCTGTAAATTGTAATGAGATTACTTTACTAGTTACTGGATTTGAAAAGTAACTTCACTACTTATTACTTTACTTTCCCGTTTCTTAATTTACCCTGTAGATATATGGACAAACATCACTTAGCCTGCCCACATAGTGTTTATTGTATAATGTATACATAATGGCATGTAAAACCATATGATCCAAAGCAGAATGGATCATTTCTCTATGCGCAGTTATACTGTATCCACACATCCATATATGACACATACATAATGATTTTTATGATGAGGATGGAGTACCGTCTTGATGAAATACATGGGATCAGAGTAGATCTTAGTAAAACGTGTTAACAGATTCTCAAGAGCTCACTTTTCATTGTTTTCACTCCGTGGTCTCAATCTTTCTGTAGAAGACATTTAGCGCTGTAATTAAGGGAATAACAGATGCATCAGATCAGCTGATTTCTTTTGTTAACTGCTCAAAGAGAGAAAGAAGAGAGTTCTGTCACGGGGAGTTCTTAATCTGTGCTGTTTGCAGCCAAGTTTCGCTTTTGCGCAGATACTTTCCAGCATTTAATAGGTCCTTCTTGTTGGAATCGTTTTATTGGTGTTCCAAACTGATCTTGGACAGACTCTAAGCAGGTATAGACAGGTGCGTGATGGCCTCAGTTTTTGCATGCGTCATCGCAACATCGTTTCTGTGGTTACCGGGGGAAACGGGAGGAAAAAATAGGTCGTCTTTAGGACCTCCTGTCAAAAAGTAGGGCGTCTAATTTCTTATTATTTTCAGTACGCCCGGACGCCCTGCTGGCTAAAAGCCTGTTCTCCGGCGTCTCCATATCCATCTCCATTTTTCGCCTTCGTACCAGCAGCTACGTCACTCAAATCGATCTCCATGACAACAGTGCGTAGGAAAGCACACACACATCACTTAAACAGATTAGAACTTTACACACAGGCAAACTCGGCATGGGTAACGCAGAAAATGCTTTACTTTACTTTGATATTACCCAAAAAAGTAATATCGTTACTATAATCCGTTACTTTGTAACTTGTTACCCCCAACACTGTATAGGAACACACTGACTCAAGGACAATGGCCTCGGCTGTAAACATTATAGCCACACCGTCTGACTCTCTTGTGAGTCTTATTTTTACTTTACCATCACCAATTAAATATGATGTGAAGATGTGAAGGTGCCTTGGTGCCACAGCATTAAAACTCAACCCACACTATGGTTGAGAGGATAACCATCTATGGACTTATCAACAAAAGAGTAGTGTTAAACGAAGAGGAGTTGGATCATGTTGCCTGAATTCCCTCCAACATTTGCTTTCACATAAACAGTGATCCATCTCCTTATTGGCAAAGTTCCTTCATTTGTTGTTAGATATTGTTGCTGTCAGTGAGGTGTTAGAATTTTATTGTAAGTAAGTAACACTCTACACTTAACGCTGATGGGTGATTCTACATGTTTTTGAGGTAAAACAGAGCAAAGAAGGGAACTGTTGATACAGACTGACGTTTACAGCTGCTAGCCCAGTATGAAAAGCCACATGGATAGTATTACACACTGTACTGGATGATATCTCACCACCACCTTCACTAGCAATCATGAAATGGAAGATGAGGATCAAATCATGATGAAAGATCCCTAATATTTGAATTGTTTCACGTCCAATAAAAGGATCGCTGTACCCTTGGGTGTTCTGTGAGAACATCTCCCACTAAAAAAGCCACAATTAAATAGTACTGCCTGTTACTCACTTTTATATGGTGACTGCCATCTCTCTAATTTTCCAACAAATCAGGGCACACTCCGAGTAGCAGATGACCTGTCATCATAAATTCAAAAATGTAGAAATCTTCGATGTCCTCGACAGAGAGAATGGCCAGACACACGACAGGTAGGTTCCCCGAACCTGAACTCGTTGTTGAGATGATTTTGTCAATTGCGTTGAGAGACCAATTAATCAATTCCATGTTTTATGGTTCGAAGAGACATGTATGTATCCCAGCATAGGCTATGCAGAGGCACAGAAAAGCTGATGATGGCACTGCACTGCATGCCTATGCCCTCTACCTGCGAGGATGCTACAATGCTATGAATGCACTTAAAAGCATGGAGGATTAAGGATTAAGACCGATACTCCCATGTGCAGGAGACATCATGGTCACAAGTTCAACTCCACCCCTGGCTGGTTTTACTCAATTGCAAGTCACTTATCTACTAAATGACACGTACAAGCTAAAAGAAAGATGGAGAGCAATAGTAATAGCTTTGCCACAACAATTGGAACAAGAGACATACACCACAGATGACGCAAGAAATCAAAAGACTGAAAACCTGTGTACCAGTGGGTATAGTGGCAACTGCTGCTTTTGCAATAAAGGAAAGAAATTTGACAAATGCAAAATGTTAACATCTCAACCCCACAACATCAAAGTTCAGCTCCTTAAAGACCATGGTATCTGCTTCGGGTGTTTAACCAAGGAGCACATCAGCAAAACACGTAAATGAAGAATGACGCCAAATATGTCAAGGAAAACACCCTAGCATGCTACACATTGAGAGACAAGCAGTAAACGGAAAATATGTCGACCCAAATGAGAAAATATGTCGGTGGAACTCTCGTCTCGCAGGAAAAGGAGGAGGATATGGGCGCCGGAACAGACTGCAAGTTGTCAATAGTCACAGTACAGGTAAAAGCTTTGAAAGGCAGCAATACAATACTTACCTATGCTATGCATTCCTGGATCCTGATAGTACAGTGACATTCGGTACAGAAAAACTTATGAGGTGACTCAATGCAACAGGAAGGAAGACTACGGTTCTTCTTCAAACAACTTTATTGAACTGTACAAAAAATACACACAAACAAGGACACCAGTCACAAAAGAAAATATTTTCTCTCAACATGACCTCAGCAGATGGCCCTACCTGAAAGAAGTACAGGTGCCTGAAATTGATACAGAAGTGGAACTCCTGATAGAAGTAGATGCCCCGAAGGCAATTGAGCAGTGAGCAGTGAGAACCATCTTAGGATAGTGGTGAATGGACCACTCAACTCACCTGCAACTGTGGATGAACTTGGAAGACCAGTAGCATCAAGTAACCACACTCCTATTGAACAACTAAAAAACCTTATTGTAAACCAACATGATTTCCCTGAGGAAATCATGTTGGTACAGGTACAGGTACAGGACGGACCAGATGAGACCAGAGAGGATCAGAACCAACAGACGAGGGTCAGGCAGTCACACACACACACACACACACACACACACACACACACACACACACACACACACACACACACACACACACACACACACACACACACACACACACACAGTCCAAACCTCGAGTACAGGGGTCTCAAAGGCAAATGACCTGGGGCCACTACATGTCTACTCTGGTCAGCTAAGTGAAAAGGTAAAAGCAAAAATAAACAAAAGTCCATAAATATCAAAAAACATTTTAAATTAACCACATTATAAGTTGACATTAAGGTCGCATGTGGCCTGTGGGCTGCACGTTTGAGACCTCTGCTCTAGAACCTGCACAAGCATTTCAAGAAGTTCAGAAGTTCTTGTACTTGGGTAAATAAGGTACTTGAACTTCAACTTTTCAATATTTTAATTTTAGAACATTTTTTTTGCTTTATCTTTGGTATTTTGTTGATAATCTGCAAAGAAGCAATTTGTATGTATATGTTTTTTTTTTTATCTGCAACAGGCAACTATGTGAAATGATTCTGGCCTGCAAGAAGATTTCACAACTCTTAGGTTTTAATTAGTATTTTTTTTATTTAATCATTTATCAAAATAGTTCAGTGATTAATGTTGTGTATTCTGTTTCAAACAGAAACTGATGAGATTCAAAGTGGTTTCATGTCATGTTGAACATTCATTCAGTCCAGCACATGGTGGTGGATGGGAAGCCTGTGACCAGAGTCATCTCTAACAGCTTTAAGGAGAAACCACTGGAGAGTGAGTGACTACGATGCAAACGGACACATGATCATGTCCGTTTACCACTAAGTCGACAAACTACAGAGGCTCAGAGAACGAGGTCACATCATGAGGTAGAGAGCAGCAGTCAGTCTACACAGAGATGCTTGCTTGAGTGATTGGATGATCCCTCACAGTACCTGCAAGCTCCACCCACTTTTCTTGTTCTTGCATTTGTTGAACATTTTACTCCACGAAGCTACAGTCTTCGCGTCTGGCAAAGCTAACAGACACACACACACACACACACATACACACACCGGTGTGAACGCATGATGGGTATGATGGATAAAGCACTGTCCGTGGTGCTGAAACAACGCCAGATCAATACACCGTTGGCTACGTCGCATTTACGTATCAGACAAGCACTTACGATCAAACTTCAGCTATTAGTTTTTATTTAGAAACACTTTTGGATTTTTTGAAAAACATACAGCAGCATCAAGAGGGTAAGCCATGGGTGTCAAACTCTGGCCCGCGGGCCAAATTTGGCCCGCCGTGTAATTTCATTTGGCCCTTGAGGCAATTTCAAATTAACATTAGAGCTGGCCCACCGGTATTATACAGCGGCAATCGCGCTGAGTTTAACCGGCGATTTGGCGACTTTGATGGTCAGTAGAGGGGTATTTTCAAATTTATTAGCTTGTGAAAAAAGTTAATGTTGATATTTACCTCAGAAGGCTGCAAATAGAAAAGAGGCATTACATTTTTTATTTAAATTTTATTTGATATGCCATTGATATTTTTTAATTATTATTATTATTATTTGAAACTCGATTTTGCATGTCTCTATAAAGTTATATAAGCCTTGCTTGTTCAATATTCAATGCAAAACTTGTTTGGGTCCCTATTAAAAGGTTAATTTGTTCAACCTTGGCCCGCGGCTTTGTTCAGTTTTAAATTTTGGCCCACTCTGTATTTGAGTTTGACACCCCTGGGGTAAGCTTTCACGCGAGTAATAGACCGACAATTGTCACTACATCCCAAGGTATTGCTGGTAGTTGAGCCGGTTAACATGTAAATAAATCACGCAAACTTTATTTTTCTTTTTAATGAAATGAAACGATAACTAGGGATTTTGAGAGTTGACTGTCGAGGTCCACGTGTCGAATTTTGTCTATTTTTTTTTTGCGGGGGTGGAAGCTATTCTACACTGTACTACTTCATTTTAAGCTCAAAAACATGGCTGTACTGTCCAATATTGACCAACAAAGCAGCGCTATAATAAAAATGAAGGGCAAAAAAAGGAAAAATTCTCCGCCGGCACGGCTGTGTCTCCAGATGGCGGTCAGGTGGTGAAAAGCTGGTGTATCCATTGTACTTTTTCGGCCCAACCGCTCGTCGTCATTGTAACGTCTGATCGGACGCTACATTAATTTTGATTCAAAAAAAAATAATTATAAATTTGTAAAAAAAAAAAAGATATATATTTTTCCAAAATGATTTGGCGACCCCCAGAAATCATCTTGATGATTTCAGGTTTCCTGTTTTATTAACTAATTGTTAATGATTGTCATGTATAATTATTACTGTCATTTTTTATTTTTACCTTCAGTTGTGATGTATTTTCAGATCAGGACAATGATGCAGACTCAGGATCAGTGATGAGACAACAGCTGCAGCACCTCCCTCTGGACACCGGAGGTACTGACCCAAACATTGCTGCATATTACAATATTAGGATATTGTTTTGAGTCTGTGGGTTTGTCCTCAAGAATCATCACACTAACATGTCCACTGTCTGACTCCAGAACCGTTCACAGAGAGACGGAGAATAATAATAATAATAAGAGGAAGTTCATCTCTCTGGACGCCCTCTTGCATGTAGGTCTTCTTTCTGATCGTTCATCATTAGTTTTTTTTTCTGATAATAGAGGAAAACTAGTGATGAATCTCCTTCATGTCTTCAAGATCCAAGTCATCGACAGTGAAAAAGATGCAGATGAGTTCCAGCAGAAAAGGATGAGCAGATGTTTGTGGACGCACTGAAGGGAAAACTTCAGCTCGGAGCAGCCACAGCCCGCCTGGTTCACAAGCAAGCTCCGCCTCCATGTGCTACTGGCCCCAGATCAAGTAGGACATTTTAATGTTAGAAATGTTGATCTGAGCGGTTGTTTCTTGTGATACAGCTGGTCCCAGTCAGAAGACTGATCCTCCATCCATGGCTCCTGACACTTAAAGTGAGGTGGCCTTTGTACCAGAGACTGTTGGTATGTCGTTCATTGTAGAGCTGCAAGAATGATTGATTTATCCATTAGTTATCAACTATTTAATCAAATACCAAAGGCTTAGATAATAAATCAATGCATCAATCAATCAATTTTTATTTATTTTGTTCTTGAAATAAATCCTCTGATTTCAGCTTGTTAAATGTGAATATTTTCAGGTTACTTTCCTCCTCTATGACAGTAAACTTTATATCTTCTATATATCTGATACTTGATTTAAGTTTTAATGATGAGCTCTTGGGCTCTTTGGAAAACAATGATCCATATTTTCCATAATTTGATCACATTTTAGAGACCAGACAACGTAAAGTTTCGTGCTCCAGTCATTCCAGAATTCTATGTCATATTACAATATCATAGCATGAATGGATACAAACTATGACAACCTCAGTTAATGAAAAATACAAAACGTGCTTAATGTCTGTCAACTGTCTGGAAGAAACACAAACATAGACATGGGTTCATGCACTGTGCCTACACTTAACTGAAGTTCAGCAAGACTAAACACCGAATAGCCTTAGTGTGCTGGTACTTGAAGTATAAGAATTAATATTTTTGAAGAAAAAAAAAACTTTTTTACATGTTAAGCTTGATAAATGATTGATGTTTGCCAGATGTTATTTAACCTGGTTGATGTGTGCATCACATAGAACACAAGATCCATTAACACATTCCTTATAAAATGCCTTTAATAATAACAAAAGACACGTGTTGCAGCACATTATTTTATTTTAGCTCAGCGTCAGTCGTTTCTGTCGATTGTCTATTGTCTTAGGTTCAGCTAACTGAACCAGAAGGAGGCTCAGGTGTGGCAGTGCGGTGTTGGTCGAATTTATTTGCAGGCTCCCATGTGTCATCCCAGGTTTTGCCACTGTAAAGTATCATAAGTTGTTATAAGACAGTGCAAACTTTAAGATCATAAAAAAACAAAAAAAAACACTGAAATAAATTGATTTCACCAATAAATGATTAAGAGTGTTTTCATTTAGAGTCAACTTTTTGGGGTCAGGGTCAATAGTCAGTTATGTGGTCTAATAAGGGGCTATGACATGAACAAATGAAGAAACAGAGTGAGTTTCAACATTTGAGTATTCTGCATTCTTTATGAGTTAAAAAACGCTCTTTGTAAAAGAAGCACTAGAAAAGGTTTTAGGCTGTTTCAGAAAGCAGGAAACTCTGAGCATAAGCGCTAAAATACATGAGAAATGGATGTGGGACTTGTGCATTTGCAGGATGTCCACAGTCAGTGTCCTGTGGTTGCTGCCAGCTTCACTGTGTGCATGTTGAGTTTAGCTAAGTCATGATGAAGTTTGTTCTAAAGGCTTTAGAAGCTCGGCTACTTCACTTGCCCTCTGGTACAATGAGGTATTTATCTTCATTGTAAAAGTTTCAACTAGATATAATTGGACATGCTGCAGCAGCCATGTCACACCACATGCACCCCATGTATTTTTTGGTCATAACCCTGAACTCCTGAGTTGATGAACCCTGACAAGGAAAGCGCTCAAGTTGTCAGATTCAGGACTGAAACTCTGAGTTGGTTGAACCGGACAGAATTCATGTTCATGGTAAACAAAAAAAGACTTCATAAATGGATCTCTGATACTATGATTCTAATGCATGTAGAGTGAGAAGAGTTATCTTTAAATAAAACAGCCCCAGTTGAATTGGGTAAAAGTATCGATAACTTAACAATATTCTAATATATCTCCATTATATGAATTCTATTTTTTCTTAATTGTATAAATTATGTTCTGTCAAACAATGGGAACATTAACATCATGAGTGAAAGAAACGCTTCATGCCGATTTTTAAAACTGAGATCATACATTATATACAATAAACATTGTAATGGAACTCATAAGCTCTCTGCATTGAGTCACAGTGTTAAAAAAGAAGGACATGCATTATGCTTTGAGAGATATAATCAAGAGATGTAATTAATGTTGCTTCCAATGCAATTTTTTATGGACTAAATCAATGAGGAAATGAAACAGCTTATGTGGTACACAGAGAAATGGATGGTTTCTAGAAATGGAAATTCAGTTCCCTAAAATTCCCTCATGAGTGTGAGGATAGTTCTCAGCTACCATCAGGTCACCAACTTCAAACAGGAGGTGGAGCAAATACATTACTTCTCATGTGCTACTTTTGTTATAGTCCTACAAACATGGGACTTTCTTGGACTCTTCATTAAACAGTAGTGGAAATAGAACAATTGTGTATGAATTCTTACCACATGGAGCAAGGCAACCAGCACTTTCACTTCTTCTTCTTCTTTCCCCTACACACACACACACACACACACACACACACACACACACACACACACACACACACACACACACACACACACACACACACACACACACACACACACACACACACACACACACACACACACACACACACACACACACACACACACGCACACGCACACACACACACATCCATGTCCCTTTTATGCATATTCAAACAGTTTATCAGTAGTTACTTTAGAATAGAGGATTAATGTTTCTTGACCTAAAACTCTGTACTCTGTATTCGATTAAGCTACAAAGCATCGCATTCATGGCTTAATAAACTGTTCTTCCCTTTTCCTCATATTAGTTTGTCAAATATGTAGCAGACAAAAGATTTTCAAGTTTCGCTCAATTTCTGGGAGGATATATGAGGTAAGATATTATAACCATGTTCATTTTCTATATCCTTCATTTAGTTTCTTGTTTGTCTCAGTGACTCATTCTTGCCTTTCAACGATACAACTATCCAGTGATTGTATGAAAAGCTACAATTATTGTTCCTTATCTGTGTGTGTGTGTGTGTGTGTGTGTGTGTGTGTGTGTGTGTGTGTGTGTGTGTGTGGGGAATGTCACTCTTTGGCAGCTGGTGACAGCATGGGAACCAGGAAGTAAACAAAATAAAGCCAAGAGATAAACAAGAAAGGGGAGAGAGAGGAAGTAGTGGAGGGATCTCTGACATGACGGTTGTCACGGCGACACTATATGGGTTTCTATATATTCTCCATATAAAGTGAATGAAAAATAGGTGTACCCCAGTCAGCGTAAAAAAGACTAAAAAGATAACCCGCGAAACTTCAATTCCGTAGGAATACAGCGGACATGGTAATACAATTACGTCACCCATTTCTGATTTCAGGGTTTCCCTCAGTGTATTATATTTTTCTATACTGGGGAACAAGGGCGCATGCTCCCCCATGTAATCGGTGCAGCGCACGCTTGTCCAGGTGCCGATTGAAACCCAAGTCACACTACCAAGTGTGTCATTTTTACGGTTATATTGTTCTTGTCAATAAATATGTTATATTTAGGGATGCACCGATAATTCGGAGGCCGTTAACACAGCACAACACTGTGGAACAGCACCTGTTAACCCATTAAGGCCTGAAGCGCCTGGAAAAACATTTATCTAAAACCTGAGCTTCAATGCCTACTAAATGACTGATTTCTCAGCCTCTGTAGCAGATAGGAATATCTGAAGTCAATCTACCACCCCAAACGTTGAAAGTTGACGCTAAACGGGTACCCAGTATAGGTTAAGTTCTGACGCTAGGGGACACTGACCGATCGTCACCCATGTGACGAGTTGGGAGTGAGACCGTGTTGTTTCCAACAGGAACCTGGAGTTTTCATCACTTAACACACAGATAAGGAGTTGTTGATGAAATGCTGCCTCCATGAACTATCAAGCTTTCACAAACTTAACAAACAAGGCAGCAGTAGACCATCAGCTCCTGTATCTCTACAAGGAAATGATGTTGACTTTCTCTACAGAACTCAACTTTTAATATAACTAGAACAGTCAGAAATAAATTAGTAACAAGTAAACAAGTAAAATAATAACGATATTATAAATAATAATAATAATAATAATAATAATAATAATAATAATAATAATAATAATAATAATAATAATAATAACAATAGTAAATTAAAATAATGATGGCAATAAAAACAATAAATAAAAGTAAATAACCAATCTACTTGCACCACTGCACAACTGGCAAAAAACACTAATAACACAGTAAACATCAAGACAAAATACTCTTCTTTTTCAAAAAACAAATCAGTGTTATACTCCCTCAGCCCATCTTTTGCAACTTCAGCACAACATTTATCATACAGGACTGCAACTCTGCTGAAATTTTTACGTAACGCTTGTCCAAAGTCTTAACAAGTGTCTTGAATCCTGGGTTGCTTACAGTAATGATGCTTACATGTCCTTCGCTACCATAAATGTCACAGCCTCTGCTATTTCCTGATGTCTGTGGACATGGTGGGATATGGAACAGCATTGTTAAGAGTGTCCTTAATAGAGGACTGTGTTGGCGCTGACTGACAAGCTTTATCGCCTGGTCATAGACAACTTCATGGCTGAACTTTAAGTGATTGAATAAGTTGGTCGTGTTGCCTTGAGGAACAGACATGCCATGTTTTCAATCGCTCGCTCCTCATATTATTGATCCACACACGTCACACGCGTGCTGCAGCTGCACCTAACACGGGTGCTTTCAAGGTGTTTTTCTAGCATAGGAATTTACATACATGTTAATCGTGTTTGTAATGTTTATATGATCATGTGAAGCCAAAATCGTATTTGTGGTTAAAATTAATTTAATCGTCCAACCCCCCCCCCCCCCCCCCCCCCCCCCCCCCCACACACACACACACACACACACTATATATAAGGACTGCACGGGTGCGAATAATAATAATTAGCGACCTTATCTCTCACTTTGCCCTGCGATGGACTGGCAAACTGTCCAGGGTGTTTCCCCCGCCTATCGCCCAATGTCTTCAATGCCCCCCCCCCCCCCCCCCGTGACCCTCGGTAAAGCGGTAGATAGTGAATGGATCTCTCACTCCATCTTAATCTAATTTCACTTCACCAGTGGCTGAAGTAACCCTAACCCTAACCCTATGTGAGGAAGAGGAGGAAGATGAGAGAGTAATTTATGCTTGTCTATTTACACCACTGTATTTTAATGTTGGTGATAATGGTGTTACTTCAAGAGCTCAATATTTTCTCAGGTAAAAGAAACAGTTCCTTATCATTGCTGAAAAGGAACTCTAACTTCACAAACGTTTTAAATACAAATGAACTAATAATGAGACTACAGCTTTGGTTAAACCATCACATTGCTGAGTCATCACTCTGTCATTACATTAAATACATATTACATTCATACAACAGTTAACACAGAGAAGATGATGGTAAGTGGGAAGAAAAAAGAGACACTAATACATTTGTACAACGAAGAAGAATTAGCAGGACGTTTACTCTGAAGTTTGGTCCTTATTGAGGTTAGTGCAGCAGAGTGAGCTTTGGATGAAGAGTCAGCGAGACATCATTCGCACAAACTCTGTGGAAAGAAATAGAAAGGTTTCTGTTTCTGCAAGGAAAATATTTCTTTCTTTCTTTGCTTTTGATCAATTTGGGTAAAATACTGAATTGCAATTTTTCTGACAGATATTGTCACTGCGGTTTGATTTGCAATTAATTTTTAAGCTTCTGTTTAATAAAGCAAGATGACATCATCAAAAAATAATGTTCAATTTCTCTGAGTTATTTTTATATCAATATATTTTTACTTATTCAAAAAAATCGACATTATGCAAATTTGCTTATCATGATTTTGGTGATTTGTCATAAGTGCTAGGTTGATATAAAAAGTGGGTAACACTGGACCACACCTTTAGCCGTTAACTCACCTTCAAAGTCCACCTGTCCGTCTCCATTGAGGTCCACATCTCGCAGGATCTCGTCAATCTCTCTGTGATTGAGCTGCTCCCCCATTAACTTCTTCATGGCTTCTCTCAGCTCCCCGAGGCTGATCTGTCCATCTCCATCAGAATCAAACTTAAAAAGAAGTATAATAAATTAAAATAAATAAAAGTAAAGTTACTAAAGGGAGAAGATTTACAGAATATTTTTTCAATATTAAAATTTCCAAACCTCTTTGAAGGCATCTCTCAGCTCTTTGACTCCAATCATGTCAGCAGTCTCAGCAAGCATCTTTGGACCCATCAGCTCCACAAAGTCCTCAAAGTCCACTCTGCCGCCACCTAGTTGGGTATAACGACAAGCACATGTGTTGCTTTTTGTAAATTTTTGTAAAATCTATCTATCTATCTATCTATCTATCTATCTATCTATCTATCTATCTATCTATCTATCTATCTATCTATCTATCTATCTATCTATCTATCTATCTATCTATCTATCTATCTATCTATCTATCTATCTATCTATCTATCTATTAAAAAAAGTATTGGGTCTTCTACTGCAGGGATTCCCCATATTTTAGGATTTTAAGACTCCTCCCATCCATGTAGACATACATGAAACATAGAATCTTGTGTAATTCATAGTATTGGTTTCAAAAACAAACAACAACAACAGCTGTTTGGCACAATGAAATGCTTAATCAACGTGTAGTGAATTTGTAATTTTATAAATCATATTCCCAGGTGCACTCTGTTGACTGTTATTTTAAGATGTCAAATCTGTTTAACTGAAGAAACTGCAAATGACAAGCTGTCTTGGCATGGTCTCTCTCATAAAAGAGATTTCTTTCTCAGGGGACATTCTGGTTAAATAAAGATTAAAAATATCTAAATTAAGTCTGAGTAAAATTAATAAATAATAAACATGTTGAATATAATGATTTTGGTGTATATTTTATTAACGTATTCCTCTCTGTGTTATTTTATACTTTTATTGTTAATGTCATACAGACCTTTTAAGAGTCCAAGCATCTTGTAGCTCTAATTGACTTTAAACAATTTGCATTCAAACAATTACTACAACCTTGAAATCAAAAGGGCTTTTTATTTTGTCAAGTCTTCAATATGAAAATAATATTGTATGTATGTATGAACATCAGTCATTTTATAAGAATAAAACATGTCACTTACAGATCTGCTGGCTGAGCTCGATTAGCTCCATCTCTGTGGGCATGTATCCCATCGTCCTCATGCACTCGCCGAGGTCCTTACAGCTGATGAAGCCGTCCTTGTCTTTGTCAAACTCTTTGAAGGCCTCACGCAGCTCTGCAGGGTGAAAAGTGAGAGTGAAACAGTGCAACAACTTATTGCTGTTTAAGTACAAAAAGTGTATTTATCTATTTTTTTTTTTTTCTTTAATGTGGGTAAGCAGTTTATGGTAAAGGATTACTTTTTTTGTAAAAAGCGGCAGTGGTATACAGCGTGAGACACACACATTTCAATAAGTTTACACACTCACACGCCACACATGACAATTCTCATGCTGATATCAACAACAATCATACACTGAGTTGATTCTAATATATATCACTTATAATATATGTCTTCAATAGGACTTGACTTCCAGGCTGATGCTGATGTGGACTGAAAACAGCTGGAGTTCACCACACGTTTGTTTCACAACAATAAACCATGACTCATGTGACTCTCAGACAGTTTAATTTTAATTTAATTAATACAGTATAGATATTTATTGTGTTATAGTTTTGATGTGAATACAGCATATATATAAGTTCATCTATTATTATTATTTATTTCTTATTCAGTTTAAACCAGAACAAATATACAGGTATACATATAAGTACATTAGTGTACAATTACATTAAAATACAGAAGAAAATTGAACATAAAATACATTATCAGCAATTATGGTAATTGTGATGTTTGACATTTTCACATAAAACAACAAGTATTCAGAAACTTGGAAACTCAGAGGCCAGGTATAAAACCAGTATGAAACAAGGGTACTGTCCTTGAGGATCAGGAAACTTCTCCCTGATATTCTACACACAGCAACTGTCAGTTTGTAAAGTGTCTTGATAATGTACGTTATGACTTGATTCTATATAAATTAACTTGAAATTAACATATCAAATTACCTGTAATTAATTAATCACAATTAAAACGACAATTTGAAACCCCTAATAAAAATAAGTTTGGTAGCACTAACAGCTCATATCATGTGGCTGACTGGTTAGTTAGAAAGGGCGTGTCGTGATTCTGCCTTGTCACATCGCGACACAGGTTCGTGGCTCTGAGTATCGCAATTTCGATTTCGATACCCATATCGTTACAGCCTTAAGCCCAATTTATACTTCTGCGTAAAGTGCTCTGCGTAGGCTACGTAGAGACTCTGCGTCGACGCAGAGACTGCCGAAGAGCCTCTGCGTCGTCTCCGGGTGCACAAAATATTTTTTAAGTGTCCGTCACTCCGTCAAGGGACTACGGAGACGGCAAGAGCTGCGATTGGTCCTCAGGACAGGCTGAGCGAAGCTGCTCTGTGCCGGCTCTCAGTGCGCTCCGGGCGTCCTGACAGAGGTGGAGCTGATCCCCGCCGATAACGCCGCTGCCGAACTATAAATACGTCATATCTATACACACGCAGCACATGTTTAGACCCTAAATGGCCAATTTCTCGCCTCAAATTATCTTAAAACTGCGTTCTATCACACAGAAAAGTGAGAAACGGCCACTGTTTCAACAACAACAGTCTTTCTCTCTCTTTCTTTCTCGGACGCCATTGCTCACTGTAGCCAGAAGCACAACAACCTTGCGCAGCGACCCCTACTAATCGGGCGGGAAATTGCAGCGAGTGTCCGCAGACGGATAACGCATACGCAGTCGGAGAAATATAATGTGGCCTTTAGTCTGTAACTTAACTTTTATTGTACAAGAAAATAGAGTAAAAAATGTTACTCTATTTTTTGTGACCAGGGAGATGTGAAAAGTAAGAATTTCATTGTGCAGTGTGACGTCTGTCTTAACTGAACATATGACAATAACCCTCTTGAATCTTGAATCTTGAATCTTATCCAAACAGGATCAGGTAAGATCCTCCCAGTGTACAAAAACGTTCAAGGCAGCACTGGGAGCAGTGTGGTTGTAGTTTTACACAGTTGGAGCCTGGCCTCAGATTATCCTCTCCTGGAGCCTCATGTACAAAGATTGCAATCCCTCTGAGATCAGTGCAATGGCTGAATGGGTACGGCCTACATGCACTGAGCTGCAATCCGTCCTGGGGTTTGCTTCCTATTATCGCCGCTTTGTGGAGGGATTTGCAAAATACGCCGCCCCACTCCACAGACTGGTAGCATTAATGGAGGGCACCAAGAAGAAAAACAAAGCCTGTGGTAAAAGTGTCATAGGCGACGGTTGGAGTGATGAGTGTGAAAGTGCATTTCAAACACTGAAGGGGCTACTTGTCCGTGCACCAGTTCTTGGATATGCTAATTTCACTAAACTATTTGTCCTTGAAATAGATGCCAGTCATGCTGGACTTGAAGTTGTGTTATCCCAGGATCAAGAGGGAAAAAGATGGTCAGTTGCTTTGACAAGCAGGGGCCTCTGACCCTCAGCAAGGAATATGTCCAACTACAGCTCCAGGAAGCTGGAATTCCTAGCTTAGAAATGGGCAGTGACTCAAACATTTCAGGAGTACCTGCTAGGAAATAAGTTTGTAGTGTTCACTGATAACAACCCTCTCAGCTATCTGCAGTCTGCAAAACTGGGAGCGGTGGAGCAACGGTGGCCATCAGAGCTGGCAGTCTTTGATTTTGAGATCAAGTACCAACCAGGACCAGCAAAGCGTAACGCAGACGCTCTGTCATACCAGTGGCACTCTTGGAGCCTATCTTCTGTATTCCTTGACGTGCCAAATGAAGTCCACGAACAAACAATAAGCATGCCTCAAGCTGCCGATGCTGCCACCTGCCAAGCTATTGCTGTTTTCCCATAACGGCCCAAAGCTGACTTAATAACTCAACTGGCAGGAGAGCCAGGGATTGGTGCATTTTCACAGTACTGGTGAAAAGGAAAGCCTCCAATAAAACAAGAACTGTCCAGCACTTGCAAAGGAGTGAAGAAATCGGTGCATCAGTGGGCCCGAATAAGATCAAGAGATGTCGTCCTATCGCCAAGTGCAGGTTCCAGGAGAGGCTCAAGTTTTGTTCCAACTGTTGTTGCCCCAGTGATTTCAGGAAGAGGTCATTAAAAGCCTCCATGACGATCATGGCCATCAAGGCACTGAATGTACTACAAGCCTTGTGAGGCAGAGATGTTTTTGGCCATTTATGAGACGTGACATTGAACGACATTGTAAAGAGTGTAACTGGTTTACGCTGGCAAAAGCATACACCAGTGGATTCACGGGGAGTCTGTCAGGCCCCCCATAATGTGGTTTCTGTCAGCCTCAAAACCACATGAAGATATCGTCAATTTCTCCACATTGGATAAAGCCAGTAATTTCAGGAATTGGAGTCTTCTATACCTGGATCAGGAAAAAGCTTTTGATAGCATTGACCATGCTTATTGATTTAAGACTCTTAAAGGACTTGGTTTTGGAGAAAAAATTATTTCATGGATAAAACTGCTGTACTATAAAGCAAATGTTTTGTTAAAAGTAAGGGGGTGGACTCACTTGACCAGTGTTTGTTTACAGAGGCAACTTGCTTTATAGATAGATACCAACTTCTCCAGCAAAACATAAAAAACAAATCGTGATATTTTGTCTTTTATATTGTATTTTTGACATTTCAGCTTATTCTTGCACGATACAGGGATAATAATTTAGCAATTACATTTTACATGTACAATTTTACAAGAAATTCATAAAAATTAAAACAATCAATTATGGCCATATTAAGATTAAATTCTATGCCATCTGTTTGACGGCTGTGGCTGTTTGAACACTGTTTAAAATGAACTGTCGTGTTTCTGCTTTAGTTTTCAAATTTTGCCATACGCAGCAAAATACATTATTTATAGTCAAACAGATGGTTTGTAAGGAAAACAGCTGAGGAAGGAGACATAGGTGTGGGTGAGGTTGGAAATGAAATGAGGATTTGGATTAAGATTTTGATGTTTCTGTACCTTCCATTTCCTCTGGTCGTAGATCTCTGTCCTGCCGAGGTGCAGAGAAATAAAAGAAAACAAGAAATGAACAACCAGTCAGACATACAATAACTGAACTGAATGGATCCACTTTTATTTTATAAGCTTTTACTTGTGGTGGTTATTTAACTCCTGTGAAGTGTTTTTATAATTATTATTATTATTATTTATTCCATGTTCATCTGCCTGACTAGAGATTTTACTACTGGATTATTTGTGTTACCAACTCTAATATACAGTGAATCATCAACACACACAAACACACACTGGAGCAACAAAAGCTGATGAAACAATACATTTTGTATGTTGACAAATATGTTGATAAATACCTGAGAGTTGTCAAAAATCCAACCCAAACTTAAAGCTGGTGTGTGTAACGTTTGGAACATTTTTGTTGTTGTTTATGTTGGTCATGTGTTGGTCATGTGTTGGTGTGGGTGGAGGAAAGGAATTTTTATCTCATCAAATTGCTGGGATAATCACATTTTTCGGTGTAGAATTTACCTCTGATAATCAGTGTTGTAATGTAACAAAGTACAGAATTCATGTATAATTGACTCTGTTATTTATATTTCAAACAACTAAATTGTCTTTGTTACTTGTTACTACCAAATAAAATCAGAAGAGTTGTTATTATGGTCTGTATTTATGTAGAGCTTTTCTTGTCTTGATGAGCTGCTTTACACTACAGTTTTGCCATTCACGCATCTTTCATACACATTCACACACTGCAACATGGGGTTAAGTGTTTTGCTCAAAGACAAATATAGCAGAGCCAGGAATTTAACCCACAACCTTCAAATTGAAAGACAACTGGCCCTACCACAGAGCTACTATGACTCAATCATCACTTCTAAAATTTAAGTATATCAGAAAATAACTTTTGATACTTAAGTACAGTAAATGTCATACTTTAAGACTTCTACTTCTACTAAAACGTGACTTGGCTTTGTTTAAGGAAACTGACGATCTGTTGTGGTTTTCATGTACAACTTTCTCTAGGTTTTACAGAGAATGATCCAAAAAAGAGAAAAATATCCAGGTAGAAGTGGAAGTTCTCCTGGGGGAAAAGCCTTGATTTAGAGGTCAGAGGCAAATGACCGGACTGGTTTGAAATGATACAGAGGCAACAGTAACTTACAACAGTACTCCAAATACAACCAAGGTATGAAGAAGACCATCTCTGAACACACAACACACAATGTCAGACCTTAAGGCAGATGGGCTTCATCCGCAGACCATATTGGTGCCATTCTTAGCTGACCTGTGTACCTAATAAAGTGGTCAGTGAGTGTCATTTTTTTTATTTTCACTAGTCTATGTTCATGTCTTCATTTTTCTAAATTTGATGTCATTTGATTACATTGGATTTAAATATCATGGTTGGTTTAGCTTTGTGTCCCACACTACACAGTCGCTGCTGCACAGACTCTAATTGACATCACCAGCAGAGTAATGTTAGAACCTGTATCCAGGACGTTTTCACTTCATATTAGTTCAGTGGAAGGAAGGAAGCATGTCGTCCATCTCTGTTTGACCCCTAATATAGGCAGGCTGTTTCCCCTATGTCCATTCATATTCAAACCTGTGATAGTGACTGTGTCATAGCAGAAATTTCCTCAAAAACAACATTGCACATGATCAAGAGACATATTTAGGTTTTATGCTATGTTAAACTAACTAGGACTCCCGCTTTCATCCCTCAAACTGCTAACCAGGGTCAGGGAACTACGGTGGCCTTTGCATGCCAGAAAATATGTTGTTTAGCTGACCTGTTGTTTTTCAATGTGTGTGTCATGAAAACACAAAATGCATGTTTGTAACTATTTTTATTTCATCAATCATACACTGATACAAACACACTTTTGGGTTATATATTAAATTTCCGCCAATAATGTTCTCCTAATTTTTTTATTAGACCTCTAATTGCAAAATACAGCTCTCAAATCAAGTTAGAACTTAGCTAGTTAGCTTTATCATTGCTGGGCCACATATAGAGACAAACAACCACTCACTCTCACACTCACAGCTATGGTCAATTTAGACTGACCAGTTTACCTAACCTCCATATTGCATGTTTTTGGACTGTGGGACAAAGCCGGAAGATCCAGAGAAAACCCATGCACAGGGAAGAACATGCAAACTCCATGCAGAAAGGCCCTTGTTCCGAACGGGCCTCGAACCTGGGTCTTCTTGCTGCAAAGGCAAGAGAGCTAACCACGACGTGTGGCCTAAGTTAGAGCTTATATAAATGATAGATTGTTGTATTTAGCTCCATGTGGTCATTCCTCCTCTATCCTTAGCCCAAGGTCTTTCTATAACTTCATGAGCCTAAACCTCAGCAGAGTCGTAACTCTCTAATGGCTCTCTTCAATTAGCGTCACTGCTAGAACAGTTAGGAAATTATCCTAATATTGATCTCCGGCATTTCAACCTTCTATGCATAAGTAAGAGAACCACGATATATATTGTACCGTTATTTTAAATTTACGATCCATATTACATTCTGGACAAATGGTGAAGCCAATTCTTATCATTATAGGACAATGTGTCATGTGACTGTGAACCTTTATTTCTTTCAAATATCACTCTGCAATAATAACCTTACACTTCACTTCTTCATGTTGGTGGTGTAAAGATGATCGATAGAAGTGGAGAGTGATGGTTTGGGTCATTGGGAGGGATGATGTCACACAGAGGTGAACTGAGGGTGACCTGAATCTCCCTTTGGACAGTCAGTGTACTATGAAAATAGATGGATAAGCAGAGCAGATTTATGGGAGATTTTGACTCTGATAATTCTGTGTGTGTGTGCGTGTGTGTGTGTGTGTGTGTGTGTGTGTGTGTGTGTGTGTGAGAGAGATACATACAAGCTGGCTTTGTATGAAGCCCTGTCTAAGGAAGACACAAGCAGGCCCCACTAAGTTGTGCAGCATGTTGCAGTTCTTAACCAGAGCGACCAGTGGCTCATTGAATTCCCGTTCATTCCTGCCTTCATCGTCTTCCTCTGTGTCCACCTCACCACCACCATTGCCCGGGTCACCCAGCATCGTGGCAGCCAAATGGACGTCACTTCTTTCTAGAGGTGAAACCCCCTTTAGAGCGGGGGAACCAGTTAATTTCATTGACTGCAATGAAACGGATAATTCACACCTTAATATCTGGTCAATTGTCCTTTCAGACAAATTCAAATAACAATCTATAGGCTAAATTTTTGCCGGGCTCCAGATCTAAACATACATTATCTCAAGGCTAAACCTTTATAATTTATCACTTTTAACCAGGTAAAAAAAAAAACTGTTAAACAATCTCTTACCGTCGTCTTCTTACTGTTCTTTTTAGAAGACTTGTTGATGTTTCCCATCACACGTCCCACCTCCCGCTCTCCTTGAACTTGTAACCCCCTCCTTGACCCCCCTCCTCCCTTCTGTTTAAATATCACACAAAAGTCCAAAATCTAAACTACATCCTGTGCGTCCCATCAGACCTTCACACCCAGTGAGGCAGAGGCAAATGTTTCCAATTTGCACCACAGATCCTGTCAGTGCACATGCTACGACCCAAGTTCCTATTGGTCCAGTCAGAGAGAGAGAAGGTAACGTGATGTTTGCGGTCAATCCTGAAGTCCCATAGGGTTGTTTCTGCTGGAGGCTGTGATGATGAGATTTGAGATGTGTGGTGTGACATTAGGGAAACAGTGGCAGGGTTCTGCAGATTGACAGAAAGGGATGGGAGAGGAGGTCAGATCTGGACTGACACAACCTGCTGTTGCTGCCAGACTCTGATTACAGAGTCTGCCAGGCACACAGACGCAATCCCCCCCAAACACACACGCACGCACATGCTTGTGCAGCATATGTAGTGAGGACACTCATGGACATAATGCATTTCCTAGCCTCTCACATTAGACCATCACAACTAAATTCCTAACCCTAAAATCTAGTCTTAATCCTCAAAAAGCCATTTTAAGGGGTTAGGACCAGCCAAAATGTCCTCACTCCCCATGGTTTATAAGTAACACACATGTGCACGCATACACACACACTTATCATAAGCATGATGTTAGAGAGGCAGAGAGAGGAAGGTGGGTAGGACAGAATCAGATTAAATTGGTCCAAATTCAAGGGATCACTTGTGGAGGGGGTGGTGATAACAGAAAAACTGTGTGTTTGTGTTAGTGTGTGTGTGTAAGAAAGAGAGAGTGATAGAGAGAGGGAAGTGAGGGGTAGTAGAATTATGGCTGAAGAGTTGACCACATATTTAATCCCTGGAATTCCAGATTAGAGGAAAAGGAGTAATACTGACAGGCCGTGGCAGTAGCTTAATACAGGCAAAATAGAGAAAAAAATACTATATGTAGTTTAATATGGGCAGATAAGCCCATATTAAACTACATAAAGACGTATATGCTGTCTATGAGTTGCAAAGAGAGACATTATATTGAAAAAAACATTGAAAATCAGTCAATTTAACAGGGAAACAGTTAACACCCTAAATTAAGCAAAAAAAAACCAAAACATTTTAACAGATGTGATAATCCCTAAAAATAGTAGTAAGCCTATATTACATACGTATAATGTATATGTCTTTATTATCTAACAGCTTTATTTTTCTCTTTCTCTTCTGTGTGGACCTTCAGAAGGATTGAGCCATGTGCAGCATTCTTTACTTTGAGCACTTCACCAGCAGAGAGCAGCAACACTAAAGCAGAAAAACTAAATTGTGTTTTTATCTCAAACCAGCAGGTGTCATCCTAATGCTTAAGAAAATGATTAGTATCTGCTGCACGCTGGAATAAAAGAATCCCAATTGGCTCCTCTATTAGGTCAACTAAATAACACAGTAAATGACGCTGTTCTGTTGCTGTCAAACCACACGTTAGTCGTCATACATGTGGAGAAATAATTATTCTTCTTCTAAGCATGAAGAATCTAGCTTGTACAGAGGAACGAGTGCGATGAAATGGCTTACAACAAAGAAAATAAAGCCACAGTGTCTCTGTTATATAATGGTACTGTATGTGCCTCAGCCCACTATTCCAGCTGGACAGCTATGAGATTAGGAAATGGCACCCGTCGTCCTAACATGGACTTCACAACAGAGAGACCCAAACTGACAAAACAAAAACTAAATAAAGGTGCTTCATTAAGTTTCATTTAGAGAGCATTTGGGGAACAATTTATGCTTTGTCCCCAGACGACAACAAGCACAGATGCCCGAAAGGCAACAGTAAAAAATAAGCTAACAGCAAATCCACTGCCTAAGCAGTAAACAATGTAACAGACTCATTCTACATGTTTGGTCAGATTATAACACACATTTTGGCTGGCACACAACTGCAAACGTATCCGAGAGACTGTAGATCACATCATATAAGGTAAATAGGGTAAACTACAAATGAAATAAAGCAGTTCTGTCAAAATAGAAATAACACATGCACTTCTATTCACTCTGTCATATTGTGAACTATTTAAACACACTGAAGAATGTCTCTGACCCTTGTCGCAGAAGAATTCATACACTCACCAGCCACTTTATTAGGTACACATAACAGCTGGTAAAGTGACAGGAGTGGCACTCAGTGACAAGTCACAACATGTTGTCTTCCGCATACCTTGGATGAGCGGTTATTTCAGATAATGTTGTCTTTCTATCCCTGTGAACCAATTGAGACGTTCTCCTCTGACTTCTGGCTTCATTGTTTACTATTCTCTGTAAACAGTAGAGGTAGTTTTGTGTGAACATTCCAGTAGATCATCTCTTTCTGAAATACTCAGACCAGCCCGTCTGCCATGCAACAATGCAACATTCAAAGTCGCTCAAAGGTCCAGTGTGTAAGAATTTTTGACATCTAATGGTGAGACTTCAGATAGCAATGACTTTTCAATTCACCACATACTCCTCCAAATTGTGTCAGAACTGCAATGGTGTTCACATACACACATGTTGATGAAATGATGTCCCCATATGACACCTTATGTAAAGCAAGGTCCTTCCCTTAAAGGTGAAGTAAATAGTTTATAGTGCCATCTAGAGGAGAGGCTGAAATTTACAACAAAGACCTGCTGCTCTGCTCACCCCCTCCCTTCCCTGAGCGCTACGGTATCCTCAGCTGGTCAAATGTCGTCCTCGTCGTCTTTCTCCGTGTCAGCAGATGAGGTTCGTGAGGCGAGGGAGAGGGCGAGCTACCGCCGCCGTAGCAGACGAAGCGGAGAGAGTGGAGGCGGGACTTCCGCTTCAAGTAAAGTGACGCTTGATTTGTTCTCTCGCGTTTATCTATACAGGCTCCGGTAGAAACATGGCGTCGTGGCAATGCAGTAGCGGCCCGCGACCATGTTATTTTACATGACTTTTTGAAACACTATGAAAATGAAACAAAGAATATTATACAGCGACTAGACAATGCAGGAGCACATAATATGTATAAAAAAGTGTATTTTGGGTCATATAAACCCATAAATACTACACAGTGTCCCTTAAGTACATGTAAAAAGGATATTCTAAGGCATTGGTTCTCAAAGTGCGGCCCGGGGGCCAATGGCGGCCCGCAGAAACATTTCTGGCGGCCCACAATGAATTACAGTTGATAGTTTTAATCCAGGAGCGACTAAGCTTGTTAAATGTTTATTGGACATTACTGGATACAGACCAATAAGTGTAAACAAAAATACCGGGTATTTACCTGGTTTCAATATGGTGAATTTTAGTGTATTATTCGGTTATAAGCTGGTAATAAGCAGGGAACTACAGCCCCCAATTACTAGCTATTTACCCAGTTAATATATGGTAACAGAAATGTGTTACTTGGTATTAACCTGTAATTAGAAGGTAAGAACAATGGCCAAAACACTGGGTAATTACCCAGTAAATTATAAAGCTTTATTATATTAACGCTTAAATTACATTATATTAACGCTTATATTACTTAACGCTTAACTGTATTACTGCAATCTGGTCATTAAAATTAGTACAAATGGGATTTTTTTTCAGTTTTTTTTTCTTTGGTGGCCCTCAGTCCAATGTTGGGTTTCTAAATTGGCCCTCGGGTATCAAAACTTTGAGAACCCCTGTTCTAAGGCAACAAAAGTTAGTTAGTATATTCAATTTCTATTAAAGTGTGAATCTGTAAAAGGAAGTTTATATGTTGCATTCATAGCATGACAAAATGTCATAATACCACCTAAAATCGTGGGGGCAGTTTAGAGTCAATTGTCAATCAGTCAGGAAAACCACTTAGAAGAGTCTACACAGACATTTGAAAAGGTTAGGACGTTTTGAAGAGTGTCTCTTCAAGATGGTGCAGAATTACATCCATCTATATAATGTTAATGGGACGACTAACATTCACTGGTTTACATTTCTGTCTATTTCGGTTTCAGCACAATAAAATTACCTCTTTAATGGTCACCATGTTTGATCGATGCCTGCATCTTGACTCTTGGCACTGCCTTCTAGAGGAAGTATTGTGTAACGTCCATAGCAAGGGTAGTGGTAACGTTTGGGACGGACGGACGTAAAACTGACTAAAATTGAGTATAAGAATACCTTTAATCATGTTCGTGCATTTTGATGCTTTGTTTAAACTTCAGCAGGTTACGTTGACCATGTCTACTTGCTTAAATTCTAAAGGAGTCATATCATACCCTATTTCTCCACGTTAACCTAGTTCCCTGGTGTCCTAATGAACATGTCTGTGACATGTTTTGGTCAAAATACCACAAGGATGAAGCACCACAGCAGTTCAATCACCTGCCAAACTCATGGTGTGTATCACTGGCCAGGCTAGGCCTAAACATAGGTTATTATCTATGAATGATGTTGTTTATTGTACACACTAAGCAGGACTTAGATTTAGATTCTGTATCCTCATCCTCAATGAACATGAAGAGAAAACCTTTTATGCTAATATGTGTTAGCTTAGCTTATGTGTTGGCTATGTCAACACAAGCTAATTTAGCTAATAATATTACTCTTCCAAAGTTTCTCACAGGAACATCTGTTTTCCTTCTCTCTCTAAAATATGAATCTATTGATAGGAATAGTGCAAAATATTTATTTATTTTTTCTTTTCTTTTTTTTAAAGGCTCATTTTTATTGAGTTGTATAATATAGGCTATCCTACATTTTTGTGTCAGGATAATACTTTTTACCATTTTGTGACACTGTCAGTGCCACATTGATGTAAGGATTAATGTAGGTGTTATTGGAAATATGCATTATGAAGGAATGTTAAGGTTATATGGGGCATGACATTTATTGAATAGGCTTGACTACCTGGTGCTGCTGTGCACAACCCATGTTTAATTATTTGGTGCAGTATGTCTTTTCTCTACTGTTGGTTGAGCAAAGACAGAGATTCAGTTAACAATTCTATAATTAAATTATAGAAAAACCAAATTTTGGTTAACTATGAGAAGCACTTACCTCCAAAGTTGATATCATGACTAATCTGACAAAAGAACCCCTTGTGCATTTAAGTATTAATTTTGAGTAAAATACACATTATTTTGCTGTTTTAATGTCAATTTTCGGTTGGTTATTACACAATACACCAATTGTTACATTTTGCTAAAAAAAAAAAAAAATCGCAACACCTGCATTATGTAGTAACAACCGCAATATGTAATAACTTATTACATTATGCGGCAAAATGTATTACATAATGCGTTCAAGTAGTTTATTATATAATGTGGCAGATTATTACAAAATGCGGCAGTTATTACATTATGGCGTGCAAATGTATTACATAAGGCGGTGTTATTACATAATGCGGTGTTACACACCTTTAAAAAAAAAAAAAGGAAAACAAAACTTAAAGGTACAATATGTAGTATTTATGGGTTTATATAACCCAAAATCCACTTTTTTATACATATTATGTGCTCCTGCATTGTCTAGTCACTGTATAATAGTTTTTGTTTCATTTTCGTAGTGTTTCAAAAAGTCATGTTAAATAACATGACCGCGGGCCGCGGTTGCATAGCCACTGTTAGCAGCGAGACGCCATGTTTCTACCGGAGCCTGTAAGGACAAACGCGAGAGAACAAAACAAGCGTCTCTTTACTTGTAGCGGAAGTCCCGCCTCCTCTCTCTCCGCTTCGTCTGCTACGGCCGCGGTAGCTCGCCCTCTCCCTCACCTCACGAACCTCATCTGCTGACACGGAGAAAGACGACGAGGACGACATTTGACCAGCTGAGGATACAGTAGCGCTCAGGGAAGGTGAGCAGAGCAGCAGGTCTTTGTTGTAAATTTCAGCCTCTCCTCTAGATGGCACTATAAACTACTTATTTCCCCTTTAAGGGACAGGAAATTTTATCAGACACAAAGGCTACTTGGAGCTAACAGCAGTTAGCATTTGAAAAAGTGATAATTAGCAGGCTCTAGCAGGCACTTTGCCGTCATAACATGTATCCACTCGACAGATAAATCCTCTGTGGCTGGAAGTTTGTGTAGGACTCTGTGCTGCACTGTGGAGCCAAGAATAGAACTTTTCTACACTCTCGCGTGTTTTATGGACAAAGCAGAGCTCCACGAGACAACAATTCCAGAACTTTAGCACATTGCCGTCAACATGCCGTGTTTCACGTGAGTGAGTCAACTTTTTTCACACTTGCCAACTGATTCGACAGTCACAAATATAAGGATTTAAATGATTAAAAAGTTGATTTTGCACAATACTTCCCCATTAATGTGCTGCCATTTGACTGTCTGATTATATATTTATGTTAACATTTATGTGAACAATTGTACCTAATAAAGTGGCTGGTAAGTGTACAGTACAGGCCAGCTGAAGACTCATGTATGATCATTTGCAGGGCGTTGGATCAAGTTGAGGTGCACCGAGCTGAACTCAGATGATTAATAGGTTAATGTGGGATTGAGTTCCGACACAAACATGGCCAGAGGCAAACATGTATGAGAAATACTCAAAACAGATCCAACAATTATCTTTACTAATGTCAGTCTTTCCCACACTCTTCAATTTAAAATTACATCATGGGGACAAGGTGGCAAACTGATGTTCAATGCATGTTTTGATGAGAAATACACTCTCAACGGTTCTCAAACAGTGTGGTACGCAAACTTCTTCTGGTGGTACTTGATCAAAAATACTGTTCTACTGTATATCCCAGGGTATGTGATCAGTGGAGCAGAGGAATTTTGACAGGCATGTGTAGAAATTTAGACAAATTGAAATAATAATAACAATAATAATAATGAGTTACCTCATCTCTCGCTCCATCATCAAAATAAAATATAAATCATCTGCTAATCACTGCTCTATAGTATATTAACATAACTTTATGGCACATGTTTTGGTTGTTTGGCTCAAAATTGAATATTTCGTCTGTGTTGGAGAAGACAAACAGTGAGGATAATCCCGCAGATTCACGAGGAACGCTGAGCCGTCATTTCTTTTCATTTGTTATTTTTGGAAGCATTCTTTCGATTTTAAATGCTTGTTTAAAAGGAGTTCACAAAGGTGGACAGATGTGTCAAAATAAAGCGATGAATAAATAAATACAGAAATGAATACATTAATAATTAAAACAATAAATAAATACATTAATTAATTCATTAATTAATATGGAATTAATTAATAAATTGATAAAAAAGGAAAAATAAATGAATGAATAGGTAATGAATGAATCAATCAATCAATTAATAAGTAAATACACAAAGAGCTATATTGATCTTTATTATTTAAATATATTATATACATAATAAATATATGAGTTATGTATTATTATTATTATTTTATTATTTCTGCATTAATGAATTCATTGTTGTATTTATTAAATAATTATTTATTACTTATTTCTGTATTTATATTTGAGATTAACACCATTTTACAACCGCACTCACATGTCTGTCCTAAATTCCCTTGCTCTCATTCTCGCATCCTTACCCATTTAAACAAAAAGAGTATAATTCCTTTTGCACTTGATAGATTTTGTGTATGCATTTTCATGTGACCTAAAAGTTACATTTGAGTTTCCTCTGAGGTTCTATGGATTAGAGTTCTTGTGATAAGTAGGACAAAATATAAATAATAATAATGCATTATATTTGAAGGCGCCTTTCAAGACACTCAAGGTCGACGAAATATGTCACAGTCATGTCAAGTCACAGAATGGGTGGAACTGCATGTTGTTTCCATCCATCCACAACTATAGGACAACTGTTCTGCTCTGACTGCCCCAGTGGTAATGGTAATCAACTAACCCACTTTTTAATCCGTCAACTAAAGCTGCTCCTGTTTTTCTATTATTGCTTCATGTGCATTGTCAACAAATACTTGAACAGTAATATTGATGTTTTCTGATATACAGTGGTATGCAAAAGTTTGGGCACCCCTGCAAATGTTCATGATTTTCTTTTATAAATCATTGGTTGTTTAGAAAAGAAATTTCAGTTAAATATATCATATAGGAGACAAACAAGGTGATATTTGAGAAGTGAAATAATAGCACTAATTATTGGAACTCAAAATTGGTTTGGTAACCTCAGTGACCCTTGACCTCCATACACAGGTGAATCCAATCATGAGAAAGAGTATTTAAGGAGGCCAATTGTAAGTGTTTCTCCTCTTTGCATCTTCTCTGAAGAGTGGCAACATGGGAGCCTCAAAACAACTCTCAAATGACCTGAAAACAATGATTGTTCAACATCATGGTTTAGTTGAAGGATACAGAAAGCTATCTCAGAGATTTAAGCTCTCAGTTTCAACTGTGAGGAACATTGTAAGGAATGTGAAAACCACAGGCACAGTTCTAGTTAAGACCCAAAGTGGCAGAACAAGAAAAATCTCAGATAAGCAGAGGTGAAGGATGGTGAGAACAGTCACAGTCAACACACAGACCAGCTCCAAAGACCTACAACATCATTTTGCTGCAGATGGTGTCACTGTGCATCGTTCAACTATTCAGTGCACTTTACACAAGGAGATGCTGTATGGAAGAGTAATGCAGAAAAAGCCGTATGTTTAAGATTTGAAGGATATTTTATAAAATATTTTTTTCCATCTGTAGGCTGTATAAACATGTCTAAACGTCTGTGAACTTAATTGTGAAACACACATTGTTTTCTGTATCACATGAAATAATAGTCCTCTGTCATAGCTGTGACCTGTTACACAAGTATGTACAAGCTTCCCCACAGCTTTTAATTAGCAAATATTTTCCCCAGGGCAAGAGATTGCACAACATTCAGGAATACATTATGTTCCAACTGCCATTTTATATTTTAAAAAACTTGAGCAGGATAATATACAATATACTGGCAACCACTACTAGTACTGATTTTTGACGTCAAGATTTTTTTATTTTGACACAATTAAGAATACAAAAGGGTCCAATGTATCTCTTTAACTTTGATGGTTTCTTCATTGTTAACCTTTAATGAAACATAAATAAGGGTAATAGTGTAATAAAAACAACTTTGGTTAATACAAAGTAGCCAATAACATGCCATACATGCAAGCACAAATTATCCAACTTTACTTCCACTTAATTAACTGATAACTGATTAACTATGGCAGTCTATGAGAGTGCTTTACAAGGTCATCATGTATTTATAATAACAAACAAAGCACTAAGGTTGCAACTAATGATTATTTACTTGTTCGATCCCTAAAATATCAGAAATTGTTGAAAAAAAAAAGGTTGTGATTAAACAAAATAAACAAACATGAAACCCTGAAACTGTTCTTTTTCAAGAAACTTAACGGAGCTTGTTTTAATTACTTAAAAAAAAATTACTTTAATAATAATTAGCAAAGTAATTTTATTATCAAAATCTTTGTCACTTAATTAAGTAATTGATTAATAATCAAGCAATTATTGAATCGCTTCAGCTTACAAATCACACAAACGGGCAAAAATAATTCATTATCTTTTATCCCACTTAAAATAGTAATACTAATTACATCATGTATAAGGACGAAAAGGATATTAAAGAATATTTTAGATGGCAACGAAAGAAGACATTAAAAAAGAGCAGGGTAACGTTCTCAAATAACTGCGTTGAGTGTTACACAGCAGCTGATACGATAACACAGCTCATTTAACAGCCTCTAACTCGAACTTGATCTATCTATCTAGTTGTGCTCATAAGTTTACATACCTTGGCAGAATTTATGACTTCTTAACTAGGGATGCACCGATTGCCATTTTTGGGGCCGATTCCGATTTCCGATTTTTTAAACCACTTTTCAGCATACAGAAATATATATATTTTTTGCATCTTTTCTCTTTAATAGAACATTTTAACATAGAAATACAATCAGTTCACATCCAATATCCAACTAAAAATACAAAAACGAATCACTATAAAATAGAAGTATATATAAAAATACAAAAACAATTGTCATGATACATTTGAACATGCTACCATGGAACATAATAACTTAAAGTGTGACTTTTTGAACAGATTACCACTATAAAATAGAACTAAATAATGCTGTGGAATATTCACACACATCTTAAAAGTGCAGTGTTATGGAACCATGTTGTTCACATCCAATATCCAACTAAAATAAACTACACATACAGGTAGTGATTCGTTTTTGTATTTTAAGTTTAAACATATTTCACAACATAGTACCTGCACACAAAGTAAATGACCTCTCTCTCTCTCTGTGTGTCTCTCTCTCTCTCTGTCTGTCTCGCCCGCTCTCTCTCTCTCTCTCTCTCTCTCTCTGTGTGTGTCTCTCTCTCTCTCTCTCCCGCCCCGTGCCAACAATGCCTCGCTCTCTGCGCACACAGGTTTAAATGACAAACAAACAAATGCTGAGTGCTGATCAAAAGTTTTGTGCAAGTGATTTAAGATCCTGACTCTTGTCTCAAATATGACAGGCTTCGTTCAGTGATTGAAACAAATATATAAACATTAATAAAACGTTTACATGCAGAGCTCTCACTCGCTAAGCAGACAACAGCGGCGCAGCACCGCCACAGCGCTGCGGGTGCGCGGATGTTGTGTAATCAAATACACCGGTACGGCCGTATATTAAAAATTCATATCATAACGGAAAAAAAACGGTATTCAGTGTGAACCAGTATACCGCCCAGCTCTACACTCTACTACATGTGCGTGTAGCCGCGTGCACGTGTGTTGCTGATGCTGCGCGATGCGGGTGCATTTTGATAGGCTTATTAAAATCGGAATATTCTGACTGATCGGCCTGTCACCGATTTCGGCCGATCACGTGAAAATCGGCCGATTCCGATCACTGGCCGATTAATCGGTGCATCCCTATTCTTAACCATTTTTCAGAGAATATGAATGATAACACAAAAACTTTTCTTTCACTCATGGTTAGTGTTTGGCTGAAGCCATTTATTGTCAAACTGTTTAATCTTTTTGTAAAATCATAATGACAACACAAACTACCCAAAAGTTTACATACCCCAGTTCTTAATACCATGTATTTCCCCCTTTAACATCAATTCCAGCTTGAAGTCTTTTGTGGTAGTTGTGGATGAGGCTCTTTATCTTCTCAGATGGTAAAAAGCCTCCAGTTCCTGTAAATTCTTGGACTGTCTTGTATGAACTGCATGTTTGAGGTCTCTCCAGATTGGCTCAATGATATTGAGGTCAGGAGACTGAGATGGTCACTCCAGAACCTTCACTTTATTTTGCTGTAGCCAATGACAGGTCGACTTGGCCTTGTGTTTTGGATCATTGTTATGTTGGAATGTCCAAGTACGTCCCATGTGCAGCTTCCGGGCTGATGAGTGCAAATGTTCCTCCAGTACTGTATTCATCGTGCCATCAATTCTGTCCAAATGGCCTGTGCCTTTGCAGCTCACACATAGTCCTGTATTTCACCTGAGTTATTTGTTATTTGTTATTTGTGGGTTTTTCTTTGCATCCCAAAAATTTTAGTAAAAGTTGTGTATAGTTTGTCTTTTTTTGAGGTGTGTTTTGTTGTGTTTGGTGTTTTCTGGTGGTGGTTTTTGGTGAAGCAGCATTTGTTTGGCACGATGCCGGTCGCGGTGGCTGCTGCCGCAGAGTTTGAACGGCTGACTCGTCTTCACGCCATCAAACTCATCCCGGCTGTGCAGTGTTCGGTGGAGGAGGCGGGTTTGTCAGTAGGAGAGGTGGTGGGGTACGGCAGCGTTAAGTCTGCCTCCCGAATGAACGGAGCGATAGTTATCTTCCTGGATAGCACTGACAAGGTGGAAAAAGTCGTGGAGAGCGGTGTCGTGATACGCGACACCTTCACTCCCGTTCTCCCACTCGTCAGTCCTGCCACCAAGATAACGATCTCCAATGCTCCCCCGTTCATTAAGAATGATGTGTTGGCTAAAGAGTTGTCTCGCTACGGTCAACTAGTCTCTCCCATAAAAACGGCGTCTTTGGGCTGCAAATCTCCGCAGCTAAAACACGTCGTGTGTCACCGGAGACAGGTGTACATGATCCTCAAAGACACAACAAGTGATCTCAAACTGTCTTTTTCCTTCAAAATCGAAGGATTTACATACATGGTCTTTGCCTCGTCAGAGTCTATGAAATGTTTTGGTTGTGGTGCGGAAGGACATTTGGTCCCACCTGCCCTGCGGCGGCTGGTGGCGGCGGTGGCCGGGTCGCTGCCGGCGGTGGTGGCCGAGTCTACTCTCTCTCTACTCTCCTGAGGAGATAAAAAAGTTTTTAGAAAAAATCAAAGGTACCAGACTTCCTGCTGTAGAGGACTACTTTGATAACCTCAGACTGTTCATTCAGTCTGAAAATGTCCTCTCAGACAAAGAAATATATTGCCTGAAAAATGTCATTATAAGAGTAAAAGCACAAATGGTCCCAAATGAAGAAGACTTTTAATTATTTATGCTTTTATTTACTGACATGTTTTATCACTACTGTTTTCTTTTTTAATCTCGCTCCACTAATGTGTGATTTTAATATCAGCATTTTAAATCTAAACCGAGCCAGAGCTGATTTTAAAAGAGCTGCTCTTTTTAAACTTATGGAGATAAAGAAAATAGACGTGATGTTTTTACAGGAAACCCACAGCATAGCTGAAATAGAGAGTGATTGGAGGATGGCTTTTAATGGGCAGGTCATTTTAAGTCATAAGTCCAGCCTGAGTGGAGGGGTGGGGATTTTATTCACCAGAAGTTTTTTACCAGTTTCTTTTGTGACTGAGGAGATTATTCCAGGTGTTTTATTAAAAGTCAAAGCTCAGTTTGAAAATGTGAAGCTTGTGTTTTTAAATGTCTACGCGCCCACCAATGGGGTGGATAGGATGGCAGTTTTAAACATTTTAAGTGATACTGTAAGAGCTTGTGGTACGAATGATTATATGTTTTTAGGGGGGATTTTAACTGTACAGTTGACCCAACCTTAGACAGGAATCATCCTGAACCACATCCTGCATCATCCCACAGGATCAGGCAGCTGATAGAAGAACACGAGCTGTCTGACCTGTGGAGGGGTTTTAACAGTAATCACAAACAATACACTTGGAGTCACACAAGGGGTAATCTTTTATCTCTGGCCAGACTGGACCGTTTTTATTGTTTTAAACACCATTTTAATATCTTTAAAAGGTGTTTTATTCAGCCTGTGGGTTTTACTGATCACTGTCTTGTCTCCTGCTCCGTTTTTATTAAGAATGTTCGTTTAAAGAGTGCCTATTGGCATTTTAACACAAACCTTTTAAAAGACCAGGCTTTTAGAAATGATTTTAAGTTGTTTTGGTTTAACCACAGAGAGAGCAGGCCTGCCTTCCCCTGCATTCAACAGTGGTGGGATTTTGGGAAAACCCAAATCAAACAACTTTGCCAGCAGTTTACTTGCAATGTCACAAGAGACTTAACCCGATCAATAAAGGATCTGGAGAGACAAGTAGGAGACCTGCAGTCTTTGGCAGCTTCTACAGGAGATCGAGGGATTTTAAACTCCCTCAAATCTAAACAATCGGCCTTAGCCAACCTGCTGGGCGTTTCAGCACAGGGAGCTCTGGTCAGGTCTCGTTTCATGAACACCTCGGAAATGGACGCCCCCTCCCAGTTTTTCTTTGGGGTGGAGCAGAAAAATGGACAAAGGAAGACCATTCACTCTTTACAGTCTCAGATTCTTCTGAGATCAGGAAGTTTGCTGCCTGTTTCTACAAGGAACTGTTTAAGAGTGAGTGGACAAATAATCCAGATGTGTACAGCAGCTTCTTCAGGGGTCTCCCTCAGGTCAATAACGACCAAAACTCCCAGCTGGCAGCAGAGTTGACCCACCCGGAGCTTCTTGCAGCTTTAAACAGCATGCACAATGGCAGAGCTCCGGGGTTGGACGGCCTTCCTGCTGACTTTTACAAGTCCTTCTAGTCCATCCTAGGACAGGACCTGCTCGAGGTACTGAACCACAGCTTCCGGAATGGAAGACTCCCTCTGAGCTGCAGGAGGGCCGTCATCTCCCTGCTGACCTCCACTGTGGTCTGGACCTAAGGTTCAGACCACAGTGGAGGTCTCTCTACAAGCCTCCACTGTGCAAAAGACATGGAGACCTGCAGTGGAGGCTTCTTCATGGGATTTTAGCAGTGAACTCGTTTTTATCTTTGATAAAACAACCCACGGAAGACAAATGTCCTTTCTGTGGACTGAGAGAGACAATTTATCACTGTTTTTATGAGTGTCAACGTCTGTCTGCACTGTTCCTGTTTTTACAAGCTGTTTTTACCAGTTTTAAAGAGAGTTTTAGTGAGCAGGTTTTATTTGTGGTTTTAAATACACTCGACAGCACAAACACAAGAGCCAGCTTTTAAACTTTGTTTTAGGGCAGGCTAAGATGGCTGTGTATGTCAGCAGGAAGAGGAAGGTGGAGGAAAACCTCATTTTTGAAGCAGTTCCTGTGTGTGTGACCTTGATCAAAGCCAGACTTTTAGTTGATTTTAATTTTTACAAAACAACAGGTGACCTGGACTCTTTTAAAGATCTCTAGTGTGCTCTATGCTCCGTCTTTATCTATCTATCTCTTCAGTAGTAGATGAATGTGTGTCTCTAACTGACTTGAGTCTTTCCATCTCACTCATTTAAGCTTTAGTCTCCTTTTACATTGTATTCAATCTCTACTCTATCTGTTGTTGGCATCCATCCATCCGCTGTTCGACAGTCCTCATTCCAGCCCACCCTCGCTCCCTTCATCGTCTCATCATTCACTCCATCTGTTGTTGAGTCTTCAATGTTCAATGAGAACTCGAGAATGAAAAGACAACACAGCACATCTACCCTTTCTGTTTGGTGGATCCTTGTTAAATGTATGGCAATTTTAGACAATTGTGGCAGTTGTGCGGTGTACTTCCTTGTTCTACTGTTTGAGTAGCAGGTGGCGCCAAGCACTTAAGCCTCATTACCGCCACCTACAGTGTTGATGAATGAACATATAAAATATTTTTAATAAATGCATATATTGTTGTTATTTTCACATTTTAAATATTTAACTGAAAGGTGCATTATGTAATAAATCAAAAGCAAATGGCCGTAAAATCCTCCTAATATGTCACAGAGACTGAGGAATAATGTTCATATAACAAACTGAACTCACAAACAACAACAGCACAGACAAAATATTTGCATTATAAAAAATATTTTATAAATATTTAAAATCATGTGACCCCATGCAGTCAGTAGAGTCTCAGCTGCCGAGCAACCACGGGTTGCCAGTTAAGTCAAAAAAACACAACTAAAAGACCTCTGTATCTTAAATTTGAATGTAGTAACCGTTTTTGGCCACATTCTTACATATGGCGCCTTTATTCAGTTTTATTAAAATATACAGTACCATGTGGAAAATAAATTAGAGCAGTGTAGAGTAATATATTACTTGTATACACTATATATATATATAATGTATACATTACATACATATATAATGTGTGTATATGTATTTACATATAATGGACACTATATTATAGTTATGACAGTGCGACTTTAATATAAATCTAAAGGTTAGAATAAATTAAACATTAATATTATACAAACGTTCACACTTTCAGGTCAAACCGTTTGCATGAAAACAAAACAATGTGTCAACAACAAATCTATGGATCACACCAAATATGTAATGATGGAGCCGTCTGAACCAGCGGATCATTTCATCAGGACAGGCCGAGGTAACGCTGCTCTGTGCCGGGCACTGTGAGCGCCGAGCATCCACAGAGGTGGAGCTGATCACCTCCTACAGCACCGCTGTCAAACTATAAATATGTCATATCTTATTACACAAACCACGTGTTTGGATTCTGTCGCCTCAAATGATTTTAAAACTGAATTCCGGGACAGAGAAAAATATTTATTTCAGGTTTATATTTGTGTTTTATCCTGCTCTGTTCCACCGAAATGCATTCTGGGATATATGGCTTTCCCAAGTACGCTCCAGTCACCACTCGATGCATACTTGGAACAGAAAGACTGAGGGTGATGACGTTTTCACAAGTATGGATATTGAGAAACGGCCGTTTCATCTCTATTCCAGAATGACCTTTGACCTTCAAGTGCCTTTGCCCTGTTTCAATGTCTAACTTTTCATGTTAAAGGGGAAGTAAGTAGTTTATAGTGACATCTAGAGGAGAGGCTGAAATTTACAACAAAGACCTGCTGCTCTGCTCACCCCCTCCCTTCCCTGAGCGCTACGGTATCCGCAGCTGGTCAAATGTCGTCCTCGTTGTCTTTCTCCGTGTCAGCAGATGAGGTTCGTGAGGCGAGGGAGAGGGCGAGCTACCGCGGCCGTAGCAGACGAAGCGAGAGAGAGTGGAGGCGGGACTTCCGCTACAAGTAAAGAGACGCTTGATTTGTTCTCTCGCGTTTGTCCTTACAGGCTCCGGTAGAAACATGGCGTCTCGCTGCTAACAGTGGCTATGCAACCGCGGCCCGCGACCATGTTATTTTACATGACTTTTTGAAACACTACGAAAATGAAACAAAGAATATTATACAGCGACTAGACAATGCAGGAGCACATAATATGTATACAAAAGTGGATTTTGGGTAATATAAACCCATAAATACTACATATTGTCCCTTTAAGGTTCTTTGATTTAGGTATTTTTTTCTTTTCTTGTACTGACTGGTGTTGTATTGTTGTTTTTTTTGGTCTGTTGAACCCTTTTTTTCACCTAAATCCGGATATATGGTCACCCCAGTGTAAACAACATGTATTTCACAGCTGTTCCTGTGCTTTTAGTCCTATCTACCTACACCCCTTTAGCAGAACTGCCTGAAGCCGAGGGTGGTGACTCAATGTTTTTGGGATGCGTCAGGAATGCTTGGTTGCTGTTGATAATCTTTGATCTTTGATGTGACAAAAATCCAGAGTGATGGTGAAAGTTGTCCTTATTTGCAGTTCAAATTAGCAACGTAAGTATTACATCACTTCTCCCCAGGCTGCTGCTGCTGCATGCCAACCTGTACCACAGATCAAGTTGTGACAGAACAGACCTTAACAAAATCGGAGTCTGAGTCACCTGAAATGCCAGAGAGCATGTGTCAACATTCTCAACAATGACCCAGAGATCAAACAAGCTTCAGTTTATGCACTTCAGAATCAGAATCAGAATCGTTTTATTATCCCGAAGGAAATTGTTTTTGTCACAGTTGCTCCATATCAGACTCAGCAAGTACAGAAAGAGCACACAAGTTAAAAATTAAAATTAAAAAAATAAAACATTAAAAAATGTATGTTAAAAAATTTAAATTAAAAAAAGAATATAAAAAGAATAATAAAAACAGAGTGCAAGAAATTAAGATTAAAATTAAATAGAACAAAGCCTTGTTTAAAACAAGAATGACAAGAATGACAAAACTGTACAATGTGTACAGGATAGACATTATCAATATGATAATGAATAAATTGAATTTAATTGAATTGAATTGAATGACTTTATTCCTGCGACCGGAAATTGACCGGATACCTCTACAGATGTGTAAGTCTAATGGCCACAGGCAGATGTTGAATAGACACAGCAGGCCCTTCTTGTTGATAGTATTTCATTTGAACTCCACCACAAGTATATTCTTGTTTCTTTGCTCCATATAACAAAGAGATCATTGAAACTGAATAATTTTGGTTTGTGGACATCATAATGTCCAGGTTTGGTAAAAACTGAAAAAAGTACTACATCTTTTACTTTTAGCCCTGTTCACACTGTTCACATCATTAAAATGCATCGTGGATGTGCTGTATTCAAATACATACTGAATTCCTGTCTGCAAGAACAAAATGATGTGTTTTACAAGTCTGGCTGTACAGATGTATCTTCTGCCTGTTTGGCAGAGACATAAACTAGAGGATCAGACTAGAACAAAGCACTTCTCATGCCGCTGTAACACAAATAAAGATTTAAACCATGACAGAAAGAAATCTGTGGATTGATTGGTATTTTGGCCATGCTAAAAATCAGGACAGAACAGAGTCTATGATGACAGCACCACTCACCTTATGTCTCGCTCCATCTTAATCTAATTTGCTTATACCAGTATGTGAAGTATATGTGAGGAGGAGGAGGATGATGAGAGAGCAAATCATCATTTTGGGAATAAATCTGCCTCCTGTTAAAAGTTTGTAGCTTGGTTTATTTACACCTCTGTATTTTAACGTTAGTGATAATGGTGTTAGTTTCAGAGCTCAATATTTTCTCAGGTGGTACTTGATATAAAAGGTTTGAAAGCCACTGACTTAAAATATACTTTAAAATCCCTCAAAATACTCCTCTGTACTCAACTAAATCAGTATGGAGCTGCACTGAATGAATGGATTAATTGATGAACATGCTATGCTGATAAGTGAACAGATCGAAAAGCTGCACATTCGAGTCTTGTTTAGTTTGCAAGATGTCAGTCAAATGATTAAAAACATGCTTAAACTCCTGTGCTTTTTGTCAGCCAAGCAAAGACAAACATTGTCCCCTCGACACATACCAAAGGTACACTGTGTAACGTTTGTTGGTTAAGTTTCATGTTGCAGTTGAATATTACTCCTCTCAACTTTCACTTCCAAGTGTGTTGGAGAACCTGTGGTCTTCAGTTGGCAGATTCTGTAGACTTGACCCGGCTCGTGCCCTAAGTATTTATCTTCAATGTCTGCCAAATGGAAATAATTTCAACCAAATTTGCCAAACTGGACCTTTAAAGAAGAATACTTAGGGCCAATTCCAATTCCTATCTTAACCCTAAATCTTAACCCTGAAGCTCAACCCTTATCTTAACATGGCCCTCAAAACCAAGTGTTGATTTTTATTTTGTCACTTAGAAATGGGACACCCCTTAAATGCAGATACGTCTTCAGACTGTAGGGGGCAGAATAACGTGAAAGCTGCGTCCAGTCTGTCAACTCCAAAAAAGAAGAAGAAGAACACATTTACGTCACGATTATTTATTTATTATTTTATTTCAGTCAAGTTATTAGGTTGTCAGTTAGTTATAAGATGATACTCATACAAATACCACAACCACGGACATATTCAGCTGACAGTTACCACACACCACGGCTTATTGAAGGGTAAACGATAGCTAGATCGCGTGTGCGCACCGGTCGAGTATTGACAAAAGATGGTAAAATGTAAATTAATGTTACGCAACAATGACGTCAGTAATCCATAATATGGGCCTAAACTAAGATAATACAATGGTTTTCATCATTTTTATATCTCTATTAACAAAGAAAATACTTAATTTGTATCGTACTCGCTTCGCTGCTTTTGACGCCATCTTTCTTATGTGAAAACACGCAATGCATTCTGGGTAGCACTTGCTCCCAAGGGTGGTGTCGGAAAATCTCAATATTTAGGGCGATACAGCCCTTAAACTTGCCCCTCAACTTAATTTTTCTGAGAATCAGGACAGCACTTGCACTAGAGGGAGCGCATTTTTGAGATTGAGGGTTAAGATTGAGGGTTAACCAAGGAATTGGAATTCACCCTTAAACACACCTGGGCTCTGATACCTAGTTCAGTATCCTACCTGGCCAAATACAGAGTCAACGATGGGTCGCAGCTTCCTTCTGTCTCCCTCTTGGAGCCAAAGATCTTCAGGATTTCCCACAGGGGAGGAAAGACTCAGGGTCTTGGTCTTTTGCTTTGGAGGCCTCTTTATACTGGATGAACTCCATCTCCTGAATGATTCGATCTTCTTCTTGATGGACCCCTGGAGAACACAGGATCGCCACATGCTAAATATTTATCTCGATGTTGTTAACAATGAAAGACATGTAAAAGGAAGTAAAAGAGAACTGCAGCATCAGCCTATCATGATTCCTTAAAAGCAAGGAATTAGGAAATGTTTGCAGTAGCAGCAGGGCACGCACACAAACACACACCTTGAATTTAACATTTTCATTTAACAATTCTAATGTGCCAGTTCAGATAAAACACTGATAAGAGAAACAGAAAACCTGACAGTTTCAGAAAAGTGATGCAAATGATCATGGAATAATTTGGGCCAAAAGTTGTCTTTGCAAGTCAGGTCCATTGAGAACAAAACTTCAAAATGATATTGAGCTTGTGAGTGTGACCGTGGCAGGATGTAGCCCTGTGCATCCACTGACCTTCTTCACTAACTTCTCCTCTGGCACGTCCATGGACGACACATTTTTCACATCAGTCATCTTTGCAGCTCGGCTCACATGCACGACTCTCCCTGTCCTTGTCTCTCTCTGTCTCCCTCCTGTCACGCTCTTGTCCTCTTTATCGGCCCCTCGAGCATCTGACACTGGTTGATAATCTGCGGCATATCTCCGACTGTTGTCGCTCCTCCTTCTCACATCTGACTCCCACTATCTCACTCTCTTCCATCCCTCCATTTGTATCTATATCCATCATTCGCTTTTTCATCTGCTGACTTGTTGAAGCCCTTGTTAGCAGATGCTAATTCACACACACACATTTTCATTTTAAACATCTTGTGTGAGTTTGTATACATATTTTTTGTATAAATATCTTGAAAATGTTAAATCAAAGAAATAAAAAATAAAAAATATAATATAATATAACAGATTTGCTGTGGAACTGTGTCTTTTGCAGCATGTCAATATTTTCTGTAATCCCACATGCCCCCCCCCTGCTCCGCACTCTCATCTGTTCTGATGCTGATGTAGGCGTGCCCTCAATCCTCTTCACTCATTCATTATAGTGTTTCCCATTGTTTATTGCATTCACCACATGGCCTTGTGCGGCACAAATACACACACACACAACACTCAGCACACTTCCTGCACACAATACTGCTTGGGGGATGGACGTCCTTCTGAGATGTAGGAAGGAGGAGGAGGAGAGTTAGGAACTGTTCAAGTAAAAAATAGCATGAGAGGGTAGGGTGTCATGAGCGCAGCCTAACAAGAGCCAACAGGTTGGATTGAAGAATGCAGATAGACGAGGCGGATGGGATGAGATGGGGTCTCTGTATAAAAACAAATCTTGCCCACAGCAGTAACCGTGGTAATTTATGGACTCCATTATCCAAACTTTATACCCAATAATTTATCTTTAACAGTAACATGTCACTGCAGCTGTGTACATGTTTGTAACACTGCCTCCCGCAGCATTCCTCTCCCCAGTGAAGTACGAGACTTAATAACATGGCCCAGATAAGAGTCGGTGCTAATGTTTCAAAAACAAGAAAAGAATAGAAAGAGGACAGGATTCAAACACCAAACAAAACCCTCTGCCTTACACTGTATACTGATGAAAAACAGTGCCGGATTCTATGTGTTCAGTTTGGATCTTTCATTCTCTTCCTCTTCGGTTAATGTTTATCAGAAGTGACTGTTTACAACAATAACAGAGAGGAGCAGGAATTAAAGCCACAGTGTAATATATTTTTTTTACCTTTACAGACTTTGATGTGTACGCATGACAGGTCGTGGCAGGTCCGACTGGATGGAATATGGCAGTAAAAGTCAGAAGAGAGTCATTCCTTTCTTTGTGAGGTTCAAGTGCCATTTTATCACTGCAACGTTTTGGTTCGCGTTGCAGTAATAAAATAACAATTGCAATTTGCATTTTGACCGTGTGTCTCGATCCTTGCTAACCTGTTAAAGTAATATTTTTTCATTTTTATTTACACATATAATATTTTACCCATTAAATCCATCCATCCAATATAATGACTAATGTCAATTAGGAGCTATATTTAACTTAATACACTTTGTGAGTAATTTGCCCAACACAGCACAGTTTTGAAATGAATGAATAATATTGGAAAAAAGTGTGTAGGACATAAGGGAGGTAGTATTTCAACAATATTATTATTATTATTATGGCGATTACCAGATTTTTGACATGGTATTACTGTACGTTTGTCTCCTAATTACCACACTATTACCACATTGCTATTACAACATTATTAACATATACTTACTATGTTGTTATTGTACTAAAATGTTAAGTGTAAGCAATGAAACAAAAAGGCCCACCTACATTCACAGCCCCCCCCCCCCCCACACACACACACACACTCATTTAAAAAAGCATGGATTTCACAACAGAAAAGGAATTTTCTCACAGCTGCATGTGCTGTAACAAGACAGTCAAGCAATCCTGCCTGCGTTGACAAATACACCCAATGTTTTTTTTTTCATTTGAAGAGAAACCAATGATCATCTAAAGGACCGTCAGAAACTTCTCCTCAAGCAGTTTACAGTGTTTACACTTTTCTTACTGCAAATGGCTTCATTTTGATCGCTATTCTTCACAACCTTGAAGCAATAACAACTCACCTTACCTGAGAGCACAGATGTGAGTATGACTGACACTGATTTGTCACTTTCTCCGGCTTTGAGTTATTTCATATATATTTGCATTACATGTAAATATCCTGTTTTATTTCAAAGTGTGTGTGCATGTGTGTTTGTACTTGTATTTTCTGGCATAAACACTGATCTTGTCATAACCAGTGGTCCTCATATGGAGACCAAAACCAGGTCCTAATGAGACAGAACCTAATTTAGAGCTATGTGGTTATGGTTTATGTTTGTTTAGGCTTTCCAAAATTAAGGGAAGTCCATGCAAATCCCTTAAGAGGATAGCTGCAGGAACCTGTGTGTGTGTGTGTGTGTGTGTGTGTGTGTGCGTGTGTGTGTGTGTGTGTGTGTGTGTGTGTGTGTGTGTGTGTGTGTGTGTGTGTGTGTGTGTGTGTGTGTGTGTGCAGCAGAAACCACCACAGACGTAGTTGTTGAGACTCGGACAGGTGTTTATAGAAATACTTGGTGACAGCTTTTGTCAGTACAAGTTTGGGCTGTGGGCTGTGGCCTAGTGGTTAGGGCTTCGAGCTTGCAACAGCAAGGTAGCCGGTTCAATCCCCGACCAGTCCGCGGCTGAAGTGCCCCTGACTCTCCCTGAGCAAGGCACCTAACTCCCTCACTGCTCCCCGAGCGCCGCTGAATGCAGGCAGCTGTGTGCTGTCTGTGTGTTCACTAATTCACGGTTGCAGTAATTGGAATTTCCCCACTGCGGGACTAATAAGAGAATCTTAATCAATTAGTTAATCAAAATACAAACTAACACCTAACAGCTGAGATCAAAATGAAGGCTGATATTTCAAAATTTTGTGTGTGGTCCAAGCCATGACAACTCACAACACATCACGTAAATGTTGATATACATGCAGCAACAGTTAAAGAAGTAATCGTATATATTTAATAATTACAAGTACTCAGGCCTCAGTAAAGTAAGGCCCGTCTCTTTGTCAATAATGTCAAAGCAGTGGTGATACTGTCACTGCCACTGTGAGGGAAAAATAATAATACATACACATACACAAAAAATACCATGAGTTACCAGACCAGGGGTCCGTTTCACAAAGCAGGTTCAACAAACTCTGAGTCTAACCCTGAACTCTGAGTTGATCTACTCTGAGAAAGGAAACTGAGTTTTCAGTTCCACAACAGCTGATTTGAGTTAGTTTGTTCAACTCAGAGAAGTTTCACCTCGAGTTAAGCGCGTGCACCACAAGTATAAAAAGACAGCATGAATGGAGCCCCGTTTCGACGAGTCACCATGACAACGGGGAAGCGGAGGGTGACGTTCTGAACCCACTGGATTTGAAAATATTAATGCGCTCATACGGTGAGTTTGAGCATGTTTTAGAAGTAAGTGTAACACCGCTGTAAAAGAGAGGGAGACGGTGTCGGAGAACATTGCTGCTCGGGTCAATGCGGAAGTTTAAATGTCGTCCTTTGCACAATCACAATAATATTACAGGGGGAAACTGCTTGAGTTGTAGACTATTAATTTATTTATTTAGGTGTAATCCCGCGGGGGAGAAGCGCACTTGGCAGCAGTTTAAGATGAAACATAAAAACATTGTTCAAACAGGTAAAACCTCGGTATAATCTCATGGGATTAACCTCATTTTGATCATGTTTTACATAAAGTAAATATGAAGTGGCTGTTTGACTGTACAGTTGTTTTATCCCCAACATAATGATGTTTTCACACATAAATGACTTCTCATTCTTTATATCACGTTCAAGTGCTCTGCATCTATGACGTTGTATAAAAGAAAAATGTGTAAATTTGTAAATAAAGAAAATAATTTAAAAAAAAACGCATCGCAACACACAGTTTCTGCTGTGATGTGAGAGCGTGACTCCGGTTGTTAATGTTGAAATGTAAGGACGGATTAGGTTGTGAATGTAAATGATGAACTGTGACGTGAAACAGTTCCGCTCTAAAAGAGAAGAGTCTGGAAATATAACAACATCTATGAGGTCTGATAATCATCTCCCAACGAATATTTAATTCTCTGCACAGTAATGCTGCACCTTCATCCACGGGATCACTGTCAAAAGGACATAGTAGTGAAAATAGTCTCCACCTAATATAACTTCTAATGTAGATGCAGAACAGACTTCAAAACTCTGCTGACTGAATGAATGAGGAAATCAAACACCGTGTGTGTCTGAAAGAGGGCGGAGACAGAGAGAAACTCAAGGTTTGTTGAGAAAAACCATTAGGTTCATAGAGCATGTTACCATGGTAACTGACCGAGAGGTTAAGTTACCTCTCTCTGTGAAACAGGCTAGAGTTACTCCTCTTTCTCTGGTTTGACTTACCTCCCTTTGTGAAACGGAAAACTCAGAGTTTCCCTCATTTCAGGGTTAACAGACTCAGAGTTTTCACTAAACCTGCTTTGTGAAACAGGCCCCAGCAGAACAATAACCTACAAAAACCTACTTTATGAGTGTTTATTAATGAAAATGATAGTCAACTCCACTTTTTATTTGCAAAAACATATTTCACAATTTCTATCAATGTGCATTTTTGTGTAGTTATATGGGAATACCTGCACGTAGACTACACAAGGCTTATACAAAGGCTACGAAAAACAAACCATTTATTTTAAAGCCATTATACACCTATACAAACATAAATGTGGGTAATATTATATTTACTTCTGCCAATAAACTTTAGTAAATCCTTGACACTGGTCCTCAAAATTCTATGTAGTGGAATAAAAGTAAGAATAAAGTAGAAAATAAAGTTATTCTTCCTCTGTTTTTGCAAAATAAAGCTTTCCTTGTTTAGAACACATGTATTATATCATCATACACTGTAATACATTGCTGTAATCAATACTACTCATCTGAATGAAATCATCATCTCTGAAGTCACATAACTTCATACATTTAGAAGTTAACAGATGAATGAATTAAGTCTACATAGAAAGCCGAAGAAGACGATGACGCTGTCAGCACCAAAGTAGTTTGAGAATTGCCACCTGCCGCTTTTTTTCCTTAAACATGCAGTGATTCATCTTGCAACTACTGAACAAGGTAATTTTAATCAAACTTACTCAGTTATTAAGTTTGCATGTCATTTATATTATAGTCTTGTTTTTTTTTTGTTGTTTTTTTTACCAAAACGACATGAGCCTAAAAGAGTACAAAGTAGATTACTTAATGTTTCATGTTGTTTGCCACATGTTTTCGGCTAACGGTAACATAGTTCACTTTAGCTGCTAAAAGGACAACATTTTCAAGTCTGTTATTACTTTTGCTGTGAAGGCCTGGAAACTATGTTAAGATGATAACTTGCAACATATCTACTAAGAATTTAAGCAAACATTTGCATAACTGTTACTAGAAATGATTCAGCCTTCAGGTCACACATTTGTCTCAAACTCTGTGTTTTAGCGTTTGAAAGGCACTTTGTTGGTCTTAACTGTGACAGGGGAAGGTGGTATCCAAGAAAAAGGGGGGAAACTGATCCAGAAAAAGACAGCAGCAAGCTGTTCATGTTGTTTTAAGGTAATAAGTCTTGTCGTGTTCTAGTTGCTGTGAGTGTGATGGGTTGATTGTCTCTGTATGTGGCCCTGAGATTGACTGACCACCTGTACAGGGCCTGTCTTTCACCCTGAATCAGCTGGGATTGTTGCAGTTGAGAATGAATGAATGTATGTAGCCACTGTGTGCAGGCTACAGCCATTTGCCATAGTTTGGAGGAGTACATAGGACAACAACACATTTTGTGTTTTATATGTACACATATGTAATATATTGACTTTAATAAAATCATTCCTTTGTGAAGCCATATTTTGTCTAAGCCTTATCAACGCTAGCTAGCAGTTGGAACATTAAATAACAGTATGATGGAAGCTAAATTGCTCAAAGTATTATTCTGTAAAGTTTATATTCTGTTCAGCACAATACTGTAATATTGTTTACAGTAATAAACTGTTGCTTGTGATTAAAGTAGTGACACTTAAGAAAAACAGCAAAATGCTGGCAACTGTAGCTACCAGCATTTAACTGTAATTTAAATGAGGATTTTTTTTTTTTCGGTGTACATGTATATGCCTGAGAGTACAGTTCGTTTCATAGATGATGCTCCAAAGAAAATCTGTGACGTGTGACGTTAATTCTCCTCCGAGCATCTGTCAGCTATAAGTACGGAAGCAGTGCATTAAACCCCTTCAAAGCAATATGCACCAGTCCTCCTCCTCTCCACCCATCTACTCTCTCTATCTCTTTCATTCTTTACTTATCTCTCATCTGTTCAAACTGTTTTTCGCAGTGCTTTATATAATCTCTCCGGCTAATGTTGTCAGCTGATCTCCTGCTGTCATCTTATGTGGTCCTTTGTTCTGTGGTGGGGCATCTATGACCTCTAACCTCAAACCATCTTTGGAGAGGTGTTTCTGAATTATAGCATGACATATGAAGAACACCCTCACATGTTTTCCTTAATGTGTTGTGATATTTGCCTGACCTCTCAGGACCACTGTAGGGAACCAGACAGTTGTGGCAACCACAATGAGGCAGTCAATCAAAATGGGTACGAGATGTGATCAAATCCAATCACTCGGAAAGGTGGTCAGACACTCAGCTGTTCAGATTTAAAGAGCTCCTGGATTACAGGACCTGAAAAGCATAATCCTACCATACAATTTAATGTGTAATGATTCAGTTAGAGCCACACTGCTCTCTGGTGGCTGGGATGTGTATAGCATGAAGTTGTACTCCCCTGTCAAAATTGTGCAATTAGATGTACATTAATTATGATGTTTCATTTGAAATCAATTCAGGGACCTAAAATGTTCATCACTTCCCTCCTCCAAGCATTAAGGAAACTATGATGGCCTTCATATTCCAGAAAGGATGTGTACACTTTTTCTGAGCTGCCTTGGCGGAGGTCTGTGCTCTCCGAGTGCTTTTCTAGTTATTATTTTTATTTTAAAGCAATTATACATTCATACAAACATCATATGTTTGTAATATTATTGACTTATAAATTATATAACTGAATACGACTCTTAAGTATATTATACTTAAGAGTCGTATTCAGTTATATAATTATTTACTCTCATATTATATGTATGTCCTATATTTTAACTTTACACCATAATGATGTATGACCCTACAGTGACAATAAAGGAATTCAAAACACATAAACAAATAAAAAAGCACAAAAATAATTAAAAAAAACATTATGTTGCACTGGCCCTTTAAACCTACACAGAAAAACATTTACTATTATGTAATAATCGCTCACTATCAAGCATAGTTTAGTGCAGCATCTGCAGCCATCTTGAAAGGAAATGTATTTAACTTATTTTGTATAAAGCTTTCCAAATCATTCAAGTGAAGCCATAAGTGTTACCACGGTCTGTAGAATTCAACTCTCAGCAACACAGATGACTTGATATAATAATGTCAGTCCATCTGGACCAGAGTGGTGGACCAACCCAACCACTGTGATCACTATGGAGCCATGCCATGTCATGATAAAAGATACATTATGAATTCTACATCTGCAGTGTCTCAGCTCTGCTCCACCTCAATTATTGAGTCTTGCTCTGTGCTCTGCATGTGTCTTCAGTGCCTTCACAGACCAAAGGCAGGGGGAAGTGTTGTTGGATATCATGTGATTTACGGGGTGACTTTGGGACGTTCACTTCTCGACTACTTTTCCATTGGATATGAGCTCTTAAACTTTTCCCTGGCACCGTTAGGAACCCCAATTCTTCTTCTACCAGTCCGTCAAACACTGCTCCCAGACTCTGTCGTATTCTCACACAGAAGTGTGGGCAGCTGAAGGCATACAGGACGGGGTTCAACACGGGATTCAGGAATGCAATGGTTGTAGCGAGGGGGAGCCCCACCTCCACTAACTTGAGAATGTTCCGCTGGTAATGAGCTGCCACTTCGATCACGCAGAAGATATGATAGGGAGCCCAGCATAATGCAAATGCTGTGATCACAAATGTCACCATTCTGATGAAGCTCTGGGAGAACATGCCTTGACTGGTGTGATTAGAGGTTGCAAGTGACATGATAGTTGGTGTCACGGTTTGAGAAGGTCTGGAGGACTTTAGGAAGATATTAGCAGGCATGTTTGTGGTTCTAGCTGTTCTGTCTTTGTTTGATGTGATCAGAGCATCACTCAGCCTGGTGGTGCTCTGCTTCCTCCTCTGGCTTCTGTTCTTAAGCAAGAGACCTATTTGGATATAGCTCCCTGCAATCACTACCAAGGGAAAAAGGAATGCCAATAGCAACTTGGAGATGGCTGTCGCTGCTTGTCTGACTTCACAGTCTTTCTCCAGTGATGTTTGAGACGATAAAATTAAAGCAAAGTTGTGATAACACAAATTCCCCCCATCTTGTTTCTTAGTGACTGAGCGGAACACAGTGTAAGGTATTGTATTAATCGCAGCCCACAGCCAACCCAGAGCACACACCTTCCATGCGCCTGCCACTGACCGATGATTCTGACTCCACACTGGCTTCTCCACCAGAAGCAGGCGGTCGAGTGAAATGGCTGCAAGCAGGAAGGCCGACATAAACATGTTGATGAAGAAGATAGAAGCCTGTGTCTTGCAGAGGGGGTTGCCAAGCTCCCAGCTGTGAGAGTGGTAAAGGTAGGACGTGAAGAAGGGGAGTGTCAGTGTGGCTAGGAAGTCAGACATGGCCAGGTTGAGCACCCACACAGAGGATACGGTGCGGCGCTGTAGGCGGAATCCAACCACCCAGAGGATAAGGGCGTTTTCCAAAATCCCCAGGCAGGAAACCAAACCGTGGATGACAACCACAACCAAATTAACCTCTTTGTTATTGTTGACGTTGTGCCCTTGCATGTCCTGCAGTATGGGGCAGAGAAGCACTCCTTTGGTTGCGTTTGACATCAGGGTTCTAAAAGAAAGAAAAAAAGACAAAACGTGTCAAAGAGACTGAACTGATAACAATCTGAGGCTCCAGTGTTTGCAAGCCTCTTCACGCTTTACCTCTTTTATCTCCTGCAGTAAATCTTTATTTCATGTTGGCAAAGTTTGACGTCAACAGACTGCTGGCCACTGATTAGTCAGAGAGTGTTGTCAGTGCATGTCCAAGTAAAGGTGCCTTTTATCACATGAGAGGAGACGACAATAATGTTAACAACAGTTCAATATCCACAAACAGCAGGGGGAGACAGAGAGCACTGGCTAACCTGGACTTAAAGGGACACTGTGTAGTATTTGTGGGTTTATATAACCCAGAATCCACTTTTTTAAACATATTATGTGCTCCTGCATTGTCTAATCGCTGTATAATAGGTTTTGTTTCATTTTCGTAGTGTTTCAAAAAGTCATGTTTTTACATGGTCGCGGGCCGCTACTGCATAGCCACTGTTAGCTGCGAGACGCCATGTTTCTACGGGAGCCTGTAAGGACAAACGCGAGAGAACAAATCAAGCGTCGCTTTACTTGTAGCGGAAGTCCCGCCTCCTCTCTCTCCGCTTCGTCTGCTACGGCCGCGGTAGCTCGCCCTCTCCCTCGCCTCACGAACCTCATCTGCTGACACGGAGAAAGACGACGAGGACGACATTTGACCAGCTGAGGATACCGTAGCGCTCAGGGAAGGGAGGGGGTGAGCAGAGGAGCAGGTCTTTGTTGTAAATGTCAGCCTCTCCTCTAGATGGCACTATAAACTACTTACTTCCCCTTTAACTAAACTGTTTTGCTTCCATGAGCAGGAGAAAATGAGAAAACTACACAGGCATCTGTCGTCTTCTTCCTCTCTGCTTTCAAACATCTATTTCTTAATGTATCTACGCTGCAGACCCTTGACTTTTTTCTCTCTGGTCGAGTTTTTTTGAGAGGTGTAATGCAGTGACGTGCGGTGAGCTGTAGGGTATGCAGGCAGTTACAGACCCAAGACGTACACACACTAAATTAGTATCTCATACGTTGCAGATAGTGCACCATGCAATCTGAGAATATCAAGATTGTAGTACTGTATTATAACAGAAAATTAAACGGTGTGTGTGTGTGTGTTAAAGAGAGGGAGTGCACTTGCTTTAGTGATGGGATCGGCAGTTCATTTGAGTGTACTGAATCACACTCATTAAAATGATTTGTTCAAAAGATTTGTTCACCGAATCATTCAGTGCTTCGCAGGAGCCCAGTGCCCTGCTACGTGACTCACGTCCTCCCTGAGTGCAGTACGTTTGTGCCGCGGGTCATAGAGTGAGTGACAGTGCGAACGAGATTCATGTCCTCAGCCACAGTTCACCAGCTCTCTGTGTGTCAGTTCGTTCTCGAATCATGACTGAGTCGGTGACTGACAGCCCAAACGAATCACAGCAACACGGCAGACACAGTTCTTCTTATAGTCACTCCCTCCCCGCTCGGCGCACGTTGGCTGGCGTCGTTTGCCGAAGATTCACGAGTAAGTGACGGCGTTGGCGAACGACTTCACGAGTGATTCACAGAACGTGGCAGTTCCAATCCCGGCCGCCACGATCGCTGCTGAGCTCAACTGAACTAAGAAAGGAACAAATCAGTTCATGTAGTGATCCCAGTCAGTTCGTTCACTCAAATGATTCATACTTTCGAACGAATCATTCATGACCGACACAACACTAACTTGCTCATTTGAAGATGAAGTCCATGCGCCGTTCCTTCTTCACAAAGTTGTCGATGACAGTGTTATAAAAGTCTCTTGACTTGGCCTGCAGTCTACAGAGTTTACAGTTGCTCTGTCCTTTTTCTTATACCACTCCTTTTGAAAAGTACGTATAATTTTCTGTCCCTTCCTTTGGCGAAGGTCCTGTAGCTCAGGTGTGGGTCTCCCGCTAATAAAAGCAATGGGAACGTAAATGCAGCACAAACATAGTACAGTAACGTCAATAGGCAGCGTAGCTTTTTGACGTACATCTAAACTATACGGGAAACTGACTGCGCATTCGCAAACAGTCACATACACGCTGATGAGACAGAAAGGCAGAGGAGGTCTGTGTCTTTGCTCTGTAATAGAACGCTATGGCGAACGGTTGTGCAGCCGCTGCCTGACCGGACATCACTGGTGTAATGAGACTTTTACATTTGGTAACGCTCAGTATTTACAACACATAGTCGCTGTGATTGAGTAACCCGCTGTGGCACAACAAACTAAAACAACAGACTAAGACATGAACAGGTTTTGTGGCCATAAATGAACATTTTAATTGTGAGTGAGTTGGTTACACCATCAGTTTTCTTAATCTCTGATGACTGATACATCATTTATTATACATTTTTAATGACATTTTGAAGCCCAACTGTAGTACCCTTGCTGCTGCTTAGAATTTGGAAATCCATCCATCCATTTTCTACCACTTTATGCTCCACAGGAGGGTCGCTGTGCAAATCTCAGCTGATGTAGGTGGGGTACACCCTGGACAGTTTGCCAGTCTAGAGAGACAAACAACCGTTCACGCTCACACCTACGGTCGATTAAGAGTGACTAATTTACCTAATGCCCATAGTGCACGTTTTTGTGGGAGGACGCCAGAGAACCTGGAGAAAATCCACACACACACACCATCTCCATGCAGAAAGGCCCTGGTTCCTACTGGGAACCTGGGTCTTCTTGCTGCAAAGGCAAGAACGCTAACCACTACACCAACTGTGTGGCTGTTTGGAAATCATTAATCATAATTAGTGATTAGTGATGATATAACCGCCTGATACATCATCACCACTTCCTCTCTTCAAAGCATGTCTAAAAGGAATAAGCCCCGTAATGACAGATCAACTTTGTTGCCAAGGAGACTGTAAACAAAACTTGATTTGATCCCTTTATGTGATAATCTTGTGAATAAGCACAGTGAGTGGATTATACGTGATGAAAGCTTTTGAATAGTTCTATTATTAGCAGTGGATTCTTTTTTTCTGCTCATATCATATTGATCACAGTAATCACTTTTGTTGTCATGTTGTCACTTTTGTCATGTTGCATAATGTGACGTCAACATGACTCTTCAATGCACTGGAGGATTTTGACAATAAACTGAGGCACAGTGTCTGGCTTTCAAAACTAACTCAGGGTTTATATTTTTTCTTTCTTTTCTTTATTTTGTTATTTTCTCAAAAAATGTCATAACATTTAAGACTAACGCGTCAAAGCTTGCTGCTTACCACATACCAGCATATTGAGCAATGACACATCCTTAGTTAAGCAATACAGTCTTGGAATGCATGGCTTACAAACCAGCATGGCATTTCAGTTTTTATCTATGGTAAGTTTTTTTTGTTTTTTTGATCGATCAATCTTTTTATTTCACTGAGATAACATTCAGTAAAATCCACGTCATACCAGGATATTCTTTCATGTGACAACTGCCTTTTGTAGTTTCTATCATATGCAGTCAATGATTTTGTGAAATAAGTGACAATACTGCATTTCAAAAAGTCTTGTGTTCTAATGGCAGTTAAAGAAGTTTGCTTTAGTGTATGAGTTAGAATCAGGCATGAGACGCATGTCTTTTCAACAATTATCTCTAAAATGATTCTTCCATACAGCTCTGGACACTTACTTAGTCACATCATATTACACAGAGTGTGTAGGTGATGTAAACACAGCATCATGTATGCACACGAATGCAGACATGAGTAAATATATCCATGATGACACAACATTGACATGACTGCTTCTGTCTCACTGGACAGTTTTGATTACGACATAAGAGAGCGGCGAAAAGCTGCCTTTAAATTACTAAGATATTGAATAATCATAATAAAGTAAGGAGTAATTCTCTATTTTCCTCACTATTTTCTTTTTAGGATTCATTTGTGCTGACTTTATATAGCCAAATGCACATGTTTACATCTGTGGCAGTGCAGAATGTTATATAACATTGATTTTGCCCAGTGTTCTTAATTGACAACTGAGTTCAAACACAATGAAAATATGATGTAAAATCTGCTTTCTCACATAACTTTCTGCCAGAATCCCTTATGTTGAAAGCAAAATACTAATGTACGGTATCATGGAAGCCAGTAACAGCAATACTTGTCCATGCCATGTGTGTCTACATTAAACACAAACTAACAAAATTGTACCTGGTACCTCCTTGAATTTTTGAATGAGGGTTAGGGTTAAATGAAACAGAGTTAAATCCAATAATGATAAACATACCTGTGAGAGAATTAGGGTAAAAAGCAAGCATTCTCAATATTATAATTTGTTTATGATGTGTTAGTAACAACCTTCACAGTTCATGCTATAGTCATATTGAGTTTGCTTAATATAGTATTAATTAATATAGTATAAAGGTCAATAACTAGATTCTACTGAATTTGCTTTGGAAAAAACTTAGATTTAATGAGATCCAGCTGTTATGATGATGTCACTTCACCAGTTCACATTTACCTGAATAGAAATATATGAATATGAATATCATTTACATTTTTGTGGCATGGATGCAAAACACTGCTATAGTGTGATCATAAGTTGTCAAAGCTGAGAAGATCAAAACAGTCAGTCAGGAAGATCCTGGAAAAGCGGATTAACATTAACAAGTTTAGGTCGGACTCACCTCAATGTTAGTTCACAGTCACAGAGAGAAAAGTAAATCTTTGAAATGTTGAAATGTTTTAGCTGCTGTTCTGTCTTATCGCTGCAGACACTCATCCCTTCTCTCTCTCTCTCACTCTCTCACTCTCTCTCCTCTTATGGAAACACCCACCAAATATTCCTGCCACACCCACATATAGAAATGCTTGCATACAAACATATTGTACCTCCTTTTACTCCATCCTATATAAATGCATATATATATACAACTACATAATCAAATCACACATGTCGAGGAAATAGAGATACAGAGGGAAATATGTCCTGAAAAACAGTCACAGAGACTCATATGATCTGTTGGATGATCGACTTTATCCTACATCCACATGCCAGAGACTGGACTTGTGTGAACTTGTCGTTCCTCTAACACTTCAGACTGTGCTGTAATTTCCATGATGACGCAGTTCATCAACAGAGTGGATACAGACACACATGCTCAGTGTCAGTAACAAGTAATGACCTTTCACCCATGTTAATATAACATTTTAACCACTTCTTCCCTGACCCTCTTTTTGGAGTCCCTGCTCGAAAATGACATGCCCAAACTAAATAGAGTAAATCTCTGCAGTTACGAGCTCTATGTGGATTATCTTGGTATTAAATTGAGGAGATAACACTTGTGAGATTCCACCAGAGGTGTAAGTTTCACTGTAGATGCCACTGTGTCAGAGTAAATGTACATGGAACACAGCATAACTGAAGGATTTTTTTCTCTCGCCTAAACAATTATTGCATTTTAAAGCATATATCACCTTTAAAATATACAGTAGGAGCTTAAAAACACATGGAGGTCATGTAACAACATGTGGACATGAGCTGTGCAAAGTCTGATGCTGATGAAATGAAGCAGAGTGAAATTACAGAGGTTTTATTAAAGTGGTGTCTGGGCGTTCTCACTATTGGCACAGTTTGGCACCATCTGTGCCATTTGAGACACGTGTTTTTTTGTTTACATAATCACGCTGTCGCTCCGGTGCCGCTTATCAATGAGTGCGCTGTGACGGTTTGCAAAGTGGTATGCAAAAATAAATCATTGGTTGTTTGAATAAGAAATTTCAGTTAAATATATCATATAGGAGACAAACACAGTGATAGTTGAGAAGTGAAATAAAGTGTATATGATTTACAGAAAGTGGGCAAGAATTATTTAAACAAAATGAGATATGTGCATAAGTTTAGGCACCACAAAAGAAAAATGTTGTGCATCCTAAACTCCATAAAACAGGAAACAAGGAAAACCAGAAACAAATAGAAAATAGAAAGGAACAATAAAATGTCCAAACAAAATAAATGTCCAAATAAAAGTGTGGAATAATCCAGGGCTCATGACATAAGAAAAGCATAGCAGTAATAACATACTGTGTGTTTAACCAATATAATTAATTTGACTTTTTCTCCCTTGTAGATTGATCATGACTTCAGTGCTGGGGTTTGCCCTGATGGCTTTGGCTCTGATAGCAGGGCCTTGTGTGGCCTTTATCTCCAACGGAGGTGGATCTTCCAGTCATGTCAGCATCACAGCAACAGCCCTGCTGAAGAAAGTGAAGGAGATGTGTCAGGAAGTGGCTGATGAAGGCGGTTATGAGTTCAAACTCACGGTAAGATGTAAAACAACAACTACAAAAGTTAAAAAACATAAAATAAAACTCAGAACACTTGAACTCTTGAATGTTTTTTACACATCACCTGGGCAGAACTTTTTTCTTGTTTGGTGTCTGACACCTATTGTGTGATTGGCCAGAAATTTGAAGTGGGCGTGGTTAATGCAGAAATGTTGTCATTTCCTATGAGTACTTCCCAAGAGTTCTGCACTTCAGTTTCTCATGAAGTATGCAGTGTCATGGTTATAACTAACTGTGTTCTTGTTCTTGCCACCTTTGGAAAAAACATTACAGGCCTTTAGTCTCCACGGTTACCTCCCTTACTTTATTCATTTCTGTCTGCAGGGTTCTTCTCCTGAGGAACTGGTCCAGGGCTGCCTCGGCTCCACAGCAACAGGACTCGTCTCAGGCGCCAAATTTCACACAGCTCTTCAAGAAATCTACGCACAGAATGGACTGTTAGATCGAGACTTTGCCAACAGGTGGGAGAAAAAAATCAAACACATTTTTTTTTTTTTTTTTGAACAAAAAGCAAAATATGGTTTGCTTGTCGAATTATTGTCACATTAAGTGCATTTGTTTGATTTATTCATTTAAGCTTCAAGTGCCTTATAGATGAAAATAAATACAGACTAAATATTTTTTTTAATAATAAATAATAAACAAATTAAAATGAGGAAGTGATAAGCAGGTCAAGCTGGAGGGTGGGGGTGTGGCCTTGACTGGCTTGCAGCTATTAAGAACATCAATTAGATTATTTCTTTATTTTCTTTACTGTCAATAGAGAATTGGAAGGGTTTGATGGAGTACTACCTGTGTATCGAAGGACCAGTGTCAGAGGACAAAAATAAAAAATAAACAATTTTATAGCCAATGGAGCCAAATTTATAATGCCCTCTAGAGCATGTCCTTAGAACCCTTTCTTTTTTTCTTCTTTTTTTTTGTTGTGTGTGTGGGCCCATGTGTGCGTGTCCGGTCTTGAATGCGGACTAGCATTGAGATAGAGGAGTCTTGTGCACTAGGTGTTTTCAGTTCTATCCGGTGTGGTTATTAGTATTGAGGGAACTATTGAATAAAAAAGATCACGAGCCAAATTACCTGGGCAGGCACAGCAGAAAAGGGGAGGTAATCTTTCCCCTTATGATGACATAAAGGGAAAGATTCCAGATTGGTCCATTGGAGCTTTCATTTTCTCAGAGGTGGAGGATGATACCCAGCACTTGCTTTACAAATATCGCCATTTCTAGCTACTTTGGGATCAAGAGAGGGGAACTCATCTCAATGTTAAAAAACTTCTGAAAGTGAAATGTACATGCCATGGGACCTTTAAAGGCGCCATCTGTAACAATGTGGCCAAAAACGGTTACTACACTCAAAATCAAAACAGTGCGGCGAGTCGTGCCTGCCTCCCACTCCCCCCCTCCCCTCCAAAGTCGAGGTTGCCAGAGCAGCGTGTCCTTTGCCTCGAACTTTATCTTGAGATTTCTGCGATTCATACCGAGATCTTTTCGGTTTCGTTGCCTCCGCCATTGTAGCTCAGACGTAACTGGCAACCCGGGGTTGCTTGGCAGCTCAGGCTCTACTAACTTCAATGATTGGTAGACGGCAGTAGGTGGCGCCTCATACCAAAACATAATTTCAAAACATAAACAAACTTTCCGGTGCGGAATTTTTTTTTTAATGCAAATTTTTTTTTTTACTAGTTTTGTTGGTGAGTTCCGTTTGTTATATGAACATTATTCCTGGTCTTCAGTGACATATTAGGAGGATTTTATGGCCAGTTGCTCTAAATGTATTACATAATGCACCTTTAAGAACAAAATTAAGAGCAAATCGAGCTCTAATGAGCTGAGACATTTGGACAATGTAAATAAAATAATGTGCAAATATATGAGAAAAAAATCCTTTGATAATGATTCAAAATCATTAAAGTGAGACCAAAATTTGGAAATAAATAAATATTTTGGATTATTCATGGATAACAATACAATGTGTTTAAAAGAATTATGAAAAGTGACACAAAAATACAATAAAATGGTGCAGTGGAGACAGCTTATAGATTTACTTACATGTGAAGAATTATTTCAGTGCTCCGCACCATTTCAACTCAGAGACTTTCAATGAGGGCCGTGGCCTAATCCTGGAGGGCATGGGAGCCATTAAGACTAACATTCGCTCGGAGAACTTCAAGGCTGCCAGAGAAGCACTGGGCAGAGTCCTTCATACACTCCAGGTGAGGGAGCAACTCAAAGTTCATTAATGTGTACATTTTTGTATAAATGCAGCGATGCTTTAAAGTAAAAATGGTTAAGTTTTCAAAGTTTATACAGTGGTAGCTTTACAATGGCCACCAGAAAGAAAACATTAATTTTTGAATGAAACATGAATTCACTTTTGCATCAGCACTGACAATTAAAGGTGCCAGTGTCCACACGTGTTCTGATGAGTGTTTCTATGTATTTTCAGGACTTTTATAGCCACAGTAACTGGGTGGAGCTGCAAAACACAGATCCATATATCAACCTCTTACGCCCAGATCTGCCACTGGACAACCTGGCAGGTTTGTCACAATCAAAATCTCAAAACATAAATCATAAGATGGAACATTTTTGTTTTGTTATTTGGATTTTGCACATATTTTATAAATATAATGACAAGGTGGAAACAAATCAAGGAAAAATAAACAAGGAAATTAATCAATGGTGATGTTCCTCAGTTTGGACTTAATTCAATTTAATTCAATTTTATTTGTGTAGTGTCAAATCATAACATGCATCATCTGTCTAGATGTGAACACTCCCACCTGCAGTGACTGCGAAAGTGGATTCTGCCCCAATTCCATCCTTCCCAACATCCTGAATGAAAATAAGCTTACATCAGGCTACATGGGAATCTACTATTCTTCCAAGCCCAAAGGTAACAGGAGTATGGTTTGCATGAAAACTGTGCTGTACATTTGAACCAAATTCTCAAAGATAATGCAAAAGAAACTGCTGTAAAGTAAAATTAGGAGTTGGACACAAACATCTGCATCACCACAGAAACCTACCTTTATCAATATGCCAATTGTTCTACTCCCCTAAAGTGTAAACATTTTAACGCTATCATTTTTTCAAGTCATTTAAATATTTTTTGTGAATCTATTCAGGTATTTTTTATCCACAAATGTGATGGCTGATGGAAACACACCTAGTAACAAACCACATGACCACAGATGCACAATCCAATCCAATCCAAATGTATTTGTAAAGCACATTTAAAAAGAACAAAGTTGACCAAAGTGCTGTACAGTTAGACATAAAAGCAACACAAGAAAACACTGAGAAAACCGTAAAAAACCAACAGGACATTAAAATAATAAAAAGCGTTAAGACCAATAAGAAAGGAACAATGGATGAAAATAGGCAACGTGCATGCTGAGCCAAAAGCCAAGGAATAAAAATGCATTTTGAGGTTTGATTTAAAAACAGGCAGTGTGGGGGACAGCCGAACATGTGGCGGCAGAGTGTTCCAAAGTGTTTGCGATTCATTTATTATGATCTGTAATGAATCTAATTAATCTAATTTTTAATCTTATCTAAAATTGCAGAGAAAAGCCCTCAACGTAAGGTATTTTCATTTAAATTCATTATTACATTATTGTGGCAGATCAAAAGATTGATATATAACAAAATAGTGGCTTTATAAAGTAATTAATTGGTTTGACAAAACCATTTATATTCTGCTGTGTTATTGTCACACTCTAAATTATTCCTCAAAAATCCCTCATTATTTACTGGCTTTTAAAGATCCAGTATTTAGCTCCAATATTAGCTTTGCTAATTTGTTTTTTTTTCAACTTTACCACAGTTTTGAATTTGGCGATTTTCATTGTCTAATAAAAGCGACTCAACAGCGCTGTTTTCTGGTCAAGCAGCCGCTGCACAAACCATTCATTGTGTTCTATTACAGAGCAAAGGCACAGACCTCCTCTGCCTTTCTGTCCCATCGGCGTGAATGGCTATTGACGTTACTGTACTATGTTTGTGCTGCATTTACGTTCACATCGCTTTCGTGAATTGTCAACACACCGTCACACCCTCTCGCTGTTTTACGTCCAGCAATTTAACGCACACACACGCACGTACACACACTGTTTAATTTTCTGTTATAGTACAGTACTACAATCTCGATATTCTCAGATTGCATGGTGCACTGTCTGCGACTTTGTCCAGGAAACTTTGGAGCTGTGTTGTGAAAGGACTTGAATTGATCTCTGTTGGCAGAGAATGCATTTTCAATCACGGATAGTTACAAATTGAATTAAAGAAGTTCTACCAAGCTCTTCAGTCTACCCATAAAAGCACACTTGAGTGTAGGACAGACACAAGTCCACTGCTCTGACCCGTCCCTTCTGCACCAGGTAAATGTAGCCATGGAGGTGAAGGTGACTTGACAAGCACAATTGTTCCTCGTGGTGGCATCAGCAAAGACGAGCGTCGCTTTGACAACATAGCTGCCCACAATGCTGCTGTGAATTTAGCCACAAGTGCAAGTTCCCAGCTCCTGGAGGACATCATCTTGGCTGTCGGGAACAAGGAATTTCTGAAGTATGTTGGTCACATATGAAGGACATCTACTTGTGTGTAATGGAAAATTGATATACTTTTTTTTCTCACACAGAATGATGGGGATTGCCCGCTCAGCAGTTGTGTGTTTTGTCATTGACACCACTGGCAGTATGTCTGATGACATCGCTGAAGCAAGGAAAGTTGTTTATGAAATGATTGACAGCAAAAAAGGAACACAGGACGAACCCTCTGAGTACATCTTGGTGCCCTTCAATGACCCGAGTATGAACCCTGAATATCTACTGGCCGTGTTTAGTAATCCTTTAGTCCTGGCCAGTGTTGGCCAAGTTATTCAGGAACTGGCTTATCTTACTCAAATGTTAATCAAAAAGTAATCATAATCATTAAGATATATTACTCTTGTAAATAATCATAAACTGACAGGACAAGAGATGACAGTGTAGTAACACTAACTTAGCATTACAGAGTAATTGTAATATTCTTGCTGTTTTGTAAATTGTAATTCTCTCTCTAATTCTTCATTCTTCTGTGTAGAATTTGGACCCATGTTCAGAACACAAGACCCTGATAAGATGAAGAAAGCCATCTCAGATCTCAAACCCAGAGGGGGAGGTGACATCCCTGAGATGTGTCTGTCGGCACTTCAGGTACTTAAGCGATGATACTGTTGTGCGGTACCTAAGATTGGCATTGAATCGAGATACAATTTACTGTCAGCGATGATTCAAAAATGCGCTGAATAGGTTAATTATTTTGTTCCTCCAGTTGGCTCTTACTGGTGCCCCATCCTCTTCTCACATCTATGTTTTCACTGATGCTGCAGCAAAAGACATCGAACTCAAGGACACGATTTTTGCTCTGATCAGAACCAGCAAGTCCACGGTAAATACTGAAGCCATTGGTGGCCACTGGTAACTCTGTGTTTTTATGCTTTCTGAGCGTGAACCACTGGCTGTGTGATATTTTCTTGAACTTATCTACACAGGTGACATTCTTCATGACTAGCCGTGGTAAGAAGCGGCGTCGCAGGGCTGCAGGTAGTGCCTTTGACACCTACAAGCAACTGGCTCTGGCCTCTGGAGGCCAGGCCATTGAAGTGTCCAAGAAAGAGCTGCCTCAGGCCACAGGCATCATCCGTGATACCTCAACCTCAGCTCTGGTAGGACTCAGCTGTTCCACTGATAAATAAGATAGTATAACAACATCACACACGCAGCTCACATTATGCATACAGTGATATTGCACAGGACAGTTATTATGATGTCTTCCGGCTGTGCTTCAGTACAGTATTCAATGTGCTGAAAATGTTTATCGGTCAAAATAATCTAAACTTCATAGGGTTGGTTGTGCCTCAAGAACTTTGCTTGGCCAGGGTGCTCAAAGCTTTAGGTATTTTTTTTCTCACTCAAATAATTCTCATCTTTGTTTAGTCATGATATGACACTTTGTATTTTTAGAGAGTGTTTTAACTCCTACATTTACTGCTCTGTTACCCAAGCGTGTCAGGGGATTACGGTGGTCTTTGCACATGAGAAAATATACGTTAAAGCGGAACTAGACCGGAAGTTCCTATTATCGCTGTTTTTTTTGGTGTGTATCTGCGTCATTACCTTGTTTATGAAGCCTGACGGTTCGAAACAAACAGTTCAGCCATTGCTGAGAACGTTGTGTTTTATTGTAATCTCGGGGCTCAACGAGATCACTAAAAATCCCGTACTAGTTACGTAAGCAGCGGTTCTCCTGAACAACCGATCGTCCTGCTCCGGGCGGTAGTCCGGGCACATCCGGTTGGGTACATTGAACCGCAGAAGAAGAATAACGTCCGTTGTGGAGGTGTTTCACGAGCAACAGTGTCTTCTGACTCTGGGTCTGACTCCGGTTTGAAGTCATAAAGGGACTGCGGCGGGGAGTCGTGAAGAAGCTATTTTTAAACACTGTTAAAACAATGTTTTGATAATGAGTAGCAATGCATCCACCGCTCCAGAGAGGGAGCTGCGCTTCTGAGAGCTGACGTGATAGATTACGTCACTTCCAGATACCTGGCCAATCACAACACAGGTGGGAAGGCTCTACGCTGGCTGGCCAATCACAACACACTCTGTCTTCTCGGGCGAGATTTATGGCTGAAATAGCGCGACTGACAAGCGCTTCGAAAAGGACAGATTTCAATCGGCTCGTTTACATCAACTAGGAGGATTTTGACCATAAAAACAACTTAATATATGCAAGTAGACCTCCATAACTCCCATATATGTGCAACAGGACCACTCTATGTGACCTTTAAAGGATGTGAAATCTGTGTCTATGAAGATTCTCAGACATCCAGGTCAGAGGTCACTGTATCTTCAGGAGTTAGCTAAAGGCCTTCAATTCATCCATTATCTACCACTTTATCCTCAGCTGACATAGGGAGATAGGCGGGGTACACTCTGGACATTTGGGAGCTGGTTCCACAGGCGAGGAGCCTGTTAACTGAAGGCTCTGCCTCCCATTCTGCTCTTACAGACTCTGGGAACCACAAGTAAGCCTGAATTTAGGGACCTAAGTGATCTTTTAGGGTGATAAGGTAAAACTAGGTCTTTCAGGTATGAAGGGGCCTGACCACCCTCCCTTTAAATTGAATTATAAACTGTACAGGGAGCCAGTGTAGAGAAGCTAGCACTGGAGTTCTATAGTCTCTTTTTCTAGTTCCTGTCAGAACTCGTGCTGCAGCATTTTGAATTAACTGAAGGGTTCTGACAGACTTCTTAGAACATCCTGATAATAAGGCATTAAAGTAATCTAATCTAGATGTATCAAAGGCATCGACTCGTTTTTCAGTGTCCTTAAAGGACAGGATGTTTCTAATTTTCATAATGTTCCGCAGGTAGAAGAAGGCTGTTCTGGAAATTAGTTTTGTGTGTGAATCAAAAGACATGTCCTGGTCAAAGATAACTCCAAGGTTGTGCGCCGTGGAACTGGAAGCCATGGTGATGTCAATGGTGTCAATAGCAGCACTAAGATCTAACAGGACAAGTAAAGAGACGAGACCATTATCTGAAGAAGAAGATAAGAAGGTCTTTGCTAACTTTAACTAGTGCTGTTTCTGTGCTATGATGTAATATAAGCCTGACTGGAAATCTTCAAACAGGCCATTAATGCACATATATTCACATAATTGATTGGCTACTGCCTTGCTTTTATTAGGTTGGAATCTCACTAAAGCAAGTCCGTTGCCTATAGCTAACTCCTGAAGATATAAAAGTTATTACTGGCAAAAACAGCCAAACCACTTTTTATTTTAAGAGATTATACACTTTTAAAACATGTGGTTTTTCAGTTTTACCAATGTTTCAACCAGTTACTAGAATCGGAATTTCTCCCCTCCTGCTTTCCTTCCTGTTGTAGGTGACGGTTCTTCAGCGATTGGTGAACCCCGGGAAGCAGGAGACCTTTACCTTTATGTTGGATGAATCTCTTCAAAACATCACGCTCTACATCACAGGACAAGTCACTTTCACAATGACTGACCCTGCAGGTAGCTTTCCACTCTCAAGGCACTGTTTTACCAGTTTAATTCAAATGCTTTTTAGTACATTGTACGGTAATTAATGGCCAACAAATCCAGGTGTGACCCAGAGCAACACCGAGGCCAGTGGCAAACTGGGGACTGTTCAGACAGTGGGGAACCTGGCCAGAATTCAGCTGAAGGATGACAAGGAGAAAGGAAAATGGAAAATCAGCATCAACTCCAAACAGCCTTATACAGTCAAAGTAACAGGTCAGATGCTGCACGTTGTTTTGGACAAAAGCAGTGTTGAGATTGGGCCATTTTTGTCACACATTTGTACTCCCAGTGCTTTCACTCCAAGCAGAGTTTGAAGTCTGATGCCCCTTCCAGAGTCTGAATTCCATAGTAGTTAAGTTCACAGTTCCTGGTATGTCTGTATTTACTGTGTATACATGTTTTTCCAGGCCAGAGTATTATCACGTTTATCTACAATTTTGTGGAAGGCTTCAAGGGACCTCACCCAGGTTATGCTGTACTCAGTGGGCGTCCACTAGCAGGTAATGTGCAATATTTTTACAATTTCATATCAGCATTACCTTTGTACACCCTGAACATTTTTTTTCAGCATAGATATGATCAGATATGTTTATAATGTAAATAGTGAAATAGCTGTTAACCCATTCACTACCAGCCATTAGACTTGCTAAGCACTGAACGATTCGGTGAACAAATCTTTTGAACGAATCATTTTAATGAACGGATTCTAGGGATTCAGTACACTCAAATGAACGAGCCGATCCCATCACTAACGTCCACGACACATGCTCTGTTCGAGTGTGAGCTGCCTCAGCCTCTCCCTCTTCTCTTTCACCATTTCTCCCTCCTCAGTCCTCGTCTCTGGTCTTCTTCTCATGATCTATAATGATCGCTCATCCAAAAAGAGCAGTGCTGCCACCTACATGGTGGTCAATTTCGGCATTACACTTTACAGTTTACAGGTTTGATATTAAAGCTCCCATAGAGTGGTCCTATAGCACATACATGTTAGTTATGTAGGTCTACTTACATACATTAACTTGTTTTTATGGTCAAAAACCTTCTAGTTGCTGTAAATGAGCCCATAGAAATCTCTCCTCACTGATGCTCTCTGGGGGCGTACGAACAAAATACTCAACCTGTGCTGCCGGTAAATGTCCACTGCCTAGCAACAGTAGTAAACAACAACTTTTGGCATATCGCTTACATTGGTCTGAGAATTATTGTCCATCTCTTGGTGTTTCACGTATTGGGGCAAACATCCCAGCTCCACCAGAATCACCAGGAGGGCTTTTCCCCCTGGGTCCCCACTCTTTCTATGGGCTTGTCTTTCGCCCTAGCGCCGCGCCACCTTTTGGAGCTCACGTACCCGGTGCGACACAGGATATGACGTCACTTTTGGCGCGCACACTACAGCGAGTAGGAACAAGGCTTAACTCTGTCGGCTGCGGCACGCGCCAACTCTTCATTTTCACAAGCACAAGTTGAACATGTTGATCGTACGCCCCCTGCTGTTGTGGCGAATACTGCTACGGACAACATTGTGAGTATGAACGCCTCCGTGCTGTGCGCGTTATGCAGCGCAACGACAGGAGCAGCGTGGCGCACACCAATGAGGCAGACGGGCACAAATTAACGCCAGGCAAAACAGCAGAGGGGCAACTTATCACAGCCCTATGTCACAAAGAAAACTAAATTAATAAAAACACATGGTTAGTGGCAAAGAGGAGGCAGCAGCCAACATACCATCGGGCAGTGTTTGTTACACCAGGGGGGAATACGGAGCTCTTCTTACTGATCCCATTACCTGCAAACCATGAGGATAAATAGTAATATATTTAACGCATGCCACTTATTCACAGTTTGACAAGGCAGGCACCGTTCACATACCTGCTGCAGGTTGAGTCAATCCCCTGGAAGTGAGTATATGTATAGTTTAGCAGCTAAACATCCGGATATTTAAGGTCCACTCTTAACGTCAAAGTGGCACTTGGACTGCTGGACTGGATGTGTGGACTGTGCCACATAGCTAAAAAGGTGTGAATTAGTATTGTGTTTACAGCCCACTCATCACTAACCAAAAACATGTTAAATACATCACCACACCACAGTTAAACAGTGAGTAAATCAATGAGGCTAAAAGCTGGGGTAAAAAAGAGAATCAAGGGGCTTGGTCACTCATGTAGGCAACACTTTCTAAGTTGTGACAGTCAAGGTTTCCTTCAGCCACCCATAATAAAAAGCTATCTAATATTAACTTTAAAGAGATAAATGTGCAAAAAAAATATATATATTATTGATCTCCCTAACTGGTTTCTCTGCCTCTCTCCTCTGGAAACACTAGGTCAACCAACCAAACTGATGCTCTCAACAATTGGAAAGAAAGGTCCGTCCTCAATGAGTGTGGGAGACATTGGCCTGCTAACTGTATCTGGTCCTGAGAGCATGAGCAATGGCACAGTAACTGACTTGGGCAATGGAGACATCTTGGTCACTGTTGACTCAGTCCCTGACGGTGAGTTTTTGGTCATCATGAGAGGAACAGACAAAGAGACAAACAGTGAATTCCAGAGGCAGTCTACCACCATGATGTCCGTCTCCAAAGTGAACATCCAGGTCTGTCTTAACATCACCATTGTAACCCATGCGTCTTTTCTTATTTATCAAAAGGAACATGTGATACAAATATATGTGATTATAAATGGTGTCTCAATTCAGGGACTGTCTTCTTTAAATGCGGCATTTGATTAAGACACACCACCCTCCCTAACTTGGCTCTCCCAATTGCAAAGCTACTATAAATGCAACAGACACAGTCACTCTGGTGCAATGAAGGATTCCATAGGTGTATTCTTGCCAGCCCAAACCTACCCCAGGATTCATTCATTCATGTCTGTGACAGCACAACTCAAAAAAACACACTTTTAGTGATTTCTGCCACATTCAGCCACAGCTTTTGGAAAAATGGTAACGTGAGAGGGAAATCCCTCTCTCATTTCAGTTCACTCTCCATGGTCTACTGCCATGTGGCAAGACCCTGAATTCAGACACATCTGTAGTATTCCATTGGGAAGAATATTAAAATATTTGAATGCAGTTCAAAAATATGAGAATGGAATTGCTTAATGTTTATTTTGTTGTTTGTTCCCTCCTGTTCCACTCTAGGCTGTAGTAGCAAGTAGTGTGGAGCCAGGAGACACATTAGAACTCCCATTTGGTGTAACTACCCAGGGCCCTGGTGGCCCTTATACTATCACGGCCAGAAATGACAGAGACTTCCCCATGGCTTTCCCAAAAAGGTGAGGAGAAGTTACTAAAATAGTTTTAAATTGTTTGGTAACGCTTTCTTTTACAGTCCCCTAATTACCTGGTATTTAGCTGGTAAATTCATGGTAACACTAAAGTGTTGCTAGGTAATTACCAAGGGTAATAAGATAAGTAAATACAGTGAAACCGTTGCCAAAATACTGGGTAATGCACGGTAATGTACTCGGTAAGTAAAGTAAAACTGTACTGTAAAAGAAAGCCAAGCTTGTTTCCATGTAATTACACACATTTTTAGGGTTAGGTTTGTTAGATTACCCCTTGGGTAAATAGCTAGTAATTAGGGGACTGTAGGTACCTGCTTATTACCAGTTTATAACCCAATAATACACTTACATTTACCATAGTTTTGCCATAGTTTAGCTGTACATACCTTCTTATTAACAGCAGTAATAACACGCTATAATTAACTATATAGTTACCAGGTAAATGCCCAGTATTTTGGCAACAGTTTCACTGTATTTACTTTCTTATTACCATTGGTAATTACCTAGTAACACTTTGGTGTTACCATGAATTTACCAGGTAAATACCTGGTAATTAGGGGACTGTAAAAGAAAGCGTTACCAATTGTTTTAACTAAACTATCTAAAAAGTTTTTTATACATATCTTCTCCTGACAGCCTCACGTTGACAACTGGAAAATATGCAAATGACACGTTGACCATCACACCACCAGCCACCACACCATCGGGCACTTATGTTACCCTGACCATGGAAGCCAGATCAAAGGATGGCACAGACTCCAATTATGCTGTTCTGACGCTGTCTGTTATGACCAAGGTAATCTGACACATCTTGGATTTCAGTATATCTGTCTATAGCCTGGTATGAAGTGCACCAATGGTTGGCCTGACTGCAAAACATGATGCTCAATCAGCTGACCTCGCACATCAGCTGATGAGCATCCAGCATGTACATTCTTAGCTTGCATAAAAAGAAACTACAGTACATTCCTTGGTAGTATACTAATAGTCTGCATTTGTCTTTGAAAAAAGAAAACGGTGGACTATCCAACAGTGAGCAATGCATATTCAGCATTTGTTGTTCTATTTGCTTGCCTTGTCATTTCCATGTCTCTTCTCATCTCCTGATTGACTGGAGTTTAACAGCCAATCAATGTCTCATTGACAATAAACATGCTAACAGTAAATCTGTCAAAAATAATGCCACAGACTGTATTAAAGAATTGGACGTAGTGCTAAACCTTTTCCTCAAGACAGTCTTTATTACTAATTTTGTGTTCTTCAAGATAACGTTATCAGTCATGCAAATCATGCTCTCATTTTGAGGAAAATAGACAATAACAGGGCAATCGGAGATGGCAGACTTCATGCAACAAGCCTCTGGCGGCCTCTGTTGGTCATATTGACAAATGTAAGTGTGGAAGCACAAACAGGCAGTCAGACACACAGAGCCACTAAAAACTGGGGTGAAGTAATTAAGTCCAACATGCTAGTGTTTGCCAGTGTGATGGTGATCAAAATGCAAATTTCAAGGCCTCACAAGATGCACACACCACCCTGGATGGCTGTCAGGCAATGTGTCCCAATTTTAGGGCTTAAAAGTTAAGTTTTGGAAGAGTTTACTCCCCTTTCTTCCACTTTGCTGTGACTCATGCACTGATTTCCCACCTTTTTTCTGTCCAGATCACAGATTTTGTTCAGCCTGTGTGTAAACTGCTCAACGTGCAGACTGATGACTGTCCTCGAGATGTCTCTCAGTGTGGACATCACCAGTGGGAATTGTCGGCCAACATTACTGATGGAAACGGCACCGGGATCGAGACCATCTTCCTGAGAAAGGGAAATGGAACCCTCTCATACACCTCTCTGAGAGCTCCCTTCGTCTCGGTGAAATACAACTCCTCCTGCTGCTCACAGATCGTTGAGTTCGTAGCTGTGGATGAAGCTGGTAATGTGGGAAAGTGCTATAAATCCATATCTAACTCAGGCGGCCCTCCTACTTTAACGTTGTCACTGCTCCTGTGGTTGTGTCTGCTGGTGTCCACCTTTGTTGTTGAGCCTTGAAGAGCCAAGGTTACTCATTTTCTTATGATTGTATGCTGCATCAGGTATTAGATAGACGGTATGTAATAATGTAACACTAAATTAGCCTCTGCTACAGAGGTCAACTTCAAATTTTCTTTGGTGATGGTCATGTTAATTTTGGTATCATTCTTAAATAAAATGTGAGCACTGATGATGTAATGGTTTTTACAATAACACTTTTTTCTGCCTGCCAGAATGCATGTGTCCTTATACAGTTCGTGCACTCCTATGGACACATCTGACATTTTATGTAATAAAATCGCACAGGATATTTTGTGTACATGGTCTGCAGTGGTGAGTTTTGTTTACGTTACATCCAATACAATTTTTCTTGGGAACACAGCAAGGTTTGACAAAATGGATGCAACAATCAGATAAAACACAAAACAATGTTTTTAAGCAGATCTATCAGACCTAATCGACTCTTCACATCATTTAGTTTACACAGAAATAAAACAGTCAAACTTAGCTCTGTTGAAAAAATGTGACTACTCATTTAAGACTATTGTTTTATTGTTGGTAAGGCATTACCCTAACTCAACCTCACTGTTTTAGGTGCAGGAAAATGCACTAATCGAAGATTTAAACGTTTGATAAAATCAAATCACACTAAATGTCTGAGTGAGATCAAATCTAAATGATTAAAACCAAGAGCAAATGTTTAATAAAACGGTAAAGAAACCAAATATAAAGATTTTTTTTTTTTTTACAAACCATTCAATGCCAAGTCAACATTTTCTTAAATTGGGTTTAGAGTTACAAAAGCAGTTCAACAGTACATCACAATGCAGAGAGAATTTATGGCTTTTTACTTCATATTTAAGACCAAAACAATATCCTTACACCTAAACTGTCTTAACTAAAAAAAAGATACATTTTGTTCTAATTTAAACTCCCATAGACCAGAAGTTCCAATTAACGCTGTGTTTGGCGTGTATCTGCGCCATTACCTCATTTATGAAGCCCTAAATTTTCAAAACAAACAGTTCAGCCACTGCTGAGAACGCTGGGTTTTATTGTATTCTTGGGCTCTGCAAGCGGTCTGAAAAAGCCTGGAATCGTTATGTGAGGACCACTTCTCCTGAACAGCGGATCCGCCTGCTCCGGTTGTGTACATTGAACCGCAGAAAAAGAAGAATGTCCGTTGTGGAGGTGTTTTACTTGCGACCGTGTCTTCTGACTCTGTGTCCAACTCTGGGTCAAACGCGTAAAAGGGACAGCGGTGGGGAGACGTGACAAAGCAATGTTTTGATAATGAGTAGCAGTAAATCCACCGCTCTCATTGGCTGGCCAATCACAACACAGTTCTGTCTTCTCGGGTGAGATTTCGGTTTGAAACAGCGCAGCTGACGAGGGCTTCAGTGAGGAGAGATTTCGATCGGCTGGTTTGCAGTAACTAGGAGGTTTTTGACCATAAAAACAAGTTAATGTATGTAAGTAGACCTCCATAACTCCATAACATATGTGCAATATGACCACTCTATGGGAACTTTAATTCAGATTTTGAATGAAATCCACGTCATCCACTTTTTATTAAATGTAAAGCCTTTGTTCAAGGCAATGTGAAGTGAGTTCCACACGGGACAACAATAAAACAGCAAAACAATGCACAATTTTTATGCTTTTCACTGGATGTGAGAGGGTTACTCTGAAACCAGAACATGACGGAGAAAATATATGTCATCTATATGTGCAGTCATCAGTCAAACAGGAGCACAGGGACCGTCTCCAACACCCCTTATCAACGTTGCTATGATTCAAAATATGTCTTCAATGTGTTCCAAAAATGCTATGGATCGCAGAAGTTCAAATCTGTGAATATCTTTCTAACTTTACTTAACAACTTTCAGGTCATGTAACTTTGGTTTTTAATTTTTCACTTTATTTTTTTTTTTTAATGGGACACAGATTCTTAAACTTTACACAAGCCAGTCATACTGTATACTATGTTTTACCAAGTCTTGTAAAGATTTTGTAACTCTCCAAAACAGAAATGTTAGATTTTGAAACTGAAAAAAAATCAGTTTAACCCTTCAACGCCAACATATTTTGAATGAATCAGCAATTAAAAAAAAATGGTTGCATTGTCAAACCAGTCATCATTATGCTCCAAGGAAACCATTTTCAAAGAATATTGTGACATTTAGGGAAAGAGGGTTTTCTTGCAAAGTGGCTATTCCAATCTCTAAAATTTAGTAATGATGGGGCATGGTGAGCTTCTCCCATGTCTCCACTCGTAATGCCTAATAATTACAATAAAAATCCCATAAAAGTCAGTCACCTCATCGTCTGGGCTTCCTATGCACAAACATTACAATAACAGTGATTTTACAGAAGTCTCGGCACGAAACTTTGAACAGGAAACAAGAAAAAAAATTCTCCTTGGAACAGTCAGCAATTATAAAAATACAATATTTTCATATGAAGTACAAAAATCAATCCGTATCCACAACAGGTATTCTCATCCTTATAAAAACTCTTGTCCCCCTCAAAGGACTTTATGTACATTTTTTACATGCTTTTTCAGGTGAGCTGACTGTGTGAATTTTTTGTGACAGTGTGGACAGGAATGTGGTTTCTCCCCAGTGTGGATGTATTTGTGTCTTTTCAGGTTGTTGAGATCTAAAAATCCTTTTCCACAGAATGAGCACCAGTGTCTCTTCTCGCCATTATGCCACCTCAGATGTACATTTAGTTCAACTCTGCGTGTGAATTTCCTTTCACAGAGGTTACACTGGAAGGGTTTTTCTCCAGTGTGTGTTCGTATGTGGGACTCAACATCTCGCCTTGTGAAAAATGATTTGCGGCAGATCTGGCAGACAAAAGGTTTAATCTTCCTGTGCACCATCTGGAGGTGTTTGGAGAGGCTGAAACGGTAGACAAAGCCCTTCCCGCACTCGTGGCAGATATGGATCTTTCCATTGCGGTGCACTCGGCCGTGCCTTTTAAGACTCTTCGAGTCAGGGAAACCTTTCCCACAGAGAGTGCACGAAAAAGGTCGGCATCCTGTATGAAGACTGACATGGCTCTCTAGGGCAGCATTGCTGCTGAGAATGCGTCCACACTCTCCACACTGATTCTTTAACAGACGCCCACCAATGACTGACAAGGGCTCTAATGGTGATACAACAGGTGGTGCTTTGATCGGTATGGGGTTGAGAGGAACACTAGGGAGGTAAACTAGGGAACCTATTTCTTTCTTTACTGGTAACGGCGCTAATGTTCCATCTTTTGTCTGTGTTATGTTGGGAGGAATCCACACAGCTTTAGACTGACATATTTTCATAGTCTCACCACTTGTCTTAGCTCCATTCTGCAGTTTGGCTTGATTAGATTTTTTTAATTTAGCTATCATTTTAGCTGTAGCCATCTTCTTAGCATTCAAGGCTCTTAAATTCTGTTTGGAACTGGCAACACCTTGAATCATTCTGGGTTTCTTGGCAGGAGTGGCTTCGTTAGTCTTTTTTGGACAATCACCATCATCCATTTCAGTTTTAACACTTAGAGATAGATTTTCACTACCTGTGGGTATCCTTATAGGACTCAAACAATCAGATTCTGTTTTAATCGGTCTACAGACTTGGGTCGAAGTAGACCTTGTGTGGCTCACAGAAATCAAATTACTTGATGAAACTTGAAAGCACACACTGGTTTCACTTAAACTACATGCTCCAGGACTAGGAGAGATTTCAGGTTTTTTAATTTTACTAGGCCTTTTAGGACCGACAGCAGTGGATTTAGTCCACTTGGGGCTAGCATCACCTCTAGTCAAACTAATCATCCTTGGGCAAACAGAGGTGGATTTTGCAATTTTATAGCCACTAACACCGCATTTAGTCTTTTTAGGGAAAAGATCGTTTGTTGCACTAAACCTTTGAGGACTAACAGAACTGGGTTCCATCTTTTGGGGGCCTAAACAATCTTGACCTGAACATGATGTCCTTGGACTCTTAGAAGTGGCTTTACTGGTCGATGTTGTACTCCTAGTCGGTTCACTAGGAAGATGTCTCAAGGCATCTTCACTTTGTTTGCTTCTCTGTGGATTTTTGGTGATGGGTTCTTCAGCAGTCTTATTTGGTGGTGCAACATCTTCCTCTACACCTGACTTTTCACTAGTTGTCATCTCTATGTTCTCTAATTTAGGTATCTTAGGACTCACAGTAGTCATATCTGTTTCTGTGCATGGATCTGAGTTTGTTTCATTTTTTCTAGCATGCAAGCGAACTTTGAAGTGACTTCGAAGTCGGGACATCAGGGAGCTTCTCTTGCCACTAGTGCTGGTATCTGCACTAGAATCCTTCTCAGAGGAAGCCTGTGAAGAAGTAAAGAAAAATACATTTAGCAATAAAACAATCTTAAGCAAATTATTTATTCTGCAAGAAAAAAAGAATAATACAGTAACACATAATACAATCAATGTAATTTTTGCTAAAAAAACACTGCTCAATCACTGTTTTTGACATTACATGTTCCTCATTTTTGAATCTTTTTAATTTTGAACAAAATCTGAAAAATGAATAGTTTACTACTGTAGTGGCAAATGACCACCCAAAAAAGGACCTTCCTTGCCACTGTTGCAGGACGTGACATTTCTGACTCATTAAATCCAAGGAAAGGGTGTACAATTGGCATCCAAACATTTATTCCAAAAAGCCTTCAGTTACAAAAAATAAAAAAAGCTCCCATCACATTCACCAGCCTATTAACAAAAAACTAGTCACACCCTACTCATAACTATAATGTCTTCAGACTCACATAGTTTTGAGTAGAATGTGATATTGTTTTTGTTCATATTATGCAGAATGGTAAGTGTGAAACCATTGGTCAATAATGCCAAAGGAAATTGCTTGCGCTAGTTTACCCCAACAATCAGCAACCGTTTTGGTCATTAAAGAAAAATGGAAAAGTAATAGCATGGTAGATAATGGCACAATAAATAAGGGTCAATGACATGACATGCATATTTTTGTGTCCGAGTCCATTATTAAAAAAAAGAAAATATAATAAAATAATTTTAAAGCCGCTAAAATAACTGCAAAACTTTTTACATTTACATTTCCTAAATATCAGGGGGGTGCAACCATAAACATTGGACTTTATTTTGAAGTCAAGAGACAATAGCTGAAAACTGAATGTTGCATCAGCCAGAGACCCTTGGGACTAAGCTAAAATGTTTGTAGATCTACTTTCAACTATATGTAGGATGGTATACTTTCCATGTCAGGTGTAAAACTAGAAAAATGTTATGTTATCATAATCTTTTTTTTTTTTTTTTTAAAGTGGTCTGTTTGAACTGCATGACAAGGGTAGAAAAATAATGCTTGCATCCAAACAGAAGCTGTTTAAATTGAGTTTAGTTGCAATTGTCAGGTGGCACAACCATTAATCAGGTGGCACAACTGCAAGAAATGTCACTATATAATGCTATTCAAAGCTTTAAGTTTATCCTTGACACTTCTAGAATGTTTATTAGTTTTGAATTTAAAGATATTGCACACTTTAAATAATTTTGCATGATAATGTGTAAATTTTAGATGCCACTATCACTATCAAAATTAGCACAGGGCGAGCATTAACAATGATCCAGCTGCAAGGGAAGCATATCTTGCAAAAAGAAAAGAGAGGTAATACATCTAGACGCAAAACAACAGTGAATTTTACGGTTGAAGAACTTTCCAGCAGGTGAAACTGTATGTATTAGATGTTGCATTAGATTTAAATTATTTTAATAACTGTGACAATCAATAGCATATACATTACCTTTTGGGGGGCTTTAATAGCTGGTGTCACTGCCAGCTGTGCCAGGAATTGGGTTTTCGTCATTTGTAAATGAGGGTCCGATGTGTCCATGGATGGAATGGAAGTTAGCATTATGAGGCCAGTTGATCTTTTCTCTTGCGGTGGGGTATTAGATAGTGTACAGTCTTGTGCTACATTTCTGAATAATTCCTCCTCTAAATTAGAGGTAGCTTCACCAGCTGAGGGCATGGTCCTTCTGGGGGTCACTGTAGATATGTCCAAGCCTGCTGAAGATACCGTCGATGATAAAGATGTCTGCATACTCCTGCTGACACATGCCTCTGCCACATTTATGGATGTTTCAGACGATAGCAACATTACCGCTTGAATATTACTTTTATCTTCAGATGTCTGAGGGGTATTAACAGACAGAAAAACAGTTGTTTCTTTTAAATGTGTTACCACTGGCATCTCAGATGGCTTTGTTACTGTGACCACAGAAGATTTGTCTAGTGTGGCTCTGTCTTTCAAAGTGGCCCTGGATTTAGGACATCCATTTCGAAGCATGTCTGAGACAGACACCGTGTCTTTGGTTGATACTGAAACTGGTAGTCTGGTTAATCTGACCACAGGAAAGAGTTTGTTTTCCACTGGAGACAGACGGGATGACCCGGGATACCCAGTTGGAAGCAACATTTTTGAACTGCAACAGGTTTCTTTGGCTGCATTTGTGTCAGAAACAGTTTGTTTGGGTGATCCACAGGTATAACTCACATTATTAATTTGAGATGAAATTGGAGAATTTTCAGCAGTTTGTGCATCCACATGAACAGATAAGTTTTGTGATGAAGAACTCAACTTGGTCGATGACAGTGTCACAGTATCAGCTGGTTCTATTAACTCGTGATTTGTTGTAGGAGCAATAGTTTTTGACTGATGCGAGATGGACTTTGACTGATGTTTCTCAGATGCCACAACTGACAACTCATTTGGGACTACTATCAATTTCCGGCTATGTAGAAAATCTGGCTGCTGGCTTTTTAAGGTGGTGGTCAAACGTGGCGGTATAATAGAAAGCATTTTCTGAGACGTAACATATCTAACTTTCTGAGCAGGAGAGGAAAGTAACGGTGTTCCAACACGCAAACTTGCAGCTGCTGAAGCCGACTGTAAACTTGCAGTAACCACAGTTGATGCAAAACTTAAATGCTGTTTTTTCTGAGGCATGAGTGAGAATCTTGGCACAACACTTATTTTATTAGGTAAGGTGTCGCTGGATTTACTTGGAGTTAAAAGTTTTATCACAGGGCACATCAAACCTTTTGAAGCTACCGATGCTGCTGTCTGTGCTGCAGTGATATTGGATGAAGAAAGAATGAGTACTTCTTGTATGGCAGCCTTAATTTGAATCTGAGCTTCAGTGGTATTGGATGCAGTAACCATGGGCAGTTCTGGTATGGCAGCCTTAATTTGGGTCTGAGCTTCTGTGATATTGGATGCAGTAACCATGGGCAGTTCTGGTATGGCAGCCTTAATTTGGGTCTGAGCTTCAGTGGTATTGGATGCAGTAACCATGGGCAGTTCTGGTATGGCAGCCTTAATTTGGGTCTGAGCTTCAGTGATATTGGATGGAGTAAATATGTGCTGTTCTGGTGTGACATCCTTAATTTGGGTCTGAGCTTCAGTGATACTGGACGCAGTAACCATGGGCAGTTCTGGTATGGCAGCCTTAATTTGGGTCTGAGCATCAGTGATATTGGATGGAGTAACTATGTGCTGTTCCGGTGTGACATCCTTCATTTGGGTCTGAGCTTCAGTGATACTGGATGCAGTAACCATGGGCAGTTCTGTTACGGCAGCATTAATTTGGGTCCGAGCTTCAGTGAAATTGGCTGGAGTTACCATGGGCAGTTCTGGTGTGACATCCTTAATTTGGGGCTGAGCTTCAGTGATACTGAATGGAGTATCCACGGGCAGTTCTGGTGTGACATCCTTAATTTGGGTCTGAGCTTCAGTGATATTGTATTGAGTAACCATGGGTACTTTTTGTATGGCAGCCCTAATTTGGGTCTGAGCTTCAGTGAAACTGAATGGAGTATCCACAGGCAGTTCTGGTATATCAGCCTTAGTTTGGGTTGGAGTTTCAGTGATAATGGATGGAGAAAACATGAGCAGTTCTGGTATGGCAGCCTTAATTTGGGTCTGAGCTTCAGTGGTGTGAGTGGAAAACTGAGGAGTAGGACTTGGTGTCTGCACTGGTGATTGATTTGTGGATGTCTCTGTTATGGGTAGACTGCTTGTAGCCATGGGCATGTCAGTAGGAATTGGCAGTGTTTGTGGCTCAGCTGGTATGCTATCAACAGTTTGTGGGGTATCCAATTGGGGAGCATACTGGGTATATGGTGATGGGGCCAGTCTTTGATTCATGGCTTCAACCATTAGCATTGCATCTTGAAGAGTTACGGAAGAGCAACGTTCTCTGTGCTTAACTGGTGGTAGTTGTGATGTTTCAGGTAGGGGGTTTAATGTTTTACTTGCAGATGAAACCTCTGTGAATAAAGCTTCCTCTTCCATGAATTGTTGAGATCCAGATAGTTTTTCTTTTTCAAAGGAAAATCCATCTGTCAAAGATGACACTGAAGAAGGCAGAGAACCAACCAAAATGTTCCCCATACCTTTAGAAAAAGTGTCAGGTCTTTCCTCTACTGACGGAGCAATACTGGTTAGGCAATACTGGTAAGTCTTCTTAAGCATAACTGGGGATTCTTGTGGACTCCGAAGTATTGTGGTATTTGTTGTATTCACAAAAGACGGGACTTCAACCTCTTCCAATCTTACTGAATCGGTAGATGGTAAGTTCTGTTTTTGCTTTACTGGCCGGCGTACAAGTTTTGCTTTCTTTGGCGGCCTTCCTCGCTTACGGTGAACTGGCTGAGAACTACCGTCACCTTCTGCCATGACTTTTTTTACTTCTTCAAATGTAATCCGTTTATTTTGCGTTGCGTGTCCTTTTATCTGTTCTCTTATGCAATGTGCTCCACATACTTGTTGAGGAACCGTTTGATCATTTATTGACATTTCTTCACACTGTCTGGGGACTGCTATTTGTTGCTCTTTTTCAAGTTCAACCACTGACTGCTGCTCAGCAGTCATCAACGGCTGTTCTTCTGATGTCTTGTAATCTGAAGCATAATTTGCTGTGATGACTGGAGGATGATCTGGTTCAGATGACTCGTTCTGGGATCTTTGAAGATCACTATCCAATGATAGGTCCAAGGTCACATTGTTCTCATCTTTTTCAGGCATCTCTCCAGCTGAAAACACTTGGTTAATGCGAGGCCCTTCATTTTCAGTTCCACCTGAGTACAGTGGTGAAGATAACATGTGGGATAAAAGAATGGAACAAATGAGTTAAGAATTGTAGGATTTTTTAACCTTTTTCAGATGATCAAACTACACTTGGAAAACCAAATTCAGTTTCTCACCTTCAACAGTGGGCTCAACACCCTCCTCCTTTATGGGAGACTCCAAAGAATAATCCTCAGATGGTTCCTGTAGAAAAGTAAAAATATCTTTTAATGTCAAAATGACAACTAGGCATTTTTAACCAAATACATTTGACATGTTTCAACAGAAAAAGTGCAGGTGTTAGTGATAACATTGTTGAATCAGTGATGGCAGAGTTTGATTGTTAATTTACTTTTGTGCTTTTTCCTCATGTGACCCACCAAAAAGGCTGCTGTGAAAAAGGCCCACAAAATAAAACAGACTGCTATAATACCCACATACCTCCTCTTTGAGAGGCGTGAATGCCAGATGAGAATTTTCCTCCCTGTGGCCGTCATAGGTGTGGTCATGCAAACTGTAATTAATCATCTCATTACTGCATTGTTGCTGTACATTTTGCTGTGATGAATATGCCAATGGTTGACTCTGTTCCACCAGCAGGGTGCAGAAAGAAACAAGGTCTGTAAACAAGAAAGAAAAAAGAAAAAAGACATGAGATTTATTTTAACCCTATTCCAATGTTCAAAATAGTGTTATAATACAAACAGCACATTAGGGTTGTCACAATACTACAATTTCAAACTCAATACCGATACCCAGGAAAATACTGGATACCATTTTCAATACCGGAGGAAAAATGACAAAAGACTAAAAGGCAAAACTTTTTAAAATAACATTAAAAGAAAAGAAACATAAAAAACAACACCAACCAGCAACAATTACAACAATATTATCAAGTCGTCTGAGGTAGTGCAAAAATATTAAATACAAATACAAACCAGCAACAATATTATCAAGTTGTTTGAGGTAGTGCAAAAAATAATATCATATAATATATGAATAAAATATATATTATAAGGTAGTGGCAGTGCAAAAAATAATATCATAATATATGAATAAAATATATAATATAAAATAAATATAAAAATTAGAATCCCAATTGTCGTTACAATGAAGGGACCAGTGTGTGCGTGAGAGAGGCACCGTCTACAGTCTGATAGCTGTAGGAGTGCCTGAACCGCCCCGCTCTGCACCTGGGGAGTGAGCCTCTGGCTGAAGGTGCTCTAATTAGCAATAGCTGCAAGCTGCTAATGTTGGCTTATTTAACTTAATTAGTATTTTTTTCCTCTCTCCGTCTATTTATGTGTACATAGAAATATCTATCTGTATTAGGTATGGAGCCAATCCGATCCAGATGGTTCCCATACAGATGGATCGGAAATGTGAAAAATGGGTTAGCTTAGCGTTTTCAAACGATATGCCATGTTTGTAGTAGCGCTGTGAAAAGCAAACTGTTGCTTGCAAAGTTTGCATTCCACTTTTTTACCGTCATCTACTTTTGAAAATGCTGCCACACTGCTGATGTCTTTGACATGCGACAGGAGGACTGACTGTAGCCTCAAATGAAAAGCTAAAAATTCACGTCTAATTAATGGCAAACACTAATCTGTCTGTCGCTCGTGAGCCACAGAGCGACAACAACCCACTGGGCTGGACTAAACCAAAATAGTGGAAAACAAGGGGGGTGTTCTCTGAATACACGCTGTTACCTGTGAAACATGGGTGCTCTAAAACACCCCTATTAGCACTTGGTACTTTACTCCTAAAGAAATTCACCATAAAAAAATAATAATTAAAAAAAAATATATGTATTCGACCAATCACAATTTTGGTCGAGCCAGAGCGTGTCAACCAATTAGTCGACCAGTCAACTTTGACTTTGCGAATCGGCCAATGCTGATACACCTATAAAAACGCAAATGTGAGCCCGATACATCTACTGGTAATATTTTAACCTCTTCTTCACGGTTGCCCCGGTACCAGCAGCAACAAAAGCATCATAAAACCATGTCTAACTTTAACAGACACAGACATGCTGCATACCCACAGAAAGGTCAGAAACTCAGCTAAAAGGTCATATAAACCATTCTTATGTTCACGAAACACAGTTAAAACACTGACGGATCAAACCAGCAGGAGCGGAAAAAAAACGTTACAGCGCACACATTAAAGAGTGTCAGCGTGATTATGTAAACAAAGAAAGCATGCGTCGACTGGACAGCGGAGAACCCACAGATTCCAGCAGTACCATTTTTATCACTCTACGACCAAGATTTACGGATCCAGCCCAAAAATAAGAGCAAAACAACTGACTTTCAAGAAATACAAGCAGAAATGTTGTCTTACCTTTGCCGTTTATCAAAACAAGTTATTTCCACCGGAACAAAATCACTTCTAATGAAGAACTACACTTTACAGCATGCTTCAGGAACAAATCCCAGCCTGATTGATCATTACAGAGCGAAATTAGATTGATCTGATTAGAGAAAGGCGAATGTCCGCACTCGCTAATGAAGTGATTCACACGCATTTGGAGACCAGGGTCCGATTCTACCGGTTTAGAGGTTTAAAACAAGCTGTCACCCTAATTGACCAAGGTAAGCCAGAGCTATGGCGCTGCGTAACTGAAGACGCTGCAGAGTCACAGAGTTGTTATTACGCACCGCACAGGGAGCATCGATTTACAGCGAGTTATCATAGTTTTTTTTTTTTCAAAACAAGTTCTTTTTAGACCTGTAGTGACATATAAATAAAATTAAATGGGTTTTTAATAATTTGATACCTAAGAAATCTATAATGGCACAGATGGTGCCAAAAGAGAGAACGTCTAGACATCTCTTTACTAAAACCTCTGTAATTTCACTCTGCTTCATTTCAGCAGCATCAGACTTTGCACAGCTCATGTCCACGTTACTTGACCTCCATGTGTTTTTAAGCTCCTACTGCATATTTTAAAGGTGATATTTGCTTTAAAATGCAATATTTTTTTAGGCAAGAGAAAAAAATCCTTCAGTTATGCAATGTTCCATGTACATGACTCTGACACATTGGCATCTACAGTGAAACTACCACCAGCTAACACCTCTGTTATCTGTCATTTGATACCAAGATAATTTACATAGAGCTTCTAACTGCAGAGATTTACTCTATTTAGTTTGGGCATGTCATTTTCGAACATGGACTCCAAAAAGAGGGTCAGGGAAGAAGTGGTTAATAGATCTTTTTGGTGAGAAATAATAGACTTTGAGAGATTTTATGTGGTGAGTGCTGTGTGTCCAGACAAACAATGTTTTAAGTGCACAGGAGTAGGGGTTTCATGGCTGGGGGTCAAATATCTAATGGGGTACAGGACTGTGAAAAGTTTGGGAACCGCTGGGCTAGAGGAACAGCTGTGGAGAAGACCCACTTTAGGACTGACGAAAAAAGACGACCTTCATGCTTGGGCAGCTAAATATTCCATCTCATTGTTCCCCTGTTCAATAGCACTAGCTTATAGAGAGATACAGTGCCAAACAAAAAGTAGGGACTGACTGAAAAACATCTATACATATTTGGTTGACAGCTAACTGGTCAATCGTCAGTTAAAGGCTGAAAATATATTATGCTAATTTATTTTGGTGATCCAAAAACTGCAATGACTGATCGAAAGAATACATTTAATAAAATGTATTTTCATCAAGGATTCACTGAAGTGTTCTCTTTGAGTAATCTTGTTGACAAACATAGAAAACGACAACAGTTTACTGGCTATAACGTTAAGGTCACACCCTTAACACCATCATTGGAACACACTGCCACACTTCCGTTAGCATAGTAGCTTAGTATGGTTTCCCTTCTATTGTCGACCACACGCTCTACGGTTAGGATTTGCCAGTGAGATCTACAGACTGCTGTATACATATAATATGACACAAATACACTGTACATGTAAATCACCACGTATAATTATCACATGAACAAATTACATGAATTATTTCAGACATCAACACTCACCACACTGAACAGCAGTGTCCCTTTTCTCTGAGCGGCGGTTGAGAACGAGAGCAGGCTCGCTTATTATTCTTGTGTAAACAGGCGTTTGGTTTTTCCAATTCTCATACTGGCTACATCTTGTTTTCAGGTCGTCGTTCTCCTTCTTCATTTTGGATAGTTCTGCCTTCAGTTCGTTGACCATAGTTTCGAAAAGTTTGGTGGTCTCTGCCACTGCGGTCTTCAGCATACTCTCCATGACGGAGGCATACTTGCTCTGGAAATCGTCTGCGGACATTTCTGCGCTTTACTACACCGTTCGGCCGAGCTTCGTTTTCGCTGTGAGTTCACGCCGGACGGTGGAATTAATCAAGTGTTATTGAAAACACTGCTTCAACAAGGCCTCTTCCAGTGAACACTCGCGCTCTCTCTGTGTGACGCACGTCGGCTCAGCTGAAGAAGGGAGTTGAGCATCACATCCGGTGAGCCGTTTGTAAACAAATGTGTTGTTTTATAGTTTCAACTGCGAAGAAAACATCACAATAAATAAATCAATAATTTATTCCCGTTCATGTTGTCAAAATGATGCACCTGTTCATGAGGTATATCAACAGACTGGCGCTATTTAATGTGCGCCCAATGTAGTACGGCAATACCACACGGACAAACCTCTTTATTAGGGTCAATGCTTCTTCTTCTTCGATGTTTTAAGGCGGTTGGCAGACAACGATTTGATGCATTACCGCCACCACCTGGTATGGAGTGTTGGATCACGCGCATAGAGCTACGAAGGAAGAATATAAAAGTAAGTTAATGTGCTAATAAATACCACAATCATCTCCCCACGGAGCTCCACTTTCAACCTTTTACACATCAAACACACTATTTAGATTAATATTAACTGTTTTACATTAGTTTCACTTTCCTATTTTCTTCATTTTCACAAATTTCCGTGCCCCACACCCTGGAGCTCCACAGCAGGGACAACGGCCACCACCTACCCGCCTCCCTGGAGCCCCAGAGCGGACAACAAGCACCACACACACACCCACCCCCTGGAGCGCCGCTGTAATACTTTTTTCAACGACGCTGAAGTTGGCGCCACATTCGCCTCCGGTTCTCTTTAATTTTCCGTTCCACCTTAAAAAGTGCAAGTTTCGGCCACTGGGTGGCAAGCTATTCTGCAGAGCAGTGCTGTTCACACAGCTGTTGATGTGGGTGTGTTTTGTTAAAAAAAAACTTGCCAGCACATACAGGTGCATATACATACAATAGATAAAAATATGCTGGTGCATACTTGTATTTATTAAACAACAAAAAAATTAAAAACTTTAGAAGAACAGCATTCAATAATATTTAGTCATTTTAATATTTAATCATTACTAATTTTGATATATTTTTAGTTCTGTGAGGGGGAGATTGTTCATATAAATTGTATTAATGTGTCTGATATAACACATAAATATGTCCATATTTACTGTGGAGTTTTGGAGAAAAATCAACATTTTGACGTTTTTATTGCAACAGTTGCTGACTTTGCATTTAAATAAAGTTAAAAATAAAATAAAAATATCTCACGCCAGGGTGTTGGTCTCCGGGGCTGCAACTGGGTACTATTGGACCTACTTGCAAATCGCGAGTAGGATTGTCCCACTTCTCGCGCCGTACCTGTAAAACCCGGAAGTGTGGTTGTTTACGGAATGCAGCAGTAGCTCACCAGAAAACCACGGTTACGGCGAAACCTTAAAGTCGCGCGTGCCACAAAGCCCATTCTGCTGCTGACATAAAATATATGCAAGTAAAATGTGGCAGTGTTACGTCTCCGGTCGTTCCTCATCAAATGGTCGTTTTAAGTGTAAGCAAAAGTGTAGCAGGCTTGTTGGCTAATACTGGCGTTATAACGACGCTATAGTTTGTTTAACATAAGGTTCATGGTGATGGATACAACCGCTCTGTCATTCTTAATCGATAGTCCATAAAACTGGGAGCTGTTTTTTTGACACATCCACACTCAGCGACGTTCTTGTTAAACGCCGGTCCAAAACTGTTACCTATTGTGCTTCCTGTGAACTGTCTACACTTGTCACGACATCATTGCCATAATGGCCGATACTGTGGTGACATTTCAGTCGCAACTCTCCGGAGTGATGGAGACGGTCTTCAAGGCTGCCATGTACGAGATCACCCGGCTGGTGGAGGAAAGTTTTTTGGAAGAGGTGACGCGGTGCAGGGAGCAGGTCGAGGCTCTGAAGAGGCGACTGAGGTGGGCAGAGTGTCGACGCAAGGAGAGAGAGGGAGACAGGAGGCCGGGGCTGAGGTGCTCTGACTGCGGGAGAGTCGGGGTTTCTGATGAGAAGAGATCCAGAGCTACGGGTGAGTCTTTCTCCTGCTCATTTTGATCATTATCACGCCGTCATTCGTTTTGACACATGACGAAATATTCGATTGTGGGCGGAATTGGGAAATGTCATGATAATGGTTTATGAAAAATGGATAGATAACTACTTTAAATTATAGGCAAAACAGGTTCACACACTCACTGTGAAATGCCACTCTGCACTGAATATGATATTGACCCTGACCAGGCAGTCAGGGCTGGGCAATAATTCACCAACAATGTATATAACAGTATAATATTCTTCAGTACATATCAATATCATGTTTTCACACTGCAAAACACTCTAAGGGACATGTACAGTGGTATGCAAAAGTTTGGGCACCCCTGTAAATGTTCAGGATTTCCTTTATAAACCATTGTTTGTTTGGATAAGACATTTCAGTTACATATATCATATAGGAGACAAACACAGTGATATTTGAGAAGTGAAATACAGTTTATTTGATTTACAGAAAGTCTGCAATAATTATTTAAACAAAATTAGGCATGTGCATAAATTTAGGCACCCTTGTCATTTTATTGATTTCAATACCTTGAGCACTAATTATTGGAACTCAAAATTGGTTTGGTAACCTCAGTGACCCTTGACCTTCATACACAGGTGAATCCAATCACGAGAAAGGGTATTTAAGGAGGCCAATTGTAAAGCCCAATTTATACTCCTGCGTAAAGTGCTCTACGTAGGTTACACAGAGCCCTCTGCGCTGATGGCGCTGTTGAAGTAGTTTTATAACTCCAGATTCTTTCACGCAACCTGTTTATATTCAACTATAATTCGCGTGTTCGTCACATTTAACAGTAACTTCATGAACCGATAGTGACGATAAGACAAACATCCTCCCCGGGAATCAGTGGTGAAATAACCGCAGATCTCAGTGCATCACACGGTCACAGCTCCACAGTCCACACCGTCATCAGTGTCACGATGTCCGGGACTGAACACAGTGATAAAGTGCAGCATGTCAGTCTCCTCTCCTCAATAAATCCACACAGCAGCAGCAGTTAATACATCGATAAAACGTTTGAAAATAAATATTAATGAGCGCAGAATAAATCACTAAAACCTGCTTTGTCATAATATTATAAAAATGTAAACGAAACCCCCTCATTGTCTTCATTTATTCACATTTCTCATAAAGTTTTCATGTTGTACGGTTCACTGACAGTAGCGCCGTTCCCAAGACGCCACATGACCGCGCTTTGCTGTGCTCGTACACAGCTGTGAGGTCATTCTGGGAAATAAGATTTGTCTGGGCTTTTTATGGCCTTTAGGAATGTTTTTCAAACATGAAACTCCATGAATTAAAAATATAGAATATAAAGATTTGTAAAAGCCCGTGTCCATGTCTCGAGGTGTCCTGTGGACTCTTTTACAGGCGTCTCTTTTACTATTGCGGTCAATGGGAAAATTGCTTTTTGGGAGTATGAAGGCTCGAGGGGTGTCGGTGGTTATGCAGTTGGATAACGCATTACGCAGTTGTAGAAGTATAATGTGGCCTTAAGTGTTTCTCCTTTTTTGCATCTTCTCTTAAGAGTGGCAACATGGGAGCCTCAAAACAACTCTCAAATGACCTGAAAACAATGATTGTTCAACATCATGGTTTAGGGGAAGGATACAGAAAGCTATCTCAGAGATTTAAGCTCTTAGTTTCAACTGTGAGGAACATTGTGAGGAATTGGAAGACCACAGGCACAGTTCTAGTTAAGGCCCGAAGTGGCAGACCAAGAAAAATCTCAGATAAGCAGAGGTGAAGGATGGTGAGAACAGTCACATTCAACCCACAGACCAGCTCCAAAGACCTACAACATCATCTTGCTGCTGACGGTGTCACTGTGCATCGTTGAACTATTCAGCACACTTTACACAAGGAGATGCTGTATGGAAGAGTAATGCAGAAAAAGCCTTTTCTCTGCTACGCCACAAACAGAGTCGCTTGAGGTATGCTAAAGCACATTTGGACAAGCCAGCTTAATTTTGGAATAAGGTGCTGTGGACTGGTTATTTGGACAAAACAAGGGGCAGCATCAAACACAGCATTCCAAGAAAAACACTTGCTACCTACAGTAAAATTTGGTGGCGGTTCCATCATGCTTGTGAGGCTGTGTGGCCAGTAGTCACATGGATTCCACTCAATATCAGCAGATTCTGGAGAACAATGTCCAGGAATCAGTGACAAAGTCTTAAAGGCCAGGCTAAAAATACACTGGGGGAAACCCTGGCTCTGCAGCGAGCGAAGCGAACAGAATGTTGCAGCAGACAAAGTAATTTAATTTTTTTAAATTCCGATTATTAACTTATCCTCATCGATTCGGAATCGTTCTAGAGAGAATCACGATGCGTCGAAGAATCTATTATTTTTCCCACCCCTATCGCACATATGTGAGTTAAGGAGGTCTACTTACATACATTAACTTGTTTTTATGGTCAAAAACCTCCTAATTTCTGGAAACGAGCCAATAGAAATCTCTCCTCACTGAAGCTCTCGTCAGTCGCGCTGTTTCAAAATGATATCTCACACCCAGAATACAGACTGTGTTGTGATTGGCCAGCTAACAACAGCTTTCCCTACTGTCTTTTGATTGGCCAATACCTGGAAGTGACATAATCAGCACACCAGCTCTCAGAAGCGCAGCTCCCCCTCTGGAACGGTGGATGCACTGCTACTCATTATCAAAACATTGTTTTAACAGTGTTGGATTTGTCACGACTCCCTGCCGCAGTCCCTTTGACGATCTTTGACCCAGAGTCAGAAGACATTTTCGCAAGCGAAACACCTCCACAATGGAAGTTCTTCTTCTTCTGCGGTACAATGTACACAACCCGATGTGCCGACTAGTGCCCGGAGGAGGAGGATCCGCTGTTCAGGAGAAATGGAGCCCAAGATTACAATACAACACAGCATTCTCAGCAGTGGCTGAACTGTTTGTTTTGAACCTTCAGGGCTTCATAAATGAGGTCATGGCGCAGATACACACCAAAAAAACAGCGTTTATTGGAACTTCCGTTCTAGGTCCGCTTTAGATGGGTTCATTCAGGAAACTGTTGACCTCACCGAGGAAGTGGACTTGGAGATCAGTAAAGAATCACAAAAGCATAAGACAAAATAACTGAACAACAATCTTTTTGACCTCTACCGAGGAGGTATATGTTTTTGCCAGAGTTTGTCATCCTGTTAGCAACATAACTCGAAAAGTCTTGGATCCGAAAGGATTTGGATGAAATTTTCAGGAAATGTCCGCAATGAGACCAGGAACAAATGATTACATTTTGGGTGTGATCCGTTGGGTGGCTGAGCTGCCTTGACGGAGGTCTGCGCTCTCCGAGTGCTTTTCTAGTTATTAAAAATATCACAAAATTTGTCCATGATCTACTTTGCAACTTCCAACATGTCGTCCAGAAGACATACTGCTCGAGGTGGTCCTCCACGATGGTGATCAGACGCTGCTGGCCTTGTGTTTTCCTCCTTCAGATACATAGTCACTGATCACTACTTCAGGAAAAGAGGTCGCCCACACAGTTGGGGTGGTTAGCACTCTTGCCTTTGCAGCAAGAAGACCCAGGTTCGAGCCCCGGTTGAAACAAGGATCTTTCTGCGTGGAGTTTGCATGTTCTCCTGTGTGTGTGGGGGTTTTGCAAAAAAGACATAGTCTTAAGATGGTAGATCACAAGTATGCTTTTGTTTTGTTTTTGCCATAACCACAGGGATTCACACAGGAGAACCCACCCTGGATTCTGCAGCCATTTCTGTACGATTTAAAATGACATCACTTTTCCATTCATTGGGGGGTTGTCATCTACAATTCAGTATTCTCTAATTCCAGTTTCAGATGTATACAAGTTCACTGTGACTTTTTTTTTTTTTTTTATTAATTTGAAAGATAAATGTGTTATTTGATCATCAAACAATAGGGGAAGTTGGAATTGGAAAAAAAAGAAGAAAACTGACTAAAAGTTACAAAAATAAAAGCCCTGCACTGTTCTTCACTGTGTTTCTGTCAATTATAAAAAGTTTTATGAGTAAAAGATCAGGAAAAACACTAAATTGATAAAAAAATATTCCAACTCGGCAATAGAATGTGATTTATTTATTTATTTATTTATTATTATTTTTTAAATGGTTTACTGATATTTTAAACTTTTGCAGTTTTGCACTATTTGCTATTCATTGTATGTTCTGTATTATTATTATTCTATTTTTTTTCCATTCCATTACCGTTTGGTTAAAAAACACAATTATTAACAAAACCAGACGCAATCTTTTATTTTGAAAATTGTTTTACTTGGGGCTGTGGATTCACAACATGAGAGGTGAGGGCATAAGAGGAGAGGCTCCGGTCTGCGGCCGACACCCTTGGAACTACTGGCAAGAAGGTCACTGAGGGGATACAGGCACATTTTTGAACAAGTTAATGTTGTTGTGATTTATCTTAATTGCGTTTAGGCCTACTGCAATATGCAAAATATCGATTAATCGCAGGATAAATAAAAATGAACTTGATAATTTTTTTGGCCACAATCATTTCCATTTGCATGTTTGTTTGTTTTCCTCATCTCTCTGTCTCTACCAACGAGACTGGATGACCACTCCGTCATCGGTGACCCCCCTTGGTTCCTTAATAGCTTGACCGCAATGGTCAAAGGGGAAGTGATTAGCACCATGGACAGCGCTTGGTCAGAATGCAGAGAGGTTTAAACGGTGTGAGCTCGATAAGAGGAACAGCAGCATGCAAAAACGGATCCAATAGGCAATCTGCATAAACCACATCTTTGGAACATACTGTGTGAGCTGTGGGATGGAATCTTTTGATTTCTTTTTACACCAAAAGGAAAATCTCTTTACAATGGTATAATAGGTCTGTCATATTTTTTTAAATCACTGAAACTTTCTCTTTTTTTGTTCCAGAGAGAAGCCTGAAACAAGAGAGTGTGCTGCATGAAGGAATAAGTGGCTCTCAGGGCACTGAAAAAGAGACAGCTGATCATGAAGTGGATGAGGTAAAACCCGAGGACCACTGCATTAGCACAACTCAGGTATGGACTATTTATTACAGTAGATGGGCTTCTTAAATTTAGGCCAAATTTAAATTAAAATATTACGAACACAGAGCCCCTCAAACTTCCTGTATTAATGCTGTCATTCTGCTTATCTACCAGTCTCCTGGTGTACAAGGTGAACATCTGGATAGACTGTTAAAGGAGGAAGCCCTTCACATCCTACCAGAAACCATTGAGTCTCAAGAGAGATGGGGAATTCATTTGGATGGTCAGTCTGTATGCAGATACCGAAAGTTTCTAAAAAGCAAAAAAATAGTAGTTTGGAGAGAGAAGAGAAAATATTTTGGTCCGAAAATGCATTACTGAATAAATGATGTGTTTTCACCATGCTGATTTAAAGTGATTTCACATCAAGTAAAAATAAAGCACAACATTTAAAGCTGAAGTGCATAACTACTGATGAGTGTCGTTGATGTTGTTATTATTGTGCATCTGTGTGATTTTCGTGAACAGAACTTATGCAACATTACTTGTATACTATCTATCAGACCTGAGGCATAATTTGTGAGTATACAGTAGCAGAGCAAAGGTCGGCGGGGGCAAGAAGCAGTTGTCACATCTACTGCTGACCAACTGTTTATTAGCATTAGAATTCACTTATTTTACTTTTTGTGGGCCTCTCTTTGTGTTTCATACTCCAACTTACAAGTGCAATGTTGCTGTTGCCTCCGCCTGCCTTCACATACAACAAATCACTTCCTGTGTGTAGAACAGGAATGCCACCTGGCGTTAGTTATGCACTACAGGTTTGAATTAAAAATAGTAGGCTTGTCTGAGAAAAAAGGCTATACAGTTTGTAAAATAGAACTGTTTTTAATGTCAAATCTTAAACTTTGTATTTTAATTTTTTGAATATTATATATATAATATTATGGAATATTCCCTATGTACAATCTATGTAGGAAAGTTTTCTAGTTTAATTGTAACTCAGAAAAACAATAGAGTGCTTGCACTGGTCAGTGCTCAAACCCAAAATACAAAAATTTACATTTTTCCTATTCCACACAGTTAGTTAAATTGTCCTGCTCATAATTTAACATCAACACTTTTTCATAAGAACAGAGACAGGTTACATAGGACAAGATGGTGAATATCCCTTGAAGGTTGTTCAATCTAGATCAAATATAGGTTGCCAACCACCAGCAGAAGGTTTTGTTTTTTTTCAACACTGGCATTGTCATTATTATTTCTGTTCACATGATGTGACATTGAATTCCCTGTTCCCATGTTTTCTTTTTGTTCTTTCATTGGACAGAAACAGATACAGCAGGTGTACCGGGGCCCAGTAAACGTTACAGTGACCAAAAGATCCCAAAGTGCCAAGTGAACTGGGAAGCCGGCTTTGAGCAGAAAGCTCAATCAGAGCAACAAGGACACTCAGGTGACCCATCTGAACCTCTTTTCCAGAACCGATACAGCATGGAAGGCTTGGGCGGCATTAACAAGACTGGCTATGATGATGCCAACATGATAGAAATGGGTAATTTAGATCAGTTACAAGGATCACCATCCCACCTTGGTGAGGAACTGAATTACATGGGGCATTATGAGGGGGATGTAGAGGCACCTGAAGGAACTGAGCATCAAATGTACCAGATCGGTGCCCCACGAAGTGGAAGTTCACCTGTTGGCTCACCCTCAAAGACTAACATTGATGTAGGTGGAGAATTCAGCTGTTTATTGATTAATGAGGAAGGATATCTACAAGATCCAAGTATACTGTACTCTGAACATGTATCTGGTGATACAGGAGGCAGATTTCAGGGCCAGGGCTTTCAAAATGACCAGTCTTTAGACCGCACCAAGGATATCTATGGGGTCTCGGATGCATACAGTGATACCTTAAACCTCGAAGAGAGGTTACAGAATCAGGCAGCTGGGAGAGGTGGTAGGAGACACACATGTCATCAGTGCTGCTTGTCGTTCCCAGATTCCTCCTCTCTTAAGGCTCATAAACAGATGCACAAAGGCCCCGGACAAGGGCCACCATACTCCTGCACTCAATGTGGAAACACGTTTACCCAAGCCTGTAACCTTAAAGTCCACCAGAGGATTCACTCTGGTCAGGGGCTCCACCTTTGCAGCCATTGCGGTAAAAGTTTCCCCTGCTTCTCTGATCTTAAGATGCATAAATGTGGTCGGGCAGTTGACAAACCATACTGCTGCACTGTTTGTGGGAACAAGTTCAGCCGTCTCTGGAATCTGAAGCTCCATCGCAGGATTCACACGCAGGAAAAACCTCATCGCTGCACAATGTGCGATAAGAGCTTCACACGGGCAGACATATTGAAGGTTCACCAGCGCACCCACACAGGGGAAAGACCGTACTGCTGCGCTGTCTGTGGTCTCAGCTTCAAACGACTAGATCATCTGAAATCACACCAGCGAAAACACATGTCAGCCCTTTAAAACTAGTTTTAGGGCTGGCATGCATTTTAAAGTTATTTTAAATGAATGTTTGTATTTGAGTCATAGTTGTTTCTCATCAATATTGCTACAACCCAAAGTGGTACCTTGTGGTCTGATTATTTTCTTTTCTCTGGTTGTAATTCACAAACCTAAAGTCAAAAACAACAACCATCTATTTGTTCAAAAATAAAACTGAAAACACTGAAGAGCATCATCCATGTTACTACAGTTTCAGAAAGAAAGTAAAAGTATGTGAATGAATATGTAAATGTAACTTAAACATGGTCTCCAAGTGTCTACACAACACTAAGCAGTGGTTTAGTTTTAAAATGTTAAGTATGTCTCCCCTGTGTATAAAGCCTTAAAATAAAATTATATCAAGTGTGGCCCATGTGACAAAGGGCCAAGTAATGATTCTTCCAAAAATACTACAGAAACCTGGCAAAGTAACTCATAAGTACAGCAGAAACTAATGATATATGAACTGTATATTTTATTGTATTTGGCTTCAGTACCTAAGCAGACTAAAGAGATATGATGCATATTGTTATTTTGACCAGCAAATCAGAAAAGATGTTGGGGGAGCATCAACCTAAAATAAGAGGGACACATTTTCTTGTGCCCTGGTAGGAGTAACAGTGGAGAAACGACAACCACTGACAAAAATAATGGAATCACCAGTCTTGGAGGATTCATTCAGTTGTTTAATTTTGTAAAGAAAAAGCAGATCACAGACATGACACTAAAGTCATTTCAAATGGCAACTTTCTGGCTTTAAGAAACACTAAAAGAAATCAAGAAAAAAAATGTGGTAGTCAGTAACAGTTTTTTAGACCATGCAGAGGAAACATTTTTGGAATCACCCTGTAAATTTTCTTTCCCAAAATTAGATCTGCACGTTAGTGTGCAGTTAACAAAGGAGTGATCACACCATGGAGAGCTGTTGCACCAAGTGGATTGACATGAATCATGGCTCCAACACAAGATATGTCAATTGAAAAAAGGAGAGGATTATCAAACTCCTTAAAGAGGGTAAATCATCATGCAATGTTGCAAAAGATGTTGGTTGTTCACAGTTAGCTGTGTCTAAAATCTGGACCAAGTACAAACAACATGGGAAGGTTGTTCAAAGCAAGCATACTGGTAGACCAAGGAAGACATCAAAGATCCTTTCAATTGATGGAATACGAAAAGTGTCCAAAATGTCAATGTAAACTTGTGCATTTATTGAAGATGTAATGACATCCATCTTCCCAGTGCCTTCACCTGACATGGAGGCCCATATCATCAATGACTGTGGAAATTTGCATGTTTTCTTCAGGCACTCGTCTTCATAAATCTCATTCAAATGGCACCAAACAAAAGTTCCAGCATCATCACCATGCCCAATGCAGATTTGCGATTCATCACTGAATATGACTTTCATCCAGTCATCCACAGTCCATGATTGCTTTTCCGTAGCCCATTGTAACCTTGTTTTTTTCTGTTTAGGTGTTAATGATGGCTTTCGTTTAGCTTTTTTTTTCAATTGACATATCTCGTGTTTCCATGATTCATGATTCATGTCAATCCACTTGGTGCAACAGCTCCTTTATAGTATCTTCACAATCTGACCAATCTGGACATCAGAGGCAGAGTTTAAAATAAATATTTGAGAACAAGTGGAAGAAAGTGAAGACTCACACCTGGAAGAAAAATGGACATAGTGGAGGAGATAAAAATAATTAAATAAACTACTGAAAGCACTCAGAGCATAACCCTACATCAGAGTCCATCATAGTTTCCCACTGACGATACACTTTCCTAAATCACAACGTTAACACATTTTTTTTTTTTTTTTTATAAACAATCCTGAATCAATCGTTATTAGTAGGGACACACTGTATGTTAATCTCCAGAGTTTGAATTACACAACAAAGGCCTTACTGGTGAAATGTACCTTCTGAATACAATATGGAGAGGATGTTAGACATAAACTCGGCCACATCTGTATAAAATGTAGCCCCTGGTCCAGCCTTAGAAGAAGAGGAAAAAAATCCTATTATCCAGATCAACATTTCTGTGCAAGAGGCGAGAGACATTAAACTATATAAAAAGTAATGGGACTACATTTTATGCTGCATTATTTAGCACAATGACAGAAAACTGGCGAGTTTGGTACTTTTTATTTTATCTTGTCTGCTGACTATAATGTTATATGAGTGGTTATTAAAAAATAATAAAACTGATCAGTAAAACGTTATGACATTTTATGCAAACTTAGCCAGCGGACTATAACTTCCTTGGTGTAATTGGTAGTTCTACATTTCCTACTTGGCGCAGCAAACGCTCCCAGGCAAGGCCACCGTACTGCGTCATTCATGACGCCACGGCAAAAACAAGATTGTCTCATGTCTACCTCACATTAAATGTCAAGCAAGTATACATTAACTCGCTCTGATACACAGTCGTTATCGTGGAAACCAAATAGAGCGACAGGGTTAGGTTCGGCTTATGCTTTTATAGCCCGTGGTTGTGCACGAGTGGTTGACTCTTCAATGCTGTTTACATTTGTTAGCATACGGATGCTAGCGTATAGCTAGCTAGCCGATAGCTGGAGCTGACATGGAGGTAATTGATATCAGGAACATCACGCTGGGTTCTGTTAAGTTGACATTTTAACGTTTAGAATCGAGTGAATGTCAGTTTATTCGTTTTATAAAACAGCCTCAACAGTAACATGTATAGCTGGATAAACGCTGCCTTACGACAGTGGCCTAACCCACACAATATGTGGTAAGAGTTTTCCATGAGGACATCTGTGTCTGTCCTACTTGGTTTTCCTACAAACACGCGGAGTTCTGTTTGCTTTTGTGTCTTTTTGATCGAGCACTGGAAGAGTCTACCATGTCGCAACTGGACACTCTGTTAGTGACCTTTCAGACCCAGCTCTCGGATGTGATGGAGACGGTGGTGAAGACAGCCATGTACGAGGTGACGAGGCTGGTGGAGGAAGGCTTTTTGGAGGAGGTGAAGCGCAGGGGACAGGAGGTGGAGTCTCTGATGATGCGGCTTCAGTGGACTGAAAAGAAATTAAGTGATCATGAGGCTAAATATGGAGAAAAGACTGGAAGGTGCGCGGACTGTACCAAGAGGCATGTGAAACTGTGCACCGCCTCTGCAGGGGAAAAATCTAATGACCGACAAGGTTGGTAAAATCAGAAAAACATGAGTGCTGCTGACATAACTCTGGTAACATCTTTTGTATTCAAAGTTCTTTACTTAATTTTTAGACGTGTTAAGGGGCTGTGATGTGAAGAAAGACAACAGTATTGAGAGATGGACAAGAAGTCACAGACAAGAAGTCTTATCGGTGTCAGAACCACAGCCACAGGAGGATGATGATCCTTCACATACTCCCAGCCCTGAGAGGCAAACACAGGTGGGAACATGGCTAAGTTAAAGATGTTTGCATCTTTATTAATAATTTTGATCACAATTGTTACCTTAATTAAACACTAATTTGTGCTCCTGAGTTAAAGTTGAAGAAACAAGTTGATACTGCAAACTGTATTCAAATTCACACAAAGTGTGAGTGCAAAGTCCGTGCAGTAAATTAACTGTACAGGTGTTTTTTGTTTTTTTTACTACTGGCAGGGAACATTAGATCTGCTGGAGCCACCATATTGCTACTGTGGCTGGGCTGTATGTCCAAAAATATTATCACGACAAAATATTTTCACATCAGTGTAATTACTTTGATAAATGTATGATTATTATAAGATTGGTTTTGCTCCCGAGTGAAAATTTAAACTAGTAAGCTGTGATTTTTAAATGCTTAATGGACAGGAAATGACAGGAAATTTGAGGTAAAACTTTCAAAGCAATCGTGTGTTGTTTGCAAAATTTACAAATATCTATCTATCTATCTATCTATCTATCTATCTATCTATCTATCTATCTATCTATCTATCTATCTATTTTGAACCTTTGTTAATTGCATTTGAAGAATAGTAGAATAGAATACATAGAATAGTAATTCTAAATTGAAATATGTTGTACTCCTCTGTTCTACAGGTATGTCCTCTTCAGGCAGCAGGAGAAAAAGACGATGTGGTACCTGCTGTGGATGTGAAGAAAGAGGTTGTTAATGAGCCATCTTGTTCATCTGTGCATATGGGAGGGTGGAGCAGTACTCTTGATGGTGAGTGTTGTGTCATTTCGGTCCATTTCACGCCACATCACACATTACCGTAATTTGACTATTAGGGATGCAATGGTACAGTATGCATCACGGTTTTTGGGCCACGGTATTGGTATGGATTCGATATCTTAAAATAAAACTACTCAGACCAGCAAAGGCAATATTGCATTGTAAAAATAAAAAAACCACAAACTTTATTTTCACAATAGTGCACTATCAAATCAAATGAAACAGCAAACATAAAACCACACAAATTAAAATATATAAAGTTTAGTGCGTTCCAATAAAAAATAAACAACATTTTAACCCACTCACAGAAACTACAACTACAAATACACCATGCTGCTCCAAGTGAAAGAGACGGAAAGAGACTTGCTCTGGGTGGCGCTGTTGAATATCCAACTTCAAACCAACTTCACTGCGCTGCATAACAGATGCTTGCACACTGTGGTTTGTTTGTGTGGTGTTTGTTCATTTTCTAATTCTCATCGTAGTCTTAGCTGAATCCTAAATGATCTCACACAGCGGACTTATATGAAGACGGTGCTGCTTAAAACCTTTTTCAGAGTCTCGTTCACTTCCTCTGATTGACGATGAAGGCAGCATGAGCAGAGTGCTCATGTCTCTGCTCCTGAGTGATCTAATCACGCAGCAATGTGTATTTTAATACATTTTGATGGACTGAAATGTACCGAAATACCATTGTTTGCCGTTGCGTATTGAACAGGGTGTACGGAACGGTTTCGGTAAAATACAGAATACCGTTGCATCCCTATGGACTATTGAGCGCACCTGAATATAAGCCGCACCAACTAAATTTAGAAAGAAAAACAAATGTGCACATAAGCCAGCCTTTGCTCTGGGCACTAGTCCGGGCACATCCGGTTGAGTACAGTGAACTGCAGAAGAAGAAGAATGTCCGTTGCGGAGGTGTTTCACTTGCGACAGTGTCTTCTGACTCTGGGTCCGACTCTGGGTCAAAGGCGTAAAGTCGTGACAAAGCTAGGGAGTCGTGACAAAGATATTTTTAAACATTGTTAAAACAATGTTTTGATAATGAGTAGCAGTGCATCCACAGGGGGAGCTGCGCTTCTGAGAGCTGATGTGCTAACTACGTCACTTCCAGGTACCTGGTCACAGACAGTTGGGAAAGCTCTCGTTGGCTGGCCAATCACAACACTTCTGTCTTCTGGGGGTGAGATTTCGGTCTGAAGCAGCGCGGCTGACTAGTGCTTCAAGAGAGATTTTGATCGGCTCGTTTGCAGCAACTCGGAGGTTTTTGACCATAAAAACAAGTTAAAGGTGCCATATGTAAGAATGTGGCCAAAAACGGTTACTACATTCAAATTCAAAATACCGAGGTCTTTTAGGTTTCGTTTTCTGACCCGTGGTTGCTCAGCAGCTGAGACTACTGACTCAAATGATTGGTAGACGGTGGTAGGTGGCACCACATGCCAAAACATGATTTCAAAACATAAACATGATTTGCAGTCAGCAAAATATTTTTTTCAATGAAAATATTTTAGCTGTTCTGTTGTTGTTGGTGAGTTCAGTTTGTTATATGAACATTATTCCTAAGTCTCTGTGACATATTAAGAGGATTTTATGGCCAGTTGCTTTAGATTTATTACATAATGCACCTTTAATGTATGCAAGTAGACCTCCATAACTCATATATATGTGCGATAGGACCACTCTATGGGAGCTTTAAATGTAACTTGTTTCCTTAATCTCTGATGACATGTCATTGGTCATTTTATGACCTAAGTATTTAATTAAATTTCTTCAGTAACCCTAAGCTAGCTAATTGCATACACATAACAACAGTGGAAAACATGTACAATCACACAGTCCTGGAATTCTTGCTGTTGGTCCACGAGGGGCATCTAGAGAAGGAAGGGACGCAAGCAGAAAGAGGACAGAACAGTGTGAGGTTGGCTTAACCTGTGGCATGTGTATAGAAAGGTTAATATCTTCTCATGCAAGCAATCTCAAATGTATGTTGCACCAATACACTTAGCTTCTGCAATACACAGAATTAGATCATCAATCCTCTTATATAGTGAAGGCTTATTTAGTTGAAAACAATTTCAGTAGATGGAGTATTATGTATTTAAATGTTTATTATTTATTATTACTGAGCTCACTTACACCAACCAAGTTGATTTTTCTGTTAATGGTTTACATTTTACATAAGGCAATTTATTTCATAAAAATAATCCTTGTTTCTGCTCATTTTCCAGGCAAAGTAGGAATCGAATCCCAAAGCACACCAGAGCTTACAGACCCACAACCGAAACCGAGTCAAGAAAGCAGTGAGGAAGTATTGAAAAATATGATGAAGCAAAGCCCACAGATATCACCTGACTTCGGCTTTCCTGAAGAACTGGAGGACACTCACATGCCTGCAGAATCATCACATTTCTCATCTTTGGAAATGGACACTGGATGGTCTGGGCTTCTGCAGAATCACAGACTTGGGCCTGAGAATGATCACGATTCAGGGAATACAAGAGGTTCTTTGAAAGGTACAGAACACGAGCTGTCTGAGTCTGTACTCTCACACGTTCATGCTCAGGTTACTCCAGACAAAGTTCAGAATTCAACTTCAGGAACGTCAAACGTAAGACTGCAAAACAGTACATCTTTGGGTGTGACAATAAAACAGGAGGTAACTACTGATTCTGACGGGTTTGAGGAAGGTGAGTGTATGAAAAAGAAGGAAATGCCAAAGTCTGGCATCTCATGCTCAGTAAAACGGCACAGGCCCAACTCAGCAGCACACAAACATAACCACATTTCCCATAAAGCCACAGTGCAGGAGGCCATGAAGCTGCATCCCAAAGCAACTGCAGGTCTCAAATTGCAAGCTGCTATACAGCACCTCCACCGACCAATGAGAAAAAACTCTCAGACACTCTCGAACAATACCATAGTAGCGTTATCTAGAGCTCATTCTCAAGTTGTCAACCCAAATCCTCTTAACAGATGTCCCTCCACACCCAAAACCTCTCTGCCTCCTCCACTCTCAGCACAGCGGGTTCACCTGAGTGACAAACAAGCTGCAGCACACAACAGAACTGCTGCCCCCTGGGTCAGCATCAGATCCCAGCATCAGTCTGCCAACTCCCAACATGTCGACCACATACTCCATCCAGACTCTCATGCTGGCCCCAGGCACATCCTGCGCTGTAGCCAGTGCGGAAAGTGCTTTCCTCACCCCAGCAACCTGAAGGCTCACCTGCAGACTCATACCGGGGAGCGGCCTTTCTGCTGCTCCCTCTGTGGTCGCAGCTTCACCAAGCTGAGCAATCTCAAAGCTCACCGGCGGGTCCACACCGGGGAGAGGCCGTATTGCTGCTTGGCGTGTGGCAAACGCTTCACACAGAAATGTAACCTGAAACGTCATCAGAGGATCCACCTGGATGTATGATGGTGAACAACCACAGACAAAAAAAGACATAAAAATCACTGTGTTTCTCTGAAAAGAGGATTCAACACTATTTCCTGTGCATTGTAATACAGTCACTCTGATACATTTTGAAAATTCTTCTTGTGTACTTGTCTTTTGAAGTGATTTCTGTGCATTCCGGAAAGTTGCATCTAGAAACAAACTGCTGAAGGTGTTTTAATGTAATGTAAGGACAAAAAAGGTCACGTGCTGTGAAATATTGTATTGTGCACAATGATAGTGCAACTCTCACTTTTTGTCAATAAAAAGTTATTTATTCTGTGAACGCTAATAATATTTGATTATGTTGATTCCAACTTGCCAATGCACACAGAAGCCAAGGATCAAGACCCATGCTCATTCAAATGAGTATGTTGTTTATGATGAGTAAAAGAGTAGTGTGTAACAAACAGGACTGGACCCAGATGCAGTATGGTGGTAACAGTCTTTATTAAGAACACAAAATTACAAAGCTGGCAGGCAGACAGGAACGAAGATCCTCAAATAGCGTATTAACGCAGGCGCAGGATAATAGTGTCACTCCTGACTGGAACAAAAAAGTATTCGTGTTGTGGTGTTTTTATTTGGCCTGACACCGTAGATATCACACTGCACAATGAAATTCTTAATTTGCACGTCTCCCTAGTCACAAAAAAAGTAAAGAAAATCTAATAAAAATATATATAACAGAAAATATAATTTTAAGAAAACTAGAATAAAATGTAAGTTAAATGTAGAGATTAAAAATATAAACTTGGCAAACATTTGACTGAAGTATAAAAATGGAATCTTGGAACAGATCCATGTCAAGGCAAGTGGACAATATTGCACAATTGATTCTCGGTGAACAGAGAGTTGCAGCACCGTTTGTAATGTTAATCAGTTCAGGGATGTGGGCGGGGTCTTGATGAGGGAGCCTGATGGCCTGTGGGTAAAAACTGTTAGTCATCCTTGTGGTTCTGGATCTCAGACTCTGGTAATGTCTGCCTGATGGCAGCAGCGTGAAGAGTCTGCTGTGGGTGTGTACCGTCTTTGATGATGATGTTGAGGACTCTTGACCCTGGTGGAGAAAATATCCTGAAGTGAGTGGAAGTCTGCTCCAGAGATGTACTGTGCAGTTTTGACCACCCACTGGAGAGCCTTCCTGTCTTGGGCAGTGCAGTAACCATACCAGACTGTGATGGAGCTGGTGAGGATGCTCTCGACCGTACACCTGTAGAAGTTGCTGAGGATTTTGGATGACATGCCAAATTTTCTCAGTTTTCTGAGGAAGTACAGTCACTGCTGGGCTTTTTTAATCCTCTGCTGTGCGTTGTGAGACCAGGTGAAGTCTCGCCTATGCACAGCGGCATGTGCTGCACTCTCTTCCTCCTTGGGCCAATGATCATCATCTTCTTGTTCTTTTCTGCATTCAAGGAGAGATTATTGTCCTGACACCAGGCCACAAGTTCTACCACCTCTCTCCTATACGCCGTCTCTGACCCACCAGTGATCAGGCCGATACATTTCTTATTTGAGATGTACAGTTCCTAACTCTGACTGACTGGGGTCTGTCTCTGAGGAAGCTCAGCACAGTGTTTTTACACCATTTTACACCTTTTATAGTCTCACAAAAAGACACACTCTTGAAATTAAATAAATTATATACATTTTTTTCACTTAAGTTAAATACTAATTAAGTAATTGGCCAGTGAATCTTAAAACAAGCCATGCAATGGTCACATTTAAAAGTAAAATAATCAACATAAATTAAAAATTGGTAGTGTCCCCTCATCTGCCTCATCTGGTGCAGCCAAACGGCCCTTTTATTTCTGCGCAACGCCCCTGCGCTGTTCTCTTCTCCCTCTCCTGCGCCGCTCGTCGCTCTGTGCTTCTGCGTCTCCAAGCGGTCTCTTTCAATTTTCAATCGGCTCGTTTACAGCAAGTAGGAGGTTTTTGACCATAAAAACAAGTTAATATATGTTAGTAGACCTCCATAACTAACATTTATGTGCAACAGGACCACTCTGTGTGACCTTTAAGAGAAACGATACTAGAGTGCCTAAAAGATGTTAAAGGGACACTGTGTAGTATTTATGGGTTTATATAACCCAAAATCCACTTTTTTATACATATTATGTGCTCCTGCATTGTCTAGTCGCTGTATAATAGTTTTTGTTTCATTTTCGTAGTGTTACAAAAAGTCATGTAAAATAACATGGTCGCGGGCCGCGGTCGCATAGCCACTGTTAGCAGCGAGACGCCATGTTTCTACCGGAGCCTGTAAGGACAAACGCGAGAGAACAAATCAAGCGTCTCTTTACTTGTAGCAGAAGTCCCGCCTCCACTCTCTCCGCTTCGTCTGCTACGGCCGCGGTAGCTCGCCCTCTCCCTCGCCTCACGAACCTCATCTGCTGACACGGAGAAAGACGACGAGGACGACATTTGACCAGCTGCGGATACCGTAGCGCTCAGGGAAGGGAGGGGGTGAGAAGAGGAGCAGTTCTTTGTTGTAAATTTCAGCCTCTCCTCTAGATGGCACTATAAACTACTTACTTCACCTTTAAGGCATGGATGGGATTTAATTTTTTTTCAACTTAAATGGAGAAAAAACTGAGGTCATGATGTTTGGTCCCAGTCGAGCCTGTGGGGTCTCTTCTATAGACCAGGGGCCTCATGTACAAAGGTTGCTTACGCACAAAAACGTGGCGTACGTCCTTTTCCACGCTCACGTTCAGATGTATGAAACGACATGACCGTGAAAATGTGCGGTGCCCACGCCAACTTAATGGCATGGCGTACGCACGTATCTCCAGCTATTGTTCCTTTGGCGACACTTAGTGGTGATGCTGGGAAACTGTTAATAATGTGAAAACATGTAGTCAACAGAGTGATGTGTACATCAGAGACACACTTATGAACAATTAACACCTTGCAAATGGTGCAATCCGATGTGAGCGAGTATTTAGGAAACGCAAGGATTTATTTGCAAACGATGATAATTGGCTCATAAGCCGATTGCGGTCAGGAGTGTGTCAACCCTGAGCCGAGCCACGCCAACTGTGTGGGACGGAATCATCCGAATGTCATCCAGGTTCTTCACATTCCCATACAATGCTGTTAAACAGGCCAACATTAAATGTTGATGGATGGCTTCTGGGTGAGTAAATAGTTTATTCTTTTAATTGTCCCGTATGTAAACGCGCAATGCACATTTGGGCATATGCAAATTGATTTGCATATGTAAATGGAATCGTGGACAGGGAGGAGTTTGGCACCTCTGCATGTGCGCTCAATTTCACGTTGATTTAAGATGGACAAAGGGAGCGTGTTTGGATCCATGCGTACGCACACTTTGATACATCTGAATTTATTTGTGCATATGACCGTTTCTGGGTTTTGGCGTACGCCAAGTTTCAGTAGGAAATCCACGCACGTCTTTGTACATGAGGCCCCTGGGCTCTCTGCAGTCATATGTAAAACCTAGTCACAAACCATGGTGTAAAAATGGACAGTGATTTTAAACTTGATGAACAGATAAACTCAATAGTTAAAATCAGTTGTTATCATTTGAGGCTTTTATCTAAAATTAAATCTGTTGTATCTTTTAATGGTTTTGAGTGCTTGATTCATGCTTTTATCTCGACCCAGTTGGACTACTGCAGGCATGCCCAAAGTCCGGCCCGGGGACCAATTGTGGCCCATGTTCAAATTTTCACCGGCCTGCACCCTCTGTTATAAAATCAATGATATGTGGCCCACCTGTGTGACGTCTTCGCATTAAAACCACTGTTTTTGAGCCAGAACTGGACTACATACTGCAGTCAAGATCTCAGTATCACACTTCACATTAGTGCAGACATGATTTGTGAATAAATTCTAAAATCTTAATGAATTGATTTTCTGTGATGATCAAAACTACCGTTTTGAATGATGAAGTTTACAGTGAGCATTTAATAGTGAATAATATGTAATGTTTCAAATGAACTGAGATATGTTTAATATTCTCTAAAGTGTTTCTTTCCAGACAGACTTTTTCTTCATTTTATGTGGTCTTGAAATACGAAAGGCAGAGGGATTTTGGTAAAAACTTGAAAATAAAAAGAAATGAAGGATGTCATTAGCAATAAAAATGTCATAAAGTAGATAATTTGTATTTAATGTTATTGGTTCAAAGAATGTCAGGCTGAATGGTCGGCCCCCACATGTTTCACCTTACCAAATCTGGCCCTCTTTGCAAAAAGTTTGGAGACCCCTGGACTACTTTAATGCACTTTACACTGGCATTAACCAGGCCTCCCTCGCTCGCTTGCAGTTAGTCCAAAACGCGGCTGACAGAAACTCGTAAGCATGACCACATTAACACCATTCTCGCCTCCCTCCACTGGCTCCCTGTCCATTTTAGAATACATTTTAAAATGTTATTGTTCAGAAACCGAACAGGCTTTTCAGCTTTGACATAGAGTTGGTGTTGCAACAATCTCTCCAGTACCTGACGGACATGATTGGTGTGGGTGACATGATCTGGGGAAAAAAATCAGGATATCTTCTAGGTAGACAAACATGAAGACGTAGTATATCGTGGAGGACGTCATTAACGAAGGCCTGAAAGACAGCCAGGGCATTGGTGAGTCGGAACGGCATCACCAGATATTCGTCACCACTCCATTCGTCCCCCGCCCTGACCCGGACCAGCTCACTGAACAGATACCTCTACGCCATGGCATTAAAACGGGTTATCCATGGAGCGCAGTGAACTTTATCCTTGCAATTAACCAATGGTTGGAATGGAAACCATCTGCCCGAACGCTGATGATGTGCAAAAGTAGTCACGTCAGGAAAACACCATTCATGACATTCTTAACAAAACTGATGCCTTCCTCGAGTGGTTGGGTCTGCAGGTGAAATAATCAAAATGTGCTGTGCTCTGTGAAAAGGAGGAGCGGTGGAAACCGGTACATCACGTCTGACACTGTGGTCAGCAACATCGGAGCTCCGCAGGAGACTGTGCTGTCCCCCATCCTCTTCACCCTGTACACTGTGGACTTCTGCTACAACTCTGAAATGTGTCACATTCAGAAGTTCGCAGACGGCACGGTCTTCATGGGGTGTATCAGAGACAACGAAGAGGAGGAATATAGGAGCCCGGTGAGGAACTTTGTGGTCTGGTTCCACAATAACAGCCTGCAGCTCAACACCTAAAAAATCAAGGAACTGGTCATCGACTTTGGGATGGACACACCCAGTTCTTATAGGAGCAGAGAAGGTGGAGGTCATACAGACCTACAAATACCTTGGGCTGTGGCTGGACAACAAGCTGGACTGGACAAGCAACACGAGGCAGCTGTACAAGAGGCTGTGATTTATATTTTATGGTCTTCCCTGTGTCCTGTAAACAGTTTTAATTTAACAGTGCTGTCTGTGAATGCTGGAAATGTTAATTTCCCAGAGGGAACCTCCCAAAGAGATTAATAAAGTCGTCTGTCTATTTCAGCGCTCGCAGTGCACATTATACACTTGTGCGGGAACCAGCTTCCACTTGCTCGTGGAGTGCTTCTATGCGCGCAGGGAAAGATTTTGACAGAAATTTTAGAATAACAAGATTTATTATTCCAAGTTTCCGTGGTGCTGAGTTTCAATGCTGAAGCACCCCTAAAAACGGTCTAGCCTTGCCCATGTTCTACTGTATTTACTCAAGAGTGACTTGTTTCAGCAAATAGTTCTGGACTAAAATTCCTGAAGTGTCTCCAGTTGAAAAACTGAAAGTACTTAGATGATAATGTTTATGATAATACAGCTCTTTAAAGCAAAGGAAGAAAAACACAATATGTTTTCCACCAATATTGCAGTATCCCAACTGACCACTTGGTGTCAGCCTTCCACCTGATTTTGTCCAAATATCCTCAGAAGTGATTTTCAGATGTTTTCTTGTCTTCTAATGCATTAATTGAACAGACCTCTTATAAACTAAGCATCACCATTAGAGTAATAATTACATTGTGTGCCTATAGATGCTGTCTTAAGTTGATCCGTTTGCTGGAGCCTGTGTGTGTTAGTTATATTACACCTCACGTTCAGCAATAAGTATGATGTTCTTGTATCTGTTGAGTCAGAGCAGGTCAGTGCAGGTGGAACAGCTGATAACATTTTAATCTCATTTCCAAGGTGAGAAAAAGAGCTTGCAAAGACACACTCACACACACACACACACACACACACACACACACACACACACACACACACACACACACACACACACACACACACACACACACACACACACACAGATATTTAAGCAGCACTTCTGTTCTAGATGATATATCTTATTCTTCATGTTTGAATCCAATAACAAGAGAAGTTGAAGAGCGAATGAGAAATACCTTTACTGAGCTGAATTTACAGTGAGCATTACAGATAATGGTGGCTGTGTGAGGGGAATATTGGATTGCAATTGCAAGAAGTGTGCTTTTAATGAGCTACAAAACAGGAGTTATAATATATAGTATATGAAACTCCTGTGTTTCCTCTAATTGGATCACATTTTTCTTTTGATGATGTGTAATTACTGAAAAACCTCTACCAGCAGAGTACTTCTATTTCCCCACTGCTTCGTGGTAGCATTCTGTGTGCACGCACCCTCTCTTGCCCTTCAGAGAATGGTCACCCTGAGGCATCAGTATTGTGATGAACAAGAGGCTGTGTTTCTGTGTGAAGCGTTGCTCTGTTTGTCTCTGCTGCTGGCCACGTATATAAAAGCTATGCACTGAGCTGCTGTTAAATTAGATTTGCTTAGAAAAAAAGGCGACATACTGGTATGGAAAAGGTTATACAAAGAAAGGGAGTCGATGGATCTGGGCGCTGATGGGGCACATATGATATTGTTACAAGTTTTGTATAAATTGGCAACTCTTACGGATGTATCACTGAGCGAGATAGCCAGCTTCCAGTGCTTTGTTGTATGTTTCACCAACTAAGACCTGTAGGAAAGTCACTGGGATTAAGAAGGGTGTAGAATGTGATATACTGTGTTACGAAAATAAGTGAAACATCCCACAGCGTCTCAAAATCATGTGTGTTCTTCTTTTGGCTTCTCCCTTTAAGGGTCACCACAACAGATCCTCTGCCTCCATATTGGTGTATACATGAAAAAGAAAATTGGTAAACGCAGATGTAAGTTTCAAAAAAAATATACAACCAAAAAAAAATAATGGCTAATAACCATAATCTTTTCCTAAACCTAAAAACCAGACCCTGATCACCACAGGGCCTCACACCTGATTCCAATGGTCAACTCATAATCTGCCCCTGCTGAAGCCTGATAATGATTCAGGCATGCTGGACAAAGGAAACCTTTAAAACATGCAGAGCAGTGGGACCCTTGGACCAGGGTTGAGAAATACTGGCATAGAACATATACAAACATGTAACAAAAAGGAAAATAAAAAGAATAAAAAACAACAGTGCTTTGCAGGGATTACGTTAAAGTGTTAAAATAAGAGACAATCATGAGACGATTATGAGAATTGGATATGGTTTGTATGTAGTGTTCAATGTCTTTTACAAAAACAAGACCCCAAATATTGCCAAATTTGTAAATGTGTTTCACTTATGTATGAAACATTTTGCCAAAAATCAATAGATTTATAATCAAGAAGCAAAGCTATGATAGGTTTTGAAGCAAAGCTACAATTAGTGTCAGCAAGAGTTTTTCTTTTCTTTTTTTTAACCTGTCTTGTCCAGTACCTTAGGCATGAACTATGGTTGACTGCATGTCTGTGTCGAACAGATTTTGCTGTTTGCAGGACGAGTAATTACAGGACTGTTATACCCGTCTTGCTATTTATGTATGTTTTTTATTGATTTGTATATTTATTAGGTGGTGTGGGAGGACCGGGCTGGACAGGGGGGTGGGGGTGGGTAGACAGACAAGGGAGGTGTGAGAGAGATGGGGGAAAGTGAGAGAGCGAGGGAGAGAGAAAGAGAGACACTAGATAGAAGTTAGTAGCATAACACAATAAGGCAATAATCATAACATTATAACATTAAAGCGGACCTAGACCGGAAGTTCCAATTAACACTGTTTTTTAGTGTGTATCTGCGTCATTACCTTGTTTACGAAGCCCTGAAGTTTCGAAACAAACAGTTCAGCCACTGCTGAGAACGCTGTGTTTTATTGTAATCTCGGGCTCAGCGAGATGCGTACATTGAATCGCAGAAGAAGAATAACGTCTGTTGTGGAGGTGTTTCACGAGCGACAGTGTCTTCTGACTCTGGGTCAAAGTCATAAAAGGGACTGCGGCGGGGAGTCGTGACAAAGCTATTTTTAAACATTGTTAAAACAATGTTTTAATAATGAGTAGCAGTGCACCCACCGTTCCAGAGGGGGGAGCTGCACTTCTGAGAGCGGGTGTGCTGAATATGTCACTTCCGGGTATTGGCCAATCACAAGACAGTTGGGAAGGCTCTACGCTGACTGGCCAATCACAACACACTCTGTGAGATTTATGTCTGAAATATCGTGGCTCAGCACAGCGTCAGAAAAGAATGTACGTATTTAAGTAGACCTCCATAACTAACATGTGCAACAGGACCACTCTATGTGAGCTTTAACATCACTGATGTGTTTGAATAAGTGCCGTACCATTAGTATTTGTTAACAACCACATATAGAAAAGGGGAGCTAGTTTACAACGGCTGTATCACTTTATATTGGTTCTATCATCAACCAGAATGTGTATCTGTATGTCTGTGTATTCACGCATCCATGTATATGTATGTGCGGGGGTTGTCACTTGGCCTGGTCGGGAATCCGTGGTGAAAACCGTGTCGCCGCCATTCAGCCCCCCGGGAGAAAGCCGCCAGTAACCCAGGCACTTGGAGCGTCCACCGGCCACCCGGGCCAGGAGAAACACGCAGCCGCCAGACCCAGGGCCAGCTGCAAGTCCACCCCGCACGAGATCAGGGCGGGGAGCTGCAAGGTAGGAGCCCCCCCTCCCGCGCCCCCCAGGAGGCGTGGGCACAGACCAATCCACCACATGCCCAGGCAGGTCCTGAGGCCACCCAGGCCCCCAGGGCAATCCAGCCCACCACCAGAGACAGTGGAGCCTCCCCCAGACCGCCCCCCAGGAGGCAGGCCGGAGCCCGCTACAGCTACCACCAACGCCTACCTCGGAGCCAACCACACGACTTCTCCCCCAGAGGGAAGCAGGCAGAGGCTCACGTAGGGATCCCACCACCCCTCCTAGGAGTCATGGCAAGCTACCGCCAGGTCCCCTGGGGCTCCCTCCGACAGACCGACAGCCTCCACCCACCCCCACCCCCCCCCCCCCCCCCCCCGCAGCCGCCAGCGCCCCGAGGCTCCACAGCCACCCCCCAGTCCAAACCGCCAACCCCAGCTCAGCCGAGAGGCGGGTGGGACTCATGGACCTGGGAGGTCCGGGAGGTCGCCCCCCCCCACGTCCATCCGTTTCACTGAAAATACCAAATCACATGGCAACACCGGTTTCCTCAGTCACTCACACACACAAACACCCGCACATCAAAAGTAATCACACACACTGAGGGAGGGAGAGAGATCTACAAGTGAACACATATGACCAAGGATCATAACAATTTCCAAACATTAACCAAGGTGCACAAGAAAAGGAAGCAGATGAAATGCCTCGAAGAACACAGCTGTTTGTGTGCAGACGCAGAACTAAATTTAACAGTTTTAATCTCAAATGCACATCACAGGTTTGACACTCCATACCTCATGATTTTTAAATTTACGAGCTAATTTGTAATATGAGCAGTGCCTGACTGCACTTGGAAAATAATGCCTCCTGCCATTTGAATTAATAGCTATTCTTTTTAAAAGACGTGTAGTTTCTCTCCTCTGTATCAAATCTTTCCATTATTAAATTCAGAGATTAACAGGCTATGGAGTGCATCATGGAAAATTTATGCCGAGTGTTGCAAGGGTAGTGTGCCTTATTCAGAACACCTTCATATTTCATAAAAGCAGCTCAGGCAGAAGAAATTGAAGTTTGATGTGTTCTTCATTGTAACTCTTATTACTGTTTCCTGTATGTCCACCAGATCCATCAGTTTTAAGTCCTTGAGCTTCACCTTCTTTTTTTATTGTGTATCAAAGAATAAGCATAGCTGTGAAAATGCAGCACTTTCCTTGTCTCTTTTAAGATATTATGAACAGAGTCTGTTTTTTTTTTGTTTTTTTTTGTTAACCCTTTAAGAGAGCTCTTCAATTTGGCTTGGTGCTCAGTGAAACTGATGTGATGGACTTGATGCTATTACTAAATTCAGTCTTGTCCTTTGGAGTTTGTTATTTGTCAATCCAGAAATAAAACATGTGCCCATTTGTTTAATGTTTCAGCGATAACATAGATACTGATATTGACAATGGATTAAGATGTTTATTTTTGTTTATTTTTATCATATCATATAAGATTGATTCTCATCTTCTTATTATATTGTATCTTATCTCGCCTTATTGTATTGTGCCTTGTCTTTAGAGGTGGGAATCGCAGGGTACCTCGCGATACGATGCGTGATACATGATCCACAATATTATCACGATATAACGATTTTGTCATAATCAATATATCGCAATATCTGTAGAAATATATCTGAAGAAAACAATACGTCCATCAAAACTTAAAAGTGCAGGATTTCTCTATTTAATCATTTAATGTAGTTTTCTCTACCATTATCCCACGGTGAACTCCCTCTTATTCAGCCAGGTAACTTCTGCCCAAGTTTTCCTCATTCATTTGAGCAGCCCCACCATTAGGAGACATGAAGTAACGATGCCAGGCAAGTGGAACTAGCATGGACTGTTTACTTTATAGCACCTTAATTTATTAATTAAAATATCAGTTTTTGCCGGGGCATATTGATTATTGCATTGCATGAGGAAGGACGGTGATATATCACCAAATGGATATTTTGATCCACTCCTACTTGTTGTGTTGTGTCATGTCTTACCATGCAGAACTCTACGTATTGTATCTCCACAGCCACCCCCCAGTCCATTGTATCTTATTCCTACCTTACTTCAATACCTAACTCAGCTTACCTTGCCAAGACAATGGTAACAACACAGGTACTTTCACTTTTCTTTTTCTTCTTTGTTGTTTTGCAACATTTGGATCCTTAATGTTGTATGACTGCCTTCTTCTCTCTCCATTCTGTCTTCTCATGGGCAAACAGAATAATGCAGTTGCTCTGTGCAGGAAAATGGAATCATCATTTTTCCCAGTTGTGAGAAGAATAACACGGTGAAATCAAGGCTTATATGGGACCAATCCAAACACAGATAGCATTGTTTTTCTATCACCATCACACAATGTAATCAGTTTGAACATGACACACTTACTTTTCTGTAAAATACAAGCACATGCCACTTTATTAGGAACACTTCTTGTTGTAACGAGTGGTTATTTTAATTACTGTTGCCTCTCTTTCATTTCAAAACCACTGTGGTTATTCTCCTCTGACTTCTTGCATAAACAAAGCATTTTTGCCCACAGTACTGGACATGTTCTCCTTTTTGGACCATTCTCTGCAAACTGTACTAATAAATGTGAGTGATTAGAGTTTAGATTCTCTGCCCAAGGCCGACCTGGACCCTGCCCGACCCGGCCCCGCCAATATCCTCGCCCTTGATCAAGCATTTGTGTTTTTTCTCCTTTGTCGTGTTCGTGTGGTATGTAATAGCACATCGTATTGCGTGAAGGTAAAAACCTGCGGCCGTGAACGCATCATTTCAAAACCAGGAAGCGTATCGTCATTAGCAACATATGCGTTCATGGAAGCGGAGCTCAGTGGCTCTGTTATTGACGTGGACATGTGTGTACATTTACGGCTCAAGTATTAAAAAATTAATCGGGCACAGGCTCGTAATTACAGTTAAGGTGTTGGGCCGGGAGGGGCTCGGATACAACATGCTCAGGTAGGGTCGGGCTTGATTTTTGGGCCCGATCTAAGGTCTACAGTAGATGAGCAGTTCTTGAAATGGTCAATAGCTGAATCACTTTTCTCCATTCTGATGCTCTGATGCCCATATGACTGACTGACATTTGCATCAACAAGCAGTTGAGTATGTGTACCCAATTAAGGGGCCTCAAATAGTCTTGATTTTGCGTTACTGTTGTGTCAAAGTTACAAACAGTCCCTTCCCTTTGCACCACAAAGACCAACCAGGTACTGAAGACTAAAAAAGCTTCCTTGAACAACAGGTGACCTTTTTTGTGAGGTTTCTGACTAAAGGAGCAAGGTCAACTGCATGGTTCTTTTAAGCGTAGAGATCTCTTCATTCTTTGTTAAACATTGCTCTCAGCAGCCTTTTTTTTTGCTGAGTTTCAAGAGCAAACTCTTAGCAGAGAACATTAAGTGCCATCGGGAAGCCTCCTGGTGGAAAGATAAAATACACTGTGAATATTGTCCCTGAACACAAATAAGCACGACTGTACCCAGTCTCAGAGACTGACAGTACTCACTTGACAATTGGACATGTGTATGAAAAGGACAATTATTTGTATTAATCTCTCTTTGCACATAAGTGTACACATAACATAACACATAACAGCTGTGAAATAGAGTCAGGCATACTGGTGTGTTTGTTCAGTAATAGCTCTGACTCTTTCCACTGCCAGTCGCACAGTTTGACACTTGTTTGTTCCTCCACTTTAGTAGAAGCTTCTGAAAACACACAAAAGCTTGTCTTACTGTGTGTGTAAGTAAGTGCACTTAGCAGTGAATGAAAGAGAAAAACCACGTTTCAATTCTTATCACATTATTATTTATCAAACAAAGCATCTGCTGGCTCTAGGTTGACTAACCCAAGGTCTGCGCTTTCAGAGGGCATGTCTCAATCCTTAAATACTCCCACTCTGCTCACACACTTGGAGGCTATTTTATTGATTCACTCACGATACGCGAACGTACTGACACAGAACTCACGTAGCTAGCGCTGTCACTGACTCATCATGATTCGCGAACACAGAACTGTCACAGATTCACGTCCTCAGCGAAACAGTCGCGGCGGCGGCGCGCTGCTGTGTGTCTATAGTAGAAGACTTCTACAGAAACGGATGACAAGTTGGCGTCCTTTTCTCCAAGCTAGCGGCTAATGTTGAGTCAAGCGAAGCCACTTGAAAACAAGCACACACACACACACACACACAGGAGGTGAATCCCGTTCGCGCTGTCACTCACTCACTGACCCGCGAACGTACTGCACTCAGGGAGGAGGTGAGTCACGTAGCAGGGCACTGGGCTCATGCTAAGCACTGAACGATTCGGTGAACAAATCTTTTGAACAAATCATTTTGATGAACTGATTCAGTACACTCAAATGAACTGCCTGTCCCATCACTAATATGCACATGCTTTTGTTGCCTCAGATTCAGTCTCCCTCTTAAATTATAATCTCCTAGTCTGTCATTCAACCATGTTTGAAGTGGGTTGTTTCTTGCTTTATATATCATTTGTAAAGTTTTAAAAATCTTCTAAAAGTCCATAAACTTTAAAGTTTTTAACTTGAGAAAAATGGTTAGTGTGATCATACTACATCATTAACTTTTTTGATGGTTGAAGCTTTTATAGACACTGAGTTGCAGAACAGGTGCGACCCTATGCACTGTTATGCTGTGGTGCAACATTTTCAGCATAGCACAGCACTGGTCATTTTGCACTGCACTGTGAGCACCCAGAATCCTGGAAAGTGCCATTTCAACTTATTTCCCCTCATTAAGCTGTAGGCATGTGCCCACACACACGGCCAACGCGCAGTGACTACTGTCATCACTGTCATTGGGCAACAGTTTTATTATGATGTTTAAGTACTTATTCTATGTCCTTGACAGGAAGCAGAAATGTTGCTGCTGTGCCAGCATTTACATAACAGTGACAAAGTATATGACACTCACACATTTGGTTTGTCTTGTTCCGTCTGTGCTTTACTCCAGCACTAATTAAGTGTGCATAATTAAGCATAATTACAAGCTTCCAAGTGAGATACCAATTTATAGTAAAAGTGAACTTTCAACATGCTGCATGAAAGTTTCACTTTTCATTGCATTTTCATTGAAAATGTAATATTTTTTTTTTGTCTTGTCTCACTGACAAGTTACAACTCACAACAAACTCCATATCACAACATACAACCAAGGCTGATGGAGATTTTTTCAGATGTTTGGTTACAAACTAGGGATGACTTTTTCATGTCCGACACTGATCAAACTCAAGTATCTAATGTTACTGTTTTTCAGTCTGTGCATAGTGAACATGTGTCACGTCCTCTGCTTCCTCTGGGTGGCGTAGTTCTCCCTGTTTGTATTTTCTTTTGGCTGCTCTTGTTCTCTGCCTCTCCCTAATGTGTTTCAGGTGTGGATCATAATCATGGGGTGGAGCCACCGTCTATAAGAGCAGATCTCCCTGCAGTGTTCGGTCTCTCTCTCATCTGAGGTGTGTCTCCACACCAACTGAAGCGCCTGCCATTTTCCTGTTTTTGTTATGTTTTCACATTCCTGATTTGAATTAAATTCCCTGTTTAAAAATAATTTTTGTAAATAAATTCCTCTAGACACATGCTCCTTTTGACTTTGGACATTATCTGATCAAACTCAAAAACAAAATGTTTCCTTGAGGGTAATTTTACTGCATTGACTTGAATCTTAGGGCTAGTACACACAAGAATGAGTTTAGGAGGTGTTTTGTATCATTTTGCTTTTTTATCCAGTGCGCCGAGCGGGGAGGGAGTGACTAGTAAGAGTAGTAAGAGGAACTGTGTCTGCCGTGTTGCTGTGATTCGTTCGCGTGGTCAGTCACTGATTCAGTCATGATTCGAGAACGAACTGACACACAGAGCTGGTGAACTGTGGCTGAGGACATGAATCTCGTCCGCGCTGTCACTCACTCTATGACCCGCGGCGCGAACGTACTGCAGTCAGGGAGGAGGTGAGTCACGTAGCAGGACACTGGGCTCCTGCTTAGCACTGAACGATTCGGTGAACAAATCTTTTGCACGAATCATTTTAATGAACTGATTCAAGTATTTCAGTACACTCAAATGAACTGCCGATCACATCACTAGCCGGAACCGGTGTAGTGTGGAAATTTAAGATAGTGTTCCTGACCCTTGTCGTTCTTCCACCATATTGGATTGAATAGAAAGCAAAACTAAACTTTCACAGGTCACAAGTTTTGTCCGATCATCGCAAAACTTGACATACATGATCCTTGGACCAAGCCTCACAAAAGTTACCAGGAGGAATTTTGATTTTCAGAAGAATTTGCCTGTCACAGCCAGACGAAATCAGCGGCATAGCCGCCAAACAGGAAGGAAGGAAGGAAGGGAGGGAGAGAGAGAGAGATATTTTGGAATTTAAAAAAATATTTTGTTATTTTTAGGCAGTGTTTTTTCAACTGTACACATTGTAAAATTAAGTACCTAATTAAATTATTTAAAAATATTCAGACATCACAACATAAAGATAAAACATTTACATGAGATAGTCTACATCAGGGGTCACCAACCTTTTTGAGACAGAGAGCTACCTTAAGGGTAAAAAATAATATGGAGGGCTACCACATTAACATTTTTTTTTTTTGTTTACCATTTAAATGATTAATATTATGCATTTAACTGCATACACATTCATTCCAGTGCTTACTCCTAACGATTACCAGTTTTTATAAACAATATCAAAGATATTTTACTGAGCGATCATACAGATACATGCAAGTGAGGTGAAGTGAAGTGAGCCCGCGGGCACCGTATTGGCTGCCTGCGGGCTACCAGGTGCCCGCGGGCACCACGTTGGTGACCCCTGGTCTACATAAACAGTTTCTCCGGCTGAACATAGAATATTTTTAAAACACCACAGATCTTCTAGACTGGTCCTCTAGACCGTCAGGCAGCCTGAGTCCATCACCCAGCTTCTCCCTGACCATCAGAGCCGTCCAACCCCGGAGCTCTGTCATTATGCACGCTGTTTAAATCATGGAGAAGCTCCAGGAGGGTCATCTCTACTGCCAGCTGGGAGTTTTGGTCAATACTCACCTGAGGGAGACCCTTGAAGAAGCTGCTGTACAATAGGCACTCTTTAAACAAACATTTTCGATAAAAACGGAGCAGGAGACAAGACAGTGATCAGTAAAACCCATAGGCTGAATAAAACACCTTTTAAAAATATTAAAATGATGATTAAAACAATAAAAAATGGTCCAGTCTGGAGTGTGTGACAGATGTGTGAAAAAATGCTGCATATTTACAGTGGAAGTGCTGTATACATGTGTGTTTGAAGACGTGATTGGGTGAATGGCAAAACTGAAGTGCCAATAGCTTTGACTAGTCAAGGTTACATATACTGACAATTGACGTCAAAATCCCACTATTGTCCCACTCTGTTTTGTTGTTGTGTTGTGTTTTATTATTTATTATTTAACTCTCTTTAAACATTGTCTTGCTAATTTTAAACTGCCAAATTCAAGATGAGACAAGCTGATAAAAATAATATTCATCACCTTTATTAATTAGTGTTAATTAGATCAATTTTTAGATTTTCCCTCCTCAAGCTGTATTTTTCATTTTTTTTACTGAAAGTTGTTGGAGCCTTATGCGGCCCAGGAAGAGGACTAAAGAAAAATATATAGACACCCTAATTTAGTCATACATTTTTTTTCCACCTAAATTAAAAAAAAGAATGGTAATAGAAACAAAAAAATATAAAACCATCTCTGTATTAACAAAATTTAAGGTCTTTAAGCAAATCTCTTTCTCTCTCTCGCTCACTCTCTCTCTCACACACACACACACACACACACACACACACACACACACACACACACACACACACACACACACACACACACACACACACACACACACACACACACACACACACACAGAGAGGTTCAATAGCGGTTCAATCAGCTGCTGAGTCCCCAGACTGCCATTTGAAAATGTCGTCGCTGCTCCTTGAGCACAGCGCGAGAAATACATTGACTCACGATCCTGAGCAATCATTACTTTTGAAGAGAGTGGGAACGGAGGTCATTAAAAGTTTATGCTGCTAAAACCAAACATGATAAACATGGCCTTTTAACAGCTTTGAAACACAAACGGAGAGTTGGACAAAAGTGAAAAGACAGGAGAGTTCAGGAGTTCAGGAGCGATCGTCAAAGACAATGATTCATATTCTCTCTAATTGTGCGTTAAAACCTGCTCTGTTCATGTGGAGACACTAATGTACATTACAGCAGTTGTGATAATGGCAGGTTGTTCCGATAAAAGGTAAAAAAAAAAGACAAGATTTTTGTGTTTTTCTAAAATTTGTCTTTATTTCTTGAGACATTTGAGGCTTTGTTCTTCAAACACCTATTATTCCTGGAGTCTGAGCTTTCACAGGCTTGGTATGAAATGCTGTGATGAGGAGCATCGCACTCGTACCGACTCAGTGAGTTTAATAAATGGCTACATTCAGTAGGGGTCAGTGTTGCTCCGTGGAAATCCTGGAGACCATCATTTATTTTTATGGACGGCATGATTGACTGTGTGTCTGTGCATGAGTGTGTGTGTGTGTGTGGTCTAGGTCAGGTGTGGGCTTAAACTCAAATTGAAGGTGAAAACGTGTTGTAAGTATGAGTTCATTCTCTGGCTTCAAACTCTGCAACTATAAAGCAGAGGATGATTTTTGGCTTCTTCTCTTCTCCTCGCTTGCTCTTTTCCAACTTATTGGTCTCCTGCTTTGTGAAGTGTTCTATACCCTTTGGCAACACACCCACCCACATGCGCACACACACACACACACTTCCCTGTGAGCTTTTCTCTAGTGTGTATTGGAAGCCGATTTGGAAAAACCCGTGATTTTTTTCCACTCAATTTTGCAGCGTATGTGTTTGTGTACTGGCAATGTGTAGGAAACACAAGTATGATGAACTACTGTCTGTGTCTAGACCGCTTCAGCTACTCTCTGTTCATCAGCTTGAAAACCTTAGCCAAGGCCACGTTTCCCTTGCCTGGCTAAGCCTGCTACCACTATCTGGGTAAAACTATTGACAGTTTGTGAGCCAGCAGATGCATGGCTGTCTCTCGCTTTGCTGAGAGAGTGTGATGGAGGGAAGCAAGACAGGGGCTGGAGATGGAGAGAGAGCGACAGATCGGATTAGCTGCAGTTGAACCACAGTTATTCCATTACCTTTCAGTGTCACAAAAACACACACACACATAATAGTGTGTGGAAAAGCAGCAGATTTTCCATTGTGAAAAGGGAAAGAAGAGGAGGACAAAGTGAAATGGTGAAAAGCAGTGACTGAGATGTCTTTTATTTAATTGCAATCAGAAGGCTTTTTTTCCCCTGGAAAATCTGATTAGTGTGAGCACTGAAATTAAAAGTATCCTGTGATGTTCTCTGTCAATTCTCTTTTTTGAGTAGCTTCGCAGCACAATATTTAATAACTCCTGAGTAAACACTGGGCGGAATTGCTCGATAAATAATTGAAGGGGAATTTATAAATAATTTTCCCTCTTAATCTACTCCACTGCTCTGCCGCCAGGTCCCTGAAGTGACGCTCATCCCCCTGGACAGTTGGCAGTTCCGGCTTATCACCTCATGGGGGTGCTCTTGTTATACCACAGAGAGCACCACCTTATAGGACAAAAATGGGAAAAATAAATAAATAAATGGGTTATTCACACACACAAAATAGTGCTTCAAAGAAACAGGCTCTAACCCTCTATTAAAATCCTGTTTTTGAGTACGCTACTTTCGTTATCACTGCTGTCTCAGATTTCTGGGCATTTTTCAGGAAATGAGAAATATTTTGTTCACCCCAAGCAGCTACAGAGCTCCACAACCTGCTCCTGGGTCTATACAAAATGTCAGGCAGTAAATTGAGGCAGGCCTGTTTCACTGTGGTCATGGACCGAAGCGTCTTTCATGTGTGTGTGCTAATCCTTAAATCACAATTAAGTAGTTATGTTGAGCCCATTGTGCCTCTCCTTCCTCCAGTCCCTCACAGTTCTTTGCTTGATCTTTCTGTCTAATATTCCTTCCTGTCTTCTTTCCCCTCACTCCCTCCTTTCTTGAGCTGGTGAGAGCCCTGTATACAATTAACAACTGTTTGCTAATGAGAGAGCAGGGGCTCATTATTCATTACATCATTAACATTTAATTGCTCCATGCTAATTCTAATAACCATCTCACATGGTTTAATCGGTTGTCACTTTCTGGTCAGTGCTGTTTGCCATCACATGTGGTCAGTGTTAGACTCGCTCATGGTGAAGGTTATTGGGCTGTGATTGTGTCATTAGAGGACGTTAACTTGGATCATGGGTGGAAGTTGTTTTGTTGTCAGACCTAACAAGCTGTCTGTCCTGAGCCTCTTGCACTTAAATGTTCAGTATACTTGGGATTTTTGAACCTGGGTGAAACCACTAAAAATGTGAATTGTCAGTGGTTGGTCTCTTGAGTGTGTTTTTTACACTCCTGCACTTCAAATGTGTGAGAAAACATGTTGGGAAAGAGCCATTTGAGCTACAAATGTAACTCAACTTCACCATTTAATTGGACGACTGTAACCCCGGATTTCCACTGGACGCGTTACAGTTCTGCTTCGTCCTCTGCCCGGCGTCAATCCCCACCGGGCGCGTTACGGCAGCGGCGCGGAGCCTTGGGAGCCAGCGGTATTCACGGAAGATCGCGCGATTATCTTGAACTGACGCGAGTTCGCGAGATCCCACGATAGACTGTGTGTATAAAGGAAACAACAACAACACAGCTTCTTTTCATTCTCCGACGTGGAAGAACTCTTCGCTCCGCAGCGCGTCTAGTGGAAATGCTCTCATTGATTAGAATGGAAGTGATTTGCAACGGCGACCGCGCCGCTGACGAAATGTTAATGTAGCTTTCACGTTGCGCCACCACGAGGGGACATGAAGTAGCGACACCATTTCCTGATCAACCTATACACCTTCACAGACAACTTCTTTAAGCCAATAGCATAAATTGAGTCTCCTTGTCGGTTCAGTGTTTTTCTCACTACTGGCTTCTTCTTATACCTCTTTGTCAAAGCCCAGTGGTGGGAACTGGGTAGCATATGCAATTTGAGATCTAAGGTTCACAAAAACATGGCAACAGCTATGCTAATAGCTGAACAATGAATATGTGTGTAAGTGTTGCTTTGGAAATGACACCAAAATTTGCATCACTGCCAAAAGACATTGACAAAATTAAAATCCTAGATCTTTCGTTCCCAATATTGCCAAGCCAAAGTCAACAAAAACCCACGTGCATTGCAGAGTCATTTGACTTGGGAGTGACCATTGCTCACAAACCTGTTTAAACCCAGGATTAAACTGGATTTTGAATAGTGGTAATGGGTTATTTGTCTAATCGTGTGTCTTTAGTTTTCCATTGTGTCCTCTCTTTTCCATGACACAACATGTCTGTGTTTCTTTCTCTTCCTCATATTTCACTGTGGTCCCATCCAGCACTAAACAGTTTATACGCGGTCCATACAGTGGATGATATGGGAGCTGCTGACACTATGAGTGGCAGGGAGGATGAGCATATCCTCCCTCCATTACTCATCAACGGAGAAAAGAAGGGGGAGGTTTGGGCAGGGATATGTTGGAAAGAAGGGGGAAGAGAGCAAGAGGGAGCGAATGAGAGAGAGTGCATAGAAGGAAAAAGAACGGGAGTGAGCAGCCACCCAACACAGTCATCAACTCCCTTCCATCCATCATCCGTCTCAGCCTAAAGGCGGCCACTGCTTCATCAGCATCACCTCTGCCTGCAGACACACACACACACACGGACCTTATTTACATTTGTTTGTAAAAGTGCGTGCAAGATTGATTGTATTGATTGATTGATTGAATGTGTACATGTTCATTTTCAGGTCATCGCAGATTGTATTATATTCTGAAAATACTAAAGGCCTTATAACCTCAATGCAATACATATTGTTAAGAGATTAAATGCAACTTCATTTGCATTGACATCTTCTGGTTCCTGAATTTTAATCAGTCTTTGCAAAACTCAATTTTGGAGGCAAGTTTTGCAATTTGACTGAGGATGGCAGTTTTTTTCAACTGGCACCAGTTATCAGGTTGATACTAGCTGTCAGTCACACTCATATGATGTGCTTTATTGTCTATTTCGTAATTTAATGGGAACTTTCAGAATTGACATCATGCTCTATTAAAGGAGAGCTAACACGAGTGATTGAGAACTCTTCAGGAAAATGTTTACTGATGTTATGAATCAAGTGAGAAGTAGGTTAATTTTCCCATGAAAATTCCCTTAACACAAAAGTAATTTTACAATTACAGAGTTGCTCCCTGGTGGGTGACTGGTATTTCTCTCTCACTTCATCTCTACTTTTCAAACCAGAAGACTATTTCCACTTTTACAATTACAAAAGAGTTAAGACTTTTAACTTATTTTTTGGCACTATTTTACATAGAGATCAAGAGAAGAGTTACAGCACTAACCTAAGTGCGCATATGCACTTAGGCACAGAAGTGGAGCCTCTTCCAGAACGTACCTGATTTTCCACAAGTCCATTCAACGTGAAGCTGGGTAGAAATAAAATAGGAACCAGCTGCTTCTCAAAATAGGAGAGGGAGCTGCTGCAGCTCGGCAGTGTTATCAACAGTTGTCATCACACACTGTCGAGTATGTTTTATTAAAGACAGGTCATACTGACACAGACAGTGTTTCCACAAAACAAAGAACCAAGAGCATCTGAGTAAAAACAAAAACCAGAGACCCCCCCACCCCCCAGTAATCTGACCTTTTATTAAGTACTCGCAAAATTTTAAATATACATGTAAGATGTGCACAGTGTCCTAATTAATGACTGAACAACTCACTGTGCCTTTATTTTTAGATTATGTTAGAATTCCTTTAGTGTTTATCGTGTAGGAGCCAATATGGGCCCAATAATTCTATCTGTTAAGACTAGAGATGTTGTGATACCATTTTTTCTCTCCTGATACCGATTCCGATACTTGTGCTGTGAGTATTGGCCGATACCGAGTACCGATACCAATGTGTTATAGTTTTCATTTTTTTCTTTAAAAAAAAAAATCATACACCTGCATGACTGTAATATGATTATCATTGTGGTGAGGCCTGGCTGGGGTTAAACCTTTTAAAAACATGAATGAATACAGCAAATGGAAGACATTTATATTTAAAATTATTTTTAAATTGAACAGTATAAAACAGGAGGGCAACAGCAACTTAACTAAATAAATCTAGAACTAAATTCCTTTGATAAAACTTAAGTGCTGCTGCTAAAGTAGACATATTACAGCCTATTTCTCCAAGTTCCTTGGTGTCCTTATGAACATGTCTGTGACATGCTTTGGTCAAAATACATAAAGGATGAAGGATGAATGTTTGATTAAGTTGCTGGTGTTAAAATTTGCAGCACTCATGCCACCCCTCGAAATTGCTTCTTTGCATTATGTTGCATGTCGCAGTCTTACTGGTGGGAACATCCAGGTTGAAATACCGCCAAACCGCCGACATGATGCACGAACGTTAGCTCCTTAGCTAACGTCAGCTGATCAATTATTTTTCGTGCCGGTGGCAGCACAGTTCAACTGTTTTAAGAGCGACAAAGAAGAACTGTGTCAGAGCTAATGGAGCTAACCAGTAAACGGATTCCTATTTCTAATAAGTTACGTGGTATCGGCAGTATTTTCGGCAGTATTGGAGGCCTTTCCGATACTGGTATCGGAGTCAGAACAACTCTAGTTAAGACACAGTGAAGCAGTACCAGACACAAGAAATCAGCAGGGGCAGTGAACATCTTGGTTGAGCTGCTGCTTTAATGTTAGCAAGGTGTTTTTTTAAAGATTCCAAGGGCTCTTCATTTCCCATACATACATATTAAACCAGTAAAAATATTAAGTAAAGCACATTTATGTTTAAAGAATGAAAGTAAAAACGTCTGTGTTTCTCAGACATTCTTAATTAAACGCAAAGTCATCTCATGACTAACTGTGGTTAAATGTTATAATTAAGAGCTTTAAAAAGTGACAGTGATGTGATAAGTACATCAGCTGACAGCAGGCTCTCATGGAAACTCTGGACGCAATTAGTTTCATGTCCTTAAAATATCCACTGTTGGAGGAAACCAGATGTCTGGAATAAAAACCGTAGTAACTATTCCAGAAAAGACCATCACCCAGTCCCTGTGTTGCTCATTATGTTTTCATGTTTTTTCCAACTCCTCAAAAACATACCTTTACAAACACCTCCAGTTTTATTTTGTTTAACCATGTTTGCATTAATCTGTTTGATTTCATCAAATACTAGATTAAAACAGTAGATATTGGCATCCTCCAATTTCATTCATACTTCACATTAGTGAAGTTACTTATCATAGCTTATGTCCAGCGTCATACTACACTGGAAGTAACTCTTAGAGTCCCCACCAAATATAGATATGATCAGATTCATGGGTCACATCCTTCAGAGGATGCTCTCTGCACCACAAAGGCGGAACTGAAATGTTCTATGGAGGATTTTCCTGTTGCATCACAAGCAAAAATTGAAGCCAACTGAAAGCATTAACTGAAGCCTGAATCTTCAAGTTAAAAGTTTGGTCAGGTGTATTTTCTAGTCACCAAATATTTGCCACCTCAACCTGCATTTTTAGGTAATGTTACTGTATTACATTAGAATGCATATATCAATACTATGGTTCCTTGTGGTCCAGCCCTGAATTCTAAACACATCGATGTGACCCCAAAGGTTACACATGGAAGTATGCATTTGAAGTTGCTTTGAAAATGGAACAACCTCTTCCTGGATCTGTTATTTATCGTCCAGTCTGAAAAAGTACAGAATATGAGATTTTGGCAAATTGCTTCCTACCTGTCATATCAGCATTTCTAAATGGAGCATTGTTCTTAAATAGTCTCAACATAGAATAATGGACAAGCAGCAGAGTTTGAGACAAATGGATTTTTAAAAGGTGTTTTTAAGGAACACATGTTGCGACTATAAGGAACAATCCTGACCTTTCCCCAGCCTTTAGCTCTTATCACGTGCTATCGGATGTCGTTATCAACCTGTTAGTTTCCTCATTTTTGCTAAAAGAGACAGAAGCGGTCAAAACCACCACGTTTATGGGCACATACACTTATTCCATGTTTCATGTAGATTTTGGGCTAAAGTCCCAAGTACATGCAACTGATAAACATATATCTGACAATTCATACATAAAAACTGGTGATGATAAAATAAGAAAATCATGGTAAAACAACAAACATCTAAACTACTCAAGGGGTTCACATACTTTCAATCAGCCCTGTATGTAGTGTAAGTAGCATAGCCTGGGTTTAAAAATAGTGACACACATACAGCATTTGTGGTTTGCAGCATTTTGCAATGACAACATATGGTCATGGGTTGGTCCTCTGAAACATGCAGCATAAAATAGATGATATGCATGTGACGGCGACTCGTCACTAAGACACACACACATGCCTGCTGATAGAGCGCACAGACACACACGCTGCTGCAGTTACCACACACACACGCCTGTTAACATTGATTGGGTTCAAAACTTACCTTACTCTTCATCCTCAGTTATTGTCGACAGCATTTCAAACATTGTTTACGTCAGCGGTGCACTTATATTATTAAAGGTGGGGACAACAATTATTATGGGATTGTTAATTTAGGACATGTTTTGGTTTTATGTTCATTTTGGTTGTTTGATGGGATTTTGGGGGATAATTTGTGTTTGGATGGGAGTGGCAGAGGACCTATATAAAGAGAGGTCTACCTCGAGGGCAGTATGTGTCAGTTTACAGAGGAGGTAACACTGGTTTGCTCACATTGGATTTTTAATTGTCTTGATTTGGACGTGGACTTGTTTTGAAACCCTGTGCTGAGTTGCTATTATATATATTTTTGGTAAACAGCATTTTTGGACATTTTCCATATTTTTGTTTTCCACTTGTAAATATTTTTCTCACTGTGTGCACCTTGGTCGACTAAATAAAAGGGCAACATCACATCAGTCCATGGACTACGCCATCATTTTTCCTGTTTAAATTAAAGAGTTGCAGCAGAACCCCGTGACAATGCAGAATGCATCTTGACACAGGAGTGTCTTCTTCAATTCTTTAAGAAAATCTTCTCTGAGAAAATGTATTGGTTAAAGAAAATTTAAATTTGATCTGGAATCGTATTTTAATTAAGATGTTGTAAAACATCTAATTTTAAAGAATGGCCGACATGATTTGCAAAGCAATGACCACCTAAGCACAATTACACAACTAAAACTATCACATATAGAAGTGACTAAAATGTGACTAAAACTAATAAGCATTTTCGTCCAAAAGACTAAGACAAAGACTAAATCTAAGATGGTTGTCAAAAACAACACTGATCCGCATAAAGGCTAGCGGAATCAAACCCACAACATTCAAGTTGAAAGACGACTCGCTCTGTCACTGAGCTACCACTGAAACCCTTTATACCTTTAAATAAACATGTCAATGAAATTGTAGTAAATAGAGTTTCTCAAAGTTGGACTCACACAGTTGGATAATGCAGTTTGGAGTTTGAGTAGTAATCAGACCAAAAGTGATGTTTACATGTGGAAAATGTCTTCATTCTGAAAAGGTTTGTTCCGTTTCGTTCACATGGATGCCGTATCGTTTATGGATGCAAAATGAAACAATCTGATTGTGGTTTGTGTACACATCAAGTGCTCAGTCTGTGTTGACCATTTTGACATTAGGTTGAAGCAGAAGAAGCTTCACTTCCACTTCTGTAATAAAAATCACTGCCCGTCCCCTTGCTGTCCACTATCCATCTCATTTTCCTCCTCTTCCGTGTCTGCCATTATTGTTTGCAATAGAAAAATAGCAGTAATATGATGGAAATAAGTCACATTGTTGTGAATCAAACATGACTGACTGTTTATAAGAACACTGCTCTGAATGGTGCAGGACATATAGCAGTCCTCTTCTTCGGAATGAAATTTGTTTCGGAATGGGCTGTATTGGATTGGAATGTTTACGTGACATATTTTTATTCTGATCAGGCTTTTGTTCGATTACTTGTGTCCAGGTTAACATAACTTATGAGAAAACCATGGCCAAATCCGTCGCGGTGCATTTGTGGTAGCTCTGTCAGCTTTAAGAATTCAAATATTTTGAGTTAGTGGATGGTAGAAAGATCCACAGTGACGCTTAACATGCTACATCCTAGCCGTTAGCTAAAGCTGTGATGTAATAGGTCAACTAGAAAATACCTAATACCAACTAGGTGAAAGGGAAAATATTGCTACCTTACATGGTGGAGGTAGACACACTTCACCTTATTCAATAAATGCATTGTATTTGCATACTGCGACAAGAACATTAGTCCAATTAAATGGTGTTAATTATGGTCATGGAAACATAGTGAGATTTTTCTTACATTTTCCTGAAGTTGATATATATATATGCCTTTTTGTCATTCTTCTCTAACTCCATTATTTTCTGCCTGTTCCAACCTTTCCTTCATCCTTTTAAGACCGTCAACACAGCCACATAGACAGAACCTCCCAAAGAGTCTCGCCAGTCCATTTTGTCCCTCCTCCCTCCTTTGAAGAAAATGGCAAATGAATGATGCTCACTGTGTTGACACAAAACTTTTGTCTCCGTATCCTCCCTCTTTGCTAATGAGCAATGCTCTATTGACCTACTTGTGGACTTAAAGGAAATCCAATCACAAATGCCTCAGGTCGCTTTCTTCCCACTTCGGGAGATTAAAGAATTCAATTCTGCCTGCCTATCCACAGTCATCATCATCATTTCTCCTTCTTCTTCTCCTTTTGACTGTCTGCTCTGTCGTCTGCTCCTCCCCTAAAATCCAATGTCCACCGTCACCTGACCTGCTCTCTCTCTTTCCTCCTCCTCCTTAATCACTATCTAAGTTTTCAGGCTCTTTTACAAACTTGTTCCTTGTCTTTCTGAATCAGATGCAGCGTAGGGTAGAGCAGCCATGCAGATAATTATCTGCGGGACGCAAGGGTGTTATTGGGACTCAGTGGAGCTGGCGAACAGGGTATGATGTCGTCAGCTGCAAATGGGGCATTAAATCATTGGGCACAGAAATGAACAGAAACACACATACCTTCATGGGTAACATCACAAATACTTACAAAGTCAATATTATCCACAATTCTGCTCACCTGTGATACACAACAACACGTAGGCTGCATTTCTCAGCATCAAGTGACCAGAGAAATTGTCTGCCAACCTCTATTATCCCAGTCCCTCCAAACAAATACAGAGCACAGACCCATACTGTGCCTTAAATGACAGCAGGATGCTGTGCTACTGTTAGCTTTGCCCATTATCATGGTGTTTGTGTGGCCTCATGCATACTGTGCAGTAATAGAACACAGTGACCCAGACTCCAGAGGAGGTCTGCTAACAAAACCACCACCATCTCAATGTGAGATTCAGTTGTTTACCACACTGATAAGGGGAACAAACAGGGATGCAACATTCCCTTTAATGACAGCAGTCACTGCACGTCTCTCTTGAATTCAGAGCCTGTCCTATGAGATTTTGTGCTGCCTGTCTTACAGTAAGGAATCTTGTTGCTGTCTGACCGGACACAATCAGCTTATCATCCTGCGCCATATAAGAAAAGTAAAAAAAAAATATTCAAAACATACTGTAAAGTAAAGAGGTTTCATTCTTCCTTCTTCAAATCAGTGATTCATCACACTGATTTGAAAGCTGTAAATAATGAAGCAATTTGTTTTAAGTAACCTGATGGTGCCTCCTTATAGAAAACTCTTTATCTTAAAACAGAAAATCCCAAAGTATTTTTACTTTTTTTTGACAAGGTAGAAGGAGCGCATGCTCTATGGGCCGCATAATCCGGAAATAAACGCGGAAGTCAAAAACTTTTTTGACTAGGAATAAACGGAAGCAAAGAGGCAGTGCTCTCCTCCCTTTTCAGTTGCTGTAGGCTGGTGGTGCTGGTGACCTGGTGGTGGCATCCTCCCATCTTGTCTTGCTGGGTGTGGGTTTTCTTCACTGAGAGAGTGAAACATGTGCCCAGTGATTTTGTTGTTTTCCTTTAGTGGATCCTCCCCTGCACTAGCCTTCGTCCAGCCACTTTGGCCTCAGCCCTGATTTTTTATTATTATTATTTTTTTTGTGTGAATGAGTTTGAGTTGATATTTTAGAACTGATGAATATTGAATAAAAGTAAAGTGTATTTTAACTTGAAACCACGTCTCTTGAGTAACCAACCTGTGTGTGTGAGAGTAATTCCCAGGGTGAATTTGTTGAACTTACGGGTTCAAAAAGCATTCAGTAATGGTAAATTAATGCTTATGAGGCACTTATTAAGGGTTGGGTCAGGTTATGTTTAGTAATACCTTACTTAAGGTTAGGTTGGGGCTACCAGATGAAATACACAGTATTAGTAAATGATTAATTAAGAAGTTTATTTATGCTCATCCAGGTAACATGTACACAATATAGTGAATGATTAGACAATACATTCGTTAGCTGTTAATTAATGCTTATTCACTCCAAATAATGTGTTAATGTGGAGTCATGCATACCTAATAATTCATTACAATATTAAACTTTTATTAATGCTTAATTATCGATTAACTAATTTTGACTACACATTAACTGCTTATTAATGCACTATGTTTACTCATGCTAAGTAATGCATAATGATTGTTAATATATTATTAAACAGTTATTGAATGCTTAATAATGTACTAACTATGTTAATTATGGGACCCTTATAACTGTTACCAAATAATTAATATAACAATTATAAAATCTTGGTCTCTTGCCAATAAACACTCACATGGCTGAAAAGACACACACATACAATGTTATTTTCACCTCATGTAACCCGATCAATCTTCTCAGACTTGGGCACTGGGCCCACTTATTTTTGTTGCTGGACTCGAAAAGAGAATACCATCAATTGCCTGTGTCAGAGCGAGAGCTCCATGTCTCACCCTTTTGACAAGGATCCTTCCTTTGGCAAATTAGTGACAGGAGACAGCAAAATAAATTACCTTTATGTGAAACATCTCGCCATGACTCTGCTGCTCTTCCTCAGCAAATGGAAAAAAAATAACAACTAAGACGCTCCTCCCCTGTTCTCTCTTTTAAATCATCCAGCGTTTTTTTCTGCTAGACTAAGTGCATGTGTGCCCTCATCAAAATGCCTGTTCTCAACTTTTGTGCCCTTCTGGTCCCTTTTCCCTTATCCTTCCATACATTATGTGTTTTTTATCATCAAAATAATCCCTGTACATTCAAATCCATTAAATGGACACTGTGTAGTATTTATGGGTTTATATAACCCAAAATCCACTCTTTTATACATATTATGTGCTCCTGCATTGTCTAGTCACTGTATAATATTTTTTTGTTTCATTTTCGTAGTGTTTCAAAAAGTCATGTAAAATAACATGGTCGCAGGCCGCGGTTGCATAGCCACTGTTAGCAGCGAGACGCCATGTTTCTACCGGAGCCTGTAAGGACAAACGCGAGAGAACAAATCAAGCGTCGCTTTACTTGTAGCAGAAGTCCCGCCTCCTCTCTCTCCGCTTCGTCTGCTACGGCCGTGGTAGCTCGCCCTCTCCCTCGCCTCACGAACCTCATCTGCTGACACGGAGAAAGACGACGAGGACGACATTTGACCAGCTGCTGATACCGTAGCGCTCAGGGAAGGGAGGGGGTGAGCAGAGGAGCAGTTCTTTGTTGTAAATTTCAGCCTCTCCTCTAGATGGCACTATAAACTACTTACTTCACCTTTAACTAGAGCATATGCTATAGCTTTATTTGTGTATGCGTTTGTCTCTGTACTTTTTTTTTTAAATAAAAGAAGTAAAGTAGGTGTGCACTTGTATTGCAAGGAACTTGTAAGGAATTGTAATTCAATTTTCAGAAAGTGCCTTGAATGCATTCCAAATGGCCTCTTTGTTTTTTTTGGATGCATTTGAAGGTGATCATTGAAGGATTGTTCAACTTGAACATGCATGCTCAACAGAACCATCAAGGTAACTGTAGCACAACATCTTCCCCCCTCTGCAATAGTCTGAAATCTTAAAGTAAAAGCTGCTGGCAACAGTTGGGCCAGCCACACATTTCTTCTCATTTTGATGGCTTCAAACATGCAGCCAGCATCCCGTTATAACTCATCACCAAAATCACATACATTTGATTAAACCTTCACAACTACATGAGCAAAATTAATTGACCAACAATTTACTAGAACCATTTCCAGATGATTTGTGAGTCAGGACACATTATTCTGTCGGTACTTTTTCCTGTAACCACGGTGTGCCCAATTACTTTCATTTTCTTGCACTTAGTGAGAGAACCCAGGATGATTTGCTCATGCTCTTAGCTGGTCCAACTGAAAATCTCTGCTTTTTCGTGGTTTCTGGGATTTTCAAGGGCAGCGTCTCAAATTGCCATCCTTTTGTACACAGTCTCTAGTCTGGCAGCTTTCACAATTCCACCTCTGTTCTTTGCTGATGATGTACCCATTTCTAAATGTGACCTCCACTCTACACTACAGAGGTTTGACTCATTTGGCATAGTTAGTGGCGTTAATTATGGTAATCGTGAAATGTCACAAATGTGCACCCATTTAAACAGCAAGTACACACGGTCAAGAGAGTTTGGTGCATCACTCAGAAACACAGAAAAATTCAGGACAGGGCCTGGCTAATGTTATTAATGAAATACAATTCAGTTTTTTTGGTGTCCAGAAAAAGGAAACTGGCATCCCACATCACTCTGTTCACACTGGTTTGTGAGAGTCATCATCTTGCATTTATTGAGCAATGTGAAACGGACATTTATTCAATCTTAAACGAAATAAATAGATGGGGTTAATACATATTTTGAGCTCTGTAGTCTGTATAAAGTCTGTATTTTTGGTCTCCGTCAACTGCAAAAACTTTGGTGCTGGAAAATAAGGCTCAGATTCAAAGCTCCACTAACACAACAAACTAAGTAAAATCGGAAAAAGGTTGGTTATTATGCACTCAAATCTGGCCAAAGGGGCCTAACTGAGGAGGCAAAAAATATGAACTTGGACAGACAAGGATCTAAAACACGTGTCAAACTCAATGCCTGGGGGCCAAATGTGGCTCACCACATCATTTTATGTGGCCCGCAAGGTCTATGCTGCTTAAGGCGTGTGTTGACCATAAATTACATTTCCCACAATGCATGGCAATTGTGTTACCGTGAAGCCACGGCATCCCGCCACTAGATTACAGTGTATCATTGTATATGCATCATGCGACGAATGAAATTGAGATTGAAATATCCACAAATGATCCCAAAGTATCGAGGAAGAGAAAGATTGATGCAGATGGAACGCAGTTTCAAGAAAGATGGGAAGGAGAAAACATACACAGATGATTGTGCTTCAAGAAGAAAAACTGGTATATCTTTTGTGTTATGAGGCGGTGATGGTGCACGCGTCACCGCCTCGTTCTCTCGAGTGGCTGTGCGCGTCCAAGCGTGTGTGTGTGTGTGTGTGCGTGCAGTGCGAACGAGGTTGTGCTTAAGTTTAGGATGGGGGTGGGGGACATAACACAAGCGCTACACAAATGAAGACAGCATTTCACCTCTTCAGGATCACTGTACTTCACTCTGGTGGACGCCTAACGAGCGCAGGTTCAAAAACCTGAGCCGTATGGTGAGTGGCGACACACGCGTTCCAGCGGAGAGTCTGCTTTTTTCCTTTTTTTGCCCCTCATTTTTATTATCGCTGTTCTGCCAATAATGGACATTACAGCCATGTTTTTGAGCCTAAAATGAAGTAGTACGGTGTAGAATAGTTTACACCCCCGCATTGCTGCTGCTGATGCTGCTGTAAAAAAAAAAAAAAAAAAATCGACAAAAAATTCGACACGTGGACCTCGACAAGCGACTCTAAAAAAATTTGAAATTCCCATCCCTATCAAAGACTACAATCTACATCGGCATTTTGACACCAAACAAGGAGTCTGCCAAAGTATAGCCTTCAAGAAAAACAACAAATTGTCAAAGAATTAAAAGGCAAACTGCGATCGCAGCAGAATGTGTTCACAAAAGCCATAACCAAAAAAGATGCAGCGTTGAAAGCTAGCTTTATTGTGGCTGAAGAAAACACTCGTTCTTCAGAGTCTTTTTCTGAGAGTGCGTTTACATATAGTTACATTTATTCTGTCTTACAGTTACGTCTGGCCCTGGTCTGAGTGCAACCATTATGCTGATGTGGCCCTCAGTGAAAATGAGTTTGACACCCCTGATCTAAAATGTATGTGTAGATTCCCATTCCCCCTGAATATTGTTATCCAAAACACACCGAGTCATTAGCCATTGTACTTGGTTTTCTTAAAGGCATTTCACCTCTCATCCAAGAGGCTTTTTCACTTCTGGAACTTTGAAGAAGCCTCTTGGTGAAACTTCTTAACCCATTGACGCCGGGAAAGCATTTCCGCATTTATACTATTGAAGCCGGGAGTGCGGCTATGTAATTCTACCATAGACGGCGGTAAAGCGGATACGTAAATTTTCGGGGGTATAAGGGTTCTTCTTGACATTGCTTTGAAATTTCTTCGAGCAAACATGTAGGACTTTGACAGCGAAGAGATTTCTGAAGGCAGAGATTTTGAGGAGTTTCTCAGCTTCGATGACGTCATTGCTGATAACTTCGAACGTGCTGAACCAGTGGACCAGGATTTATGGTTAAGACATAATTATGTTTGAAGGCGACGAGGTCGGTGATAACGACGATGAGTTTGAAGGTTTTGAAAGTGAAGGAAGACGGAGAATTACCAATGTTGACGGAGTGTTTACAACCGCACACCAGGGGTGAAAGTGAATTTACCTGCAGATGCCACACTGCTGTAAGCACTATCAGCGTCACGTGAAGCGGATTGTTACAGTTAATACATGATGTTCTTGTTCTTCACACTCCATCAGGACGAAATCAAGACACTGACACAAGTTGATATAACTGTTTTTTAATTGAAAATAATTATTCACTTTAATTTTTTTGTGATGATATATCTAAATAAACTGAATTTCTCAGGAAAGCTACAGGTGTTCTCAAATACTTTTTGAATTGTGTTCTGCTACAAAGGCTGAGAAATCAGTCATTTAGGAGGCATTGAACCTCAGGTTTTAGAGGTCCTTTCTGAAATCCCCCATAGGTTTGACAGGCATTTTTTTCCAGGTGTTTCGGGCCTTAATGGGTTAAAGAAAAACTTCAAGTCCAATGACTCAATGTGTTTTGGAACATTACAAATGGCCACTAACGTGTTTGTACAAGATGTTGGCACGACTGGGTTTCAAGATCTGGTGAGACAGGCTGGTCTCATAATGGATGTGTGTTCATCATGGAACATCTCACTTTTCATTTAAATGCTAGCATTCACACTGCCTGTCTAAGAAGTTCATCTCAGTTGTGTCTCACACGAGTGAGCTGTGCAAAAATATGCAGTGAAAAATAACTTTCTTCACAGTTTCAGCATCTATCCATTTTGCTTATGTCACAAACACAACATGTCCTGTTCCTTGTTTAAAGTAAAGGCACTAGAGCATTTTAGTTCTCTGAATGCATTCTGCTTTTTCAACACAGCTTTATTGTGAAATATGTGCAGGAGCAACAGATGTGTGGCTTCCTACTGAAGAGTTCAGGTGTGAAGTTGAGGAGAATTTGTTTATGATTTTAAAAGGCAAACTCTATGTTAAACAACACATGCAGCAGCAAACTGGATCACTGTGTGACTTAGAAACCCATGTGAGACGCAACCGCAACAACAATATACAATAGCCTTTTCAGTTTTGGCTCCACAGTTGTGGAATGTCCGACCAGAGAAGATCAGGAAACCAGACACATTGAGCCTGATTTACTAAAGCTTTGCGCCGGCAAAAACGTGCGCAAACTGGATTGCACACTCAAATTTGCATTGATGCTGATCTACTAACAGGGTGCAGCGAGGATTGCGTCTCTCAGACAGGCAAAATAGCACTCGTCATCCATTTAGTGGCCTTGACTTAATGCATAGGCAATGTGTGGTGTTTACATGCCATTTTGCATGTGCTGGGAGGAGAAAATGTAAATATATAATTTTAGCACGGGCAAAGTGATTTATGAAACCTGAAACAAAGGCTTTAGGCACGCGTAATGGAAACTCGGCCTGACTGAATGAACACAGATGAAACCAGGGACGGACTGGGACTAAAAAGCAGCCACGGCTGTTGTTGTGATGATCCGCTTTATTTATTTATTTACTTATTGGCAAAAAGGAAGCAAATTTGTGCCGTTATCCAAATTAAAATGCATTAACAGAAATGCTTTTTCATTTTCTAAATGTAGCTGCATTTTTTGACTCATAAATAAAATTAATAATCAATATTCCAAACTGCATTTTCATTTTCAACTTCTATACTGCTTATTATGTGCCTTAATTAAAAGACAAAGCAAACAGAGAAATGCTTTTTCGTTTTCATGTTTGCCGCAAAAAGTGTCTCATAATTCAAATGAGTTCGCAATACGGAGCGGCGCAGGATAGTGACGTCACTGACCACTCCCCTTGTTCTTCCAATCGTGGTGAGCAAGTATAGATGTTCTACGGCGGAGTGTCCAACGACAGTTTAGGCCAGCAGCTCAGACGACACATCTACCCTTTATATATCTATGGTGCTGAGGTGTTATGCATGATCACCAGACTGCCGACGACTGATAGACCAGAGTGCCGTTACAGGAAGAAAAGTCGGTAACGCTTTCTTTTACAGTCCCCTAATTACCTGGTATTTAGCTGGTAAATTCATGGTAACACTAAAGTGTTGCTAGGTAATTACCAAGGGTAATAAGATAAGTAAATACAGTGAAACTGTTGCCAAAATACTGGGTAATGCACGGTAATGTACTCGGTAAGTACAGTAAAACTGTACTGTAAAAGAAAGCCAAGCTTGTTTCCATGTAATTACACACATTTTTAGGGTTAGGTTTGTTAGATTACCCCTTGGGTAAATAGCTAGTAATTAGGGGACTGTAGGTACCTGCTTATTACCAGTTTATAACCCAATAATACACTTACATTTACCATAGTTTTGCCATAGTTTAGCTGTACATACCTTCTTATTAACAGCAGTAATAACACGCTATAATTAACTATATAGTTACCAGGTAAATGCCCAGTATTTTGGCAACAGTTTCACTGTATTTACTTTCTTATTACCATTGGTAATTACCTAGTAACACTTTGGTGTTACCATGAATTTACCAGGTAAATACCTGGTAATTAGGGGACTGTAAAAGAAAGCGTTACCGAAAAGTCTTACACAACTGTAGATCAGTTAAAACTAACGTTACAATCCCAAAAACGTGGGTTAATCTCCAACAATTACCGGGTAAACATCTAAAATCTCACTAAGGAGTCTGGTGTGTTTAGGGACAGCAACGCTGATTGTGACCGGCTGCATAGACGCTGCATCTTAACCACTTCTGAACCTGTAGTCAATTGCGGCGGCAATCTAAGTAGGTCACCCGCAAAACGCAAACCAGAGGAGGCGCAATCTTTAAGCTCACGCATACAATTTAGCGCTCTCTATTAGGGATCTTAGTAAATCAGGCCCTAAGACTCCTTTTAAGTCACTTTTAAAAACTAACTCTTCCAGACTACCGAGTATCTTATCATTTTATTATTTAAATTTTTGTCTAGTCAATTTTGTTATTATTTTTTTGCAGTTCCACACCCTGTGGAAGTATGTCTCTGAATTTAGCTATTTCCGTTATTACTGTATTTAAAAAAATAAGAAAAAAAGAAATGCAGACAATAGTGCTTCTCTTTTGATGGTCAGTGTCTTTTTGCATTAGCTGCTCAACTTAATGTTTCTGCAGCTTCATCAAATGCACCATCTTTCTCAATACAGTCTCGACTAACTTCACAGGGACAGCGTCAGTATTATAAGCTGCTGTGTGCCCTGTCCCTCAGTCTCATGCATGCATGTCTGTCCAAAACCTGCTGCCTGCCATTATTTTAATTGCCTCCCATGTGATGAGGTTTAACTGAACTAAAAATGAAGAGGAAATAGACTGGAATGAACATTTACTCCATGACTGAGCTTTCCTACAATAAATGGAGAACTGTGGAACTCAAAAATGCCTTAAAGTGTGATTATCATTATCCAAATGTAGTCATTGATTTATAATTGCAGCATGGTCTCCAGTTCTGAGGCTGAGCCTCTACAGACTTTTTAAATTGTAATATTTCTGTGGGCTGAACATTGTTTTTACCCTCAGTCTGATATATTGAACTGTAGAAACATTCCTTGAACAATATTATTTAAAACAGAGGGTTATGAATACTTAAATAAAACTGAACGGGATTGGCTTTTTCTCACTGGCTTAAAAGTGATTATAACTTTATATGAGGAATAAAGGAAACCAGTTCCAAGCTTAGTGTTGCCTCCAGGAAGTGGTGTTTGTCTGTTGGCTGGCCCACTGTTTTGATCTGGGCCAACATTTCTCAACATTGGATGGCTTGTCATAACATTTTATAGATATTCATGGTGACTTGAGTCATTATTTATTAGAGTTCACACAACTTCTTCTGGTGGATTTTTATTTTTTTATTTTTCATATCCTATCACATATGTAGTATCCTTAGTAGCACTTTAATTGGACTTCAGAACTGGATCCTACAGGACAGGGAATGGGACCATGATTGGTCAAGCTAACAAAGTTGCAATAGCCAATAAACAAGTCATGATTAATTTCTTGTGGGTTATTGTGACAGAGGCTGTGCCTGTGATGGTAAATGAACTGCTTTATATCTTATATCTTGAGTAAAGAAAAAGTTAAAATGGTTGATTCACTTTCTGCAGGTTCATCCAAGAACAGCTATGTAGGCTGGGTGCTGTAATTGCAACAGTGTGGCTTTGATCACACTGTGGTCGTAACATTTCATTTTATTCCCAGCTGTAGAAAGCTGTCAGTGACATTTCGAACATTGCTTCTTAAACCAACTCAATCACTGGTTATTGTGAGAGAAAAATCCGCTTTGCGGTGGTGAAATCACCAGCCCATGCGTGACACAACCATTCAGTCTGATGAGAAGCTTTGAATAAAAACCAGCAGGTGATGACAGAAGACATTACCCACCCTATAATATCCTCTGATGCTGAATTTTGCTTGGAACCGCTCAGGTGTATGTCAGGAAATGTTTCAAAATCAGAAAGGTGACTGTTGAAGAGAATAGTTTCAGTGCAGAGAGAAAGAGATGGAGACGAAAAGAAAAGAAAGAGGGAGGGAGACAATGAAAGAATAGGGGGATTCCCAGGTGAAGGTGTAATTATAGCAGAAAGAGGACAGTCTCTCTATCTCTCCCTCTTACACACATAAATACTAGAGGCTATCCTAGTCCTGCTTTAAAATAATGCAATTGCTTTGAGGTCTGAGGGAAACCTATTACAGTATATTAAGCTTGTGTGTGAATGTGCTAAACGGGAAACATACACATGTGCATGTGACATTGAACGACATAAACTCTGTATCTCCTGCTGCAACAGTCTAGACTATGGGTGAATTCCAATTCCTTGCTTAACCCTCAATCTTAACCCTCAATCTCAAAAATGCGCGCTCCCTCTAGTGCAAGTGCTGTCCAGATTCTCAGAAAAATTAAGTTGAGGGGCGAGTTCAAGGGCTGTATCGCCCTCAATATTGAGATTTTCCGACACCACCCTTGGGAACAAGGGCTACCCAGAATGCATTGCGTGTTTTCACATAAGAAAGATGGCGTCGAAAGCAGCGAAGCGAGTGTGATACAAATTAAGTATTTTCTTTGTTAATAGAGATATAAAAATTATGAAAACCATTGTATTATCTTAGTTTAGGCCCATATTATGGATTACTGACGTCATTGTTGCATAACATTTATTTTTATTTTACAATCTTTGGTCAATAGTCGGCCAGTGCGGTACACGCGATCGTTTGCTATCGTTTACCCTTCAATAAGCCGTGGTGTGTGGTAACTGTCAGCTGAATATGTCCGTGGTTGTGGTATTTGTATGAGTATCATCTTATAACTAACTGACAACCTAATAACGACTGAAATAAAATAATAAATAAATAATCGCGATGTAAATGTGTTCTTCTTCTTCTTTTTTGGAGTTGACAGACTGGACACATCGTTATTCTGCCCCCCGCAGTCTGAACACGTATCTGCATTTAAGGGGTGTCCCATTTCTAAGTGACAAAATAGCACTCAACACTTGGTTTTGAGGGCCATGTTAAGATAAGGGTTGAGATTGAGGGTTGATAGGAATTGGAATTGGTCCTATGTTTATCAGAATAAGTGTGTTTGTGTGTGATTTTTATAGTAAAGACTTGTGGAGGGAGGACATTTTGGGAATGTTGTGTAAGTTGCAAGTTTATGGCTACATTCACACGACTTATTTCCATTACAATATCCAAAATTGTCATGCCATCCACATTACCCAAACGTTTGAGGGCTTGGGTCCGGTGGCCAGTTAAAGGTCATGTAATAAATCTAAAGCAACTGGCCGTAAAATCCTCCTAATATGTCACAGAGACTCAGGAATAATGTTCATATAACAAACTGAACTCACCAATGTTAATGTTTTGAAATCATGTTTTGGCATGTGGCGCCACCTACTGCCGTCTACCAATCACTGCAATAGAGCCTCAGCTGCCGAGCAACCACGGGTTGCCAGTTACGTCAGAAAACTAAACCTAAAAGACCTCGGTATTTTGAATTTGAATGTAGAAACTGTTTTTGGCCAGATTCTTACATATGGCACGTTTAAGTGAAATAAAGTTTTAACAGTTCCATTAAAACTATACTTTTAATTTCACTTACACCAAAGTCAGTTAACAGAAATACAGAAATCCCTTTGTCCATGGCATAATGTGCATATAACATAAATATATAATTATTTCCTTTAATTTACGAAAAAGTAATGGCTATACATCCAGTTCAAGAAGGCTGCTTTAGGATTAACCAGGCTCGCCATTCAACACTCTGCCTTTGATTGGCTTACAAATACATTTTACGCTACCTCAGCCAATCATCATCACTTATGCAGTTGTTTCATGCAGTAGAAGAGTAGAGAAAAACTTTGCCTCTCAGTTTAGAGATCTAGTTGGTCTGATGAAAACAGCTTCAAATGAGCGAATAATTAAAGTGGACCAAGACCGGAAGTTCAAATTAACACTGTTTTTTTAGTGTGTATCTGCGTCATTATCTTGTTTAAGAAGCCCTGAAGGTTCTAAACAAACAGTTCAGCCACTGCTGAGAACGCTGTGTTTTATTGTAATCTCGGGCTCAGCGAGATCTCTGAAAAAACCTGGTCCGGTTACGTAAACACCGGTTCTCCTGAACAGCAGATCCTCCTGCTCCGGGCACTAATCCGGGTACATCCGGTCGCGTATATTGAACCGCAGAAGAAGAATAACGTCTGTTGTGGAGGTGTTTCACGAGCAACAGTGTCTCCTGACTCTGGGTCTGACTCTGGGTCAAAGTCATAAAAGGGACTGCGGCGGGGAGTCGTGAAGAAGCTATTTTTAAACACTGTTAAAACAATGTTTTGATAATGAGTAGCAGTGCTACTTTTTTTACCATACAAACAAGTGAATGTATGTAAGTAGACCTCCATAACTAACATTTATGTGCAACAGGACCACTCTAGGTCCACTTTAAAGTAACGTGCCACATTTTTGGTCAGTAACAGTAACGGTGTTATCATGATTGAAACGGTAATTGATTCGATTACACGTTACTGAGTATGTAACGCTGTTAGTAACACGGTTACTCCCATCACTGGTTAGTATGGATGCAGTTTACTTTTGATACTTAGAACACACATCCCTTTCACCTGAAAAAAACAAAACAATTTTCAAATGAAAAAATGTTGTAGGGCTAAAGCATATGACTCCCTCCTCTCTTTTCCTGCTCTGCATTTGTGTGTTTGCAGTTGTGTGTAATTATGTGTGCCCTTTAATGTGCTTCCTCAATGTTTTTATATTAGAAAAAGGTTTTTGAAGTGTTCCAGCTCCAAACTTGCAAGGCCTCTTGTGCCCAATTAGGCAGCTTGTTGGAGCCGCTGTCATCACATGGTACACTCTCCAGGCATCTCTCTTTTCCTTCATCCCTATATCCCACCATCTCTTCATCTGTCCACCCTGCAGTCTGAGAATCGGGAATAAAAATAAATGAGTGTCACTCTTGCGGTGTCACAGACGATAAATGTTTTGATTCCACTGATGACTTCCCTCTTGTTACAGGCATACAAACTGTTGGACTTTAGGTGCCTTATTGCCCTGATTGCTTGTAAAGAAAATACTTTTTCACTCCTGTTTCGTTTTGTTGTTACATTTTAGAGAGTGACAGAAGGACAAGATGGTCGACTGATGAAGACAAGAAGACAGAAAGACAGGAGGAAGAGGAAGAGAGGCAGAGTCAGAGTCTCAGCCTTACCTTCTTAACTAATCACTGGATCTGTGTCCAGGAGAATGGGTGACACCGATAGCAAGCTGGGTCCTTGCCAGCTGGCGGACACACACGCACACACACACGCACACACACATAATCAGGGATGCTCTTTCTCCCAGGGTGCACTGAGACATTCTGTGACCTTGGTCGGGGCAACACACTGTATAACTCTGACAAGAACATGCACACACGTACACACATGGTTAAGCCACCTGCTCTCATCTAAATGCGACTCCATGTTGTCGTGGTCTTGTTAAGAATTCAGCAGGTTGGTTTGTGTTTGAGAGTGAATGTGTGAAAGGGCAAAAATGGACAACTGTCGGTTCCGCTTTACTTTTTCACTGCAGATAAATGGAACAAGTACTGTATGTGTGTGGGTGTGCTTTTTTTTGTTACCTCTTCAGGATAATTTCTGGTATAAACGCAGACCCTGCCAGGACCAGCTGTCCTCATGGGGACCAAAGTCTGGTACTAATGAGGCAGAGCTTCAGTTCTGAAATTCAATTTCAGGTTAGAGGTAACGTGAAAAGAGGGCATTTTAAGGTTAGGGTTAGAAATTAACTGGATATGGTTAGTTAGAAATGAGGTTTTGTTTAGGTTGTGCAGAATACGTGTGCTAATCTGTTGAAATGCTAATTACTGCTGGTAGATGAAGCAGAATGTCTGCAAAAGACATTTCTGTGATTACAGATATTTTGGCTGGATTTCATCTTTCAGGTGCATGACATTTACACCTTTCACTGATTCACACACACACACACACACACACACACACACACACACACACACACACACACACACACACACACACACACACACACACACACACACACACACACACACACACACACACACACACACACAGTTGATTGGGTGTCAGACTGTGTCAGCCTGTTTTCTGCCAAACAGATGTTCATCAGCATTTCAGAGTGTTCCTGTTCAGCCATTAGTACGGTGGCCCTGAGGTGCAAAACACCAACGCAAATCACAAAACTCAAATGCAAATCAAAAACACAAACGCAAATCACAAAACACAAATGTAAATCACAAAACAACACTTTGTAGAGCTGCTGTCCCATGTTCAGGCTACAGTCAAATCCCGCATTGAGCAGAAAACACAAAAACATTAATTCTCAACGGAAACGTAAATCAAAAATGGAAATGCAAAAAAAAAGAAATACAAAAGCAGAAAACACAAAAATATAAACACATAAGCAGAAGATGCAAATCAAAACATTTTGATCTACATTCTACAAAGTGAGCTAAATGCTGGCCCTTGCGTTTGTGTTTTGTGATTTGTGTTTTTTTGTTTTATATTTGTGTTTTGTGATTTGCACTTGTGTCTTGCACCTCAGGGCCACAGTACATTAGACTACATTACCAAGAACACAGTAATTATTGTTAGTGTATTGAGACGCAGACCACACATTTATTTTTTACAGAATTATTTTTTTGCATTCCCATTAGGAATTGTACCAAAATCAAGACAGTCAGCTGGTTGGGCAGGGAAAAAAGAGCTGCTCAACCATGTGTGGTTGTCTGTTTTGTCGTGTTCATTGTTGTTTGCACCGGTACAACATCATGCTACATGGTCATCAGGCACAGCCCACACCCCGCCTACCCAGTAAAGCTACTTCTCAGTCAAAACACAAGCCTTATCCAGGGTTTTACCATTCCAAACCATGCCATATTGTACCAAACCGAACTGTACCATGATCTAAACAAAGCAGCTACAGAAAGGTGGAAACTGTGATTCAGGGGTAGGTCTTCTCATTGGAGGATCAAGGTTCAAATCATGACTCTTCTGATTTGAATCTTCAGCAGTGACGGATCTAGAAAATTCTACACGTGGTAGCAAGAGTTTCTTGGCAGGGTGGCATGAGAGGATGGTACGCAAGAATCCCCAAATGTAAATGGATTTAACATAACAAACATAACAATACTTTAAAACTAATTACTGTTTTATCATGAACTTAAGGAACAAGCCCTGTGCATCTCTTAAAAAGTAAAAGTATTAATAGCTAAATTAAAATAAAAAATAAAAAGTGCAATAATGAAAAATAATAAAAAACATAAAAGGCAGAGGACCCTCTTCCTCCCTGTCACTTTCGGAATCTTCAGCAGCCTCTGTGGTCTTCTTCTGCTTTGAGCCTCCTGGTCTCTCCAGTTCACTACCTTCTCCTTCATTTCCCTCCATCTCTTTCTGCTGTGCACTTTTCTTACTAAAAACCCTTTCAATATCCACACTACTCCAGCTACTCTTGTCTGCAATAGTCAAGACATGAGAAGCTCTGGTTATCCTTGTATCACTACACTGTAGGGCCATGTAGCTAATACATATAACAGATCTAAAATCAGAAGATATTTATTACACAGACAGTTATGTTTAGACTAGAGAATGAAAACTCACATTTTCACTTTGAACTCTTCACAGACATTCCTCCCCCTTCTTTTGTATGATCCACTCGATTCCCTCCACTGCCATGTATGCTGTTATTGATGACTACATAAATACATACATTAAATAATCACGATTAGGATAGTGGAAGATATAATAGTCCACATCATATTCGAATTAAAACTATAGTTTGGGCAAACTGGAGTAGTGCTGAGAGCTACTAGTCTGCTGCTACACTGACTAGATGTGTACTGTCACTTTAACATAAACCTGTAATATTGAAGACTGTACATTATTATATCATTACCAACTACTGTCAATGAAAAGTAATTAAAGTCAGTCTGAAAAGACACAAGATAATACTAAACATGTCCTGTCTTTAGAGACAGCTAAGACCATCTCTCTTTTTTTGTTAGTAAGTGTGATACCTTAGTTTCATGCCTTAGCTCGAGATAAAGTTCGGCACTTTTAACTTTAAGGTTTTGTTTTCTTCAGTAAGACAAGTATGTATCATGGATCATATATTCTTGTAGCCTGACGAGCCAGACCCACATCAAGATGTAGGGTCTGGGAACTCTCCATAGGCAGGGCTCAATCGGAGGGGTGGGATAAACGCTTGTCTTTCAAATTCCCTCTCCACGCAATAGGATAGCGCTACAACCAATCAGAGCAACGGAAATGAGGTGTGGGAGTGCTCTGTGTTTATGTGCTGTTGTGAAGTTTGGTGAAGACATGCCGTAATCAAATGTTGTAATGGAGACATCTTTCAAAGACAGAAGAAAAAAGAAACTGTTGCCGAGAGATTACAACATGTTGGAGTGGCGATAGGTGACACACCGGCAAAGTCGAACACGACTTTGTCTGTGGTGTCTCACCCTTTTGTAGAGACTAGAGCGTGACTTGCCGGTGTACTGGAAATGGGTGGAGGACAAAAAGGATGGGAAGCCTACGCAGCAGAAGGTCGTGCAGATAAAAGAGACCGTGAGTGATATTTCCTGTTCTTTTCGCAAAGAAAAGTTCATCTTCAAATCGTCCAGAGTTGCGCTCAAAGCCGACTCGAAAGAAACTTTTTCGCTAGCGGCAGCCATCTTCCTTGTTTTCGAGTAGCAGAATGCGGAATTCAGTCGCTACTTATGGTCGTCATAACGTTAAGCCCGCCTACCGCGATGTGATTGGGCCGTCCGTTTCTCGATTTCTCAGCTCCTAAGCTCAATGGAGCGTAGCTAGACTGCCCCGCCAGCCAAATTACATTTGCTGCCGCTAGGGGCGTCTAGATTTCTAGGCTAATATTCTTGAAGATTTCCACCCCTAGTTGGAGGTGAAAATTATGTGTAGGACTATTTATAATTTTTTTTGCCTCATTTTGCTGTTTAACCTCCGTACACTTGTTACTTAATGATGAAAGATATAATCATGTTGTTCCCCACTGGAAAGAGCAGCAATAGGAGATATAACAATTTTGGGGTTGTTTGGGTGTTAAACTTTGAATTGATCTGAAAAGGACAATGTGAATGGACACACAAACAGGTTTTCACAGCTATTCTTAGAAAACTGCATAAAAACTTCCATTCATTTAAACAGCCTGAACATGTTGTCCCTGAACTTAACCATAACCAGTTAATGCCTGAACGTAACATAACCACAATTCAAATCTTAGCCCTAAACCTAACCAGTTCATTAGAAATGAGGTGCACCAGAAAATCTCAAAAGAATTAAGCTCACATAGTGGTCCTGCTGCACATATATGTTAGTTATGGAGTTCTACTAACAAACATTAACTTGTTTTTATGGTCAAAAACCTCCTAGTTGCTTTAAACGAGCCGATAGAAATCCTTCTTTTCTGACGCTGTGCTGAGCCGCGATATTTCAGACATAAATCTCACACCCAGAAGACAGAGTGTGTTGTGATTGGCCAGCCAGCGTAGAGCCTTCCCAACTGTTTTGTGATTGGCCAATACTTGGAAGTGACATATGCTACATACACTGCTACTCATTATCAAAACATTGTTTTAACAATGTTTAAAAATAGCTTCGTCACGACTCACCGCCGCAGTCCCTTTATGACTTTGACCCAGAGGCAGAAGACTTAGACTTAGAAGACACTGACGCTCCTGAAACACCTCCACAACGGACATTCTTCTTCTTCTGCGGTTCAATGTACGCAACCGATGTACCCGGACTAGTGCCCATGCAGAGCAGGAGGATCTGCTGTTCAGGAGAAATGCTGTTTACGTAACCGGACCGCGTTTTTTCAGAGATCTCGCTGAGCCCGAGACTACAATAAAACACAGCGTTCTCAGCAGTGGCATAACTGTTTGTTTTAAAACTTCAGGGCTTCGTAAACAAGGTAATGACGCAGATACACAATAAAAAACTGCGTTAATTGGAACTTCCGGTCTAAGTCCGCTGTTTAAGAAGCCCTGACTCTGAATTAAAACAAACTGCCTCATTTTGTACTTGGTGAAAGAACAATGAGAACAGATTTAGGACACATATAATGTCTCTGGTCCTGTTCTGTCTAGTCGACTGTTGTGCAGTCTAGATTTTATGTGGCCTTTGACTTAAAGGTCACATAGAGTGGTCCTGTTGCACATATAGTTATGGAGGTCTACTTACATATATTAACTTGTTTTTATGGTCAAAAACCTCCTAGTTGCTGTAAACTAGCCGATAGAAATCCTCTTTTCTGACAGTGTCTTTCTGCTGCAAGATTTCAGAGTGAACTTTCACCCCCAGAAGACAGAGTCTTGTGATTGGCCAGTACTATCCAGCACATCCGTTCTCAGAAGCGCAGCGCCCTCCTCTGGAACGGCGGATGCACTGCTCCTCATTATCAAAACATTGTTTTAACAGTGTTTAAAAATAGCTTCGTCACGACTCCCCGCCGCAGTCCCTTTTATGACTTTAAACCGGAGTCAGACCCAGAGTCAGAAGACACTGTTGCTCGTGAAACACCTCCACAACGGACGTTATTCTTCTTCTGCGGTTCAATGTACGTAACCGGATGTGCCCGGACTAGTGCCCGGAGCAGGACGATCGGTTGTTCAGGAGAACCGCTGCTTACGTAACTAGTACGGGATTTTCAGTGATCTCGTTGAGCCCCGAGATTACAATAAAACACAAAGTTCTCAGCAATGGCTGAACTGTTTGTTTCGAACCGTCAGGCTTCATAAACAAGGTAATGACGCAGATACACACCAAAAAAAACAGCGATAATAGGAACTTCCGGTCTAGTTCCGCTTTAAAAAAAAAAAAAAAAAATATAGGCCCACGTTCCCCCAAAAATGGCCATTAACCGAGTGGAATGAAATCAAGAGTGACAAAAAGAGTGCAGAGGTCTGCTGTCCCCGTCCGTGATCAGACTGATCACAGAGAGCAGACAGTTGTGGATCCCTTCACCTAACTACTTTCCACTAACCTCCTCTGTTTCTGCTGCTTTTCCCCATTTTCCTCATCCCTTTCTCCAGCTTCCCTGTCAAAATCTCTTGTTGCTCCTTTCTTTCTTCCTCTCGTGAGCACAAACACACACGCACACCCACACGCACACACACACACACACACACACACACACACACACACACACACACACACACACACACACACACACACACACACACACACACACACACACACACACACACACACACAGTGTGCTCACCCCCTCCCTTTCTCCTCTCTCTTTACTCCCTGCCTCGATCACCCAGCATCTGTCTAATTCAGTGGTTGGGCCTGTGGTTAGCAGCAGTATGTTTTTTATGATCACCCTCTGAGTGCACAGTGACCTTGAACATTATTCACACACAATGGATGGAGCTGTCCACACTGCAAGTGCTGTGGGCCGTTACGAATGTGTGCGGAGTGTGGAAGTGAGTGCAAGAGCGAGAGAGAGTGGGAGGATGGGAGAAAGAGTGATTATTTAAAATGTGAGTAAAGGAGCGAGAGAATATTAACTGGATAGTGTGAAGTTCCAACTGTTGTGTGTGTGTGTGTGTCTGTTATGGTTCTTGAATGTGGTCTGACAATAAGTTAGAGTATAGATCTTCGATATATATCAAATAAATCAAATAAACCCTTTTTATTGATTGTTTTAATCTTAAACTACGTCATTGTACTTTTCAGCTTACTGTATTCACTTCACTATCGTTGTTTTTGCATTAATTTAATTACAAATCCATAGTTTAAAGCCGAAGTTGACGTGAAGTCGGTATTCATGAAATCCTCTACCGCACATCATAAGCATACTCCCATCATGCCTTTCGCTGTTCATGTACGTGGACGGCTCGTTCACATAGCCAAGAGGCATTATGGTAGTGACACTACTGCGCATGCTCTATGGGCCCCATAACCCGGAAATAAATGAGGAAGTCAAACACTTTTTTGGCATATGCGCTGGGTGAGCAGCTTCATAGGAACTAACGGAGCCAAAGGGGCGGTGCTATTGAGCCAGGATGTGTCGACCAATTGGTCGACCAGTTGACTTTGACTTTACAGCCCTACACTTCAGAATTAAAGCTACTTTGTTTACTGCTTACAACTGCATAATTTTTATGGTGTAAATCTAACTTGTGTAGTATAGTAGTATAACAAAATCAGTAACTATTCAGCCTCCTTATACAAGTCTTTACAGTTGAACTATGTACAAATGCATTCAGGGTAAGAAAAAAAACTAAAAAACACAAAAATGTATTATTCACAAAGGGAAATGTTTTACCATCATATTCAAGAGTACACATTAAAAAAAAACAACGAGCCAAATCTAAAAGCATGTCTAACACAATAAGCAAACAAAAAATAAATAATGAAACATGTTGGAGGAGTCACAGTGGTGAAGAGGAGCAGAGCTGGATGGTGTGAAGGTTTTTCTCCAAGACTTGATTAAGCCATGCTTCAACTGTAAAAGACAAGGGATACAATTACACATAAAATATGATATGAATATGAATTTTACTTTTTTCCAGGAAAACAAACCTTTCAGCAAAATATACCAACTGTGATACTGAAGGCAGCGCTGCAAGACTATCCAGAAGTGAACGCAGTGCATTCTGGGAGTTTATCGTTTGTGTACATGAGCGACCAAGAAGGCACTTTCTTCAAAAATTATTTCACATTTCTACTCCATAGATGACCAATTTTTAATAGACATTCATCTTCCTAGTGGTGAAATATCTCCTTAAATAAGCATATGGCTCTCTAAAACGTAAGAGAAACACACCAAGCTGTCACAGCTTGCGAGTCGCGTGCTTCTCTGGCAGAGCAGTGTTGCCAACGTGGCGACTTTGTCGCTAAATCTGCTGACTTTTTGTGGTGTTTGGAGACTCTCACGTACATATCACTCTGCAGTTACTGAGCTCAACAAGCAGCATGTGTTGCCGGGATCCCCTCCCAAAGCATGGTAGCCTCTGCAGTCCCAGGCTACAGTCAGAGCAGAGAAGAGAACCTCAGAACTCGGCGTCCATGCTGCTAATGAATCGCGAATGCGCATGGCCGCCACCGTTCCCGCTCTGGAGGTTGGGACTTTGAGGGAGGCGGAGTTGTTCATGTTCAAATTTTTACTAAGTGCTGTGAGACATGCAAGAAAGGTACTGCAAGTATACCTTTGATTAAATTTGTTTGTAAATGTTGTATTTTCTGTTTCAGGTTTTCAACATTTCGCAGTGACTTTTGATAACTTGCTCAAATGACATTTGACTAGTGATGTGTCTTACTAGTAATGCTTTTTTCCACTACTGCTACATTTGGCCGACTAGTGCACAGTCAAACCATACTAGTAAACTACTGTGCTGTACTAGTAACACTACTAAGCCCTAGTAGTAGGCATGTCACACACTAGTAGCCTCCTCGACCATAATAGTAGCGGCAAAATGCCCAATAGTAGTACTAGTAAGGTATTTTTGACCTCACTAGTACTACTAGTAAGTACCAAAATGCCCACTAGTTTTACTAGTAAGGTATGTCTTACCTTACTAATACTACTAGTAAATACCAAAATGCCCACTAGTAGTACTAGTAAGAGCCAAAATATCCACTAGTAGCACTGGTTTTTGACCTTACTAATTCTACTAGTGAGGCATCAAAATGTCTAGTACTAGTACTAAATGTACTAGTAATACTAGTGAACATTTGGACCCTTACTAGTGCTACTAGTAGGCCAAAAACACCTTATTAGTACAAGGGCCAAATTGTCTACTAGTACCACTACTAAGAACCAGAGCAACCACTAGTTGGGATATTTTTAGAGTGACCATCTTTACCGCTTTACGTTGTACTGTACAATTTTACCCTTGTCCTGCATCACGCAAATTGAGCGTCTGTCCCATTGTAATCGAAGATAAACGATTAATGCGCCACACAGCGTGGCGTGTAAGTAAATTCCTATGCTAGAAAAACACCTTGAATGCACCTGTGTTACGTGCAGCTGGAGCAAGCGTGTGACGTGTGTGTATCAATAATATGAGGAGAGAGTGATTGAAATCATGGCAGAAAGGCAGCCTTTGGTTGAGAAGAAATGTAGGACAATATCAGTTATCTGGAAACATTTTGGCTTCAATATGACAGACTTAAACAAAAGGAAATTGTTTGCAATGTATCTCATGCTGTCGTGTCTGTTCCTCAAGGCAAGACGAGCAACTTATTCAATCACTTAAAGTTGAGTTATAAAGTTGTCTATGACCAGGCGATAAAGCTCGTCAGTCAGCGCCAACACAACACAGTCTTCTATTAATGACACTCATTACAATGCCGTCCCATATCCCACCACGTCCACAGACATCAAGAGATAACGGGGCTGTGACATGGTAGCGAAGGACATGTAAGCATCAGTACCGTAAGCATCCCAGAATGACACGTTAAGAGTTTGGACAAGTGTTACGTGTTGCCATCACAAAAACATTTCCAGCCCTGTATGATAAATGTTGCACAAAAGAGGGAGTATAGCACTGTATTTTGTTGGATTTTGCGTGTGTTTTTTTGCATGTTGTACATTTTGCAAGTTGTGCAGCAAGTGAAAGTATATTGGTTATTTACTTTTACTTTCATTTACTTTCTATAATTATATTTTATTGCATACATTTAATCATGTATTGTACATAGTACTTTCTAGTATACTTAGTGAAGTATTTCTGCTTCTTCAGGTGTCCTACGATGATGACTGGAGTCTGTCCGGTGATGAAGACAACTCACCGTCAGCCTTTTCTCTCTTTCACTCGTACGTTTCATTCACGATGTTCCAGCTGTTCCAGATGCTTCGGAAAAAAACAATCCCATCACGGCTACGTCTTAGCACGAGGAGAATAATTCTAAAGTTTGAGGATTATTTTGTAGATGTTTTTGGCCGTCATTGTCTTCTCCTCTGTGAGAGTGAACTCACCAAGGTCGTTAAACTCAGAGAGTGGTGACGCCGGGGGGCAATAGTGTCAAATAACAGCAGGTTTGAAGTGAAAATTGATATACGTCATTGTTTGTTTCCATAGTTACCTCAGACAATCAATCTTGGATATGAACAATTTCCTGTGAAGATGTTATTCTTTTGATCATCTCTCAGAATGCAGTATTTTGATTTCATGGATAGATTCCTACTTTAATTTTTTTATAAACAGTGGAGATGCTGGGGATTGAACCCAGGACTTCATACATGCGAAGCACACGCTCTACCACTGAGCTACATCCCCTCTTCCCTAGCATGAAAACACGCTGTTTTTTGTTTAGAATGTACACAATTAGCTGCCAAAGAGAAGATTCCTAACTTAATAGAAATAGTGGAGATGCTGGGGATTGAACCCAGGACTTCATACATGCAAAGCATGCGCTCTACCACTGAGCTACATCCCCTCTACTTTAAGCAAAAAAACATTCAGGTTTTGTGTGCAGAATGTACATAATCAGCTGTTTAACATTGACAGTTTGATGAAAGGTTGTATCTCGATTTGAATATGTGCTTATGATTACTATAGATTATATGTGGAGATGCTGGGGTTTGAACCCAGGACATCATACATGCGAAGCACACGCTCTACCACTGAGCTACATCCCCTTTTCTATAAGCAAAAAACATGCAATATTTTTTGCAGAATGTACATAATTAGCTGTTAAACAGAAGATTCCTACCTTAATCGAAATAATGGAGATACTGGGGATTGAACTCAGGACTTCATACATGCGAAGCATGCGATCTACCACTGAGCTACATCCCCTCTTCTATAAGCAGAAATCATGCATTTTTCTGTGCAGAATGTACATAATCAGCTGTTAAACTGACAGTTTGATGAAAGGTTAAATTTCTAATTGAATATGTTCTTAGAATTACTATAGATTATAAGTGGAGATGCTGGGGATTGAACCCAGGACCTCATACATGCGAAGCATGCGCTCTACCACTGAGCTACATCCCCTCTACTGTAAGCAAAAAAACATTCAGGTTTTGTGTGCAGAATGTACATAATCAGCTGTTTAACATTGACAGTTTGATGAAAGGTTGTATCTCGATTTGAATATGTGCTTATGATTACTATAGATTATATGTGGAGATGCTGGGGTTTGAACCCAGGACATCATACATGCGAAGCACACGCTCTACCACTGAGCTACATCCCCTTTTCTATAAGCAAAAAACATGCAATTTTCTTTGCAGAATGTACATAATTAGCTGCCAAACAGAAGATTCCTAACTTAATAGAAATAGTGGAGATGCTGGGGATTGAACCCAGGACTTCATACATGAAAAGCATGCGCTCTACCACTGAGCTACATCCCCTCTTCTATAAGCAGAAATCATGCATTTTTCTGTGCAGAATGTACATAATCAGCTGTTAAACTGACAGTTTGATGAAAGGTTAAATTTCTAATTGAATATGTTCTTAGGATTACTATAGATTATAAGTGGAGATGCTGGGGATTGAACCCAGGACCTCATACATGCAAAGCATGCGCTCTACCACTGAGCTACATCCCCTCTTTTCTAGATAAAAAAACATGCATTTTTTTGTGCAGAATGAACATAATCAGCTGTAAAACAGTGACAGTTTGATGAAAGGTTAAATCTATAACTGGATATGTGCTAAGGATTACTATGGATTATATGTGGAGATGCTGGGGATTGAACCCAGGATCTCATACATGCGAAGCATGTACTCTACCACTGAGCTACATCTCTCTTTTCGAGATTAAAAACATTAATTTTTTTTTAGAATGTACATAATTAGCTGCCAAACAGAAGATTCCTAACTTAATAGAAATAGTGGAGCTGCTGGGGATTGAACCCAGAACTTCATACATGCAAAGCATGCGCTCTACCACTGAGCTACATCCCCTCTTCCGTAGTAAGAAAACCAATGTTTTTTGTGCAGAATGAACATAATCAGCTGTTAAACAGTGACAGTTTGATGAAAGGTTAGATCTATAACTGGATATGTGCTAAGGATTACTATGGATTATAAGTGGAGATGCTGGGGATCGAACCCAGGACCTCATACATGCTAAGCATGCGCTCTACCACTGAGCTACATCCCCTCGTTATAACATAAAAAATATGCAGTTTTCTGTGCAGAATGTACATAATAATCTGTTAAACAGTGACAGTTTGATGAAATGTTAAATCTCTAATTGAATATGTTCTTAGGATTACTATGGATTATAAGTGGAGATGCTGGGGATTGAACCCAGGACCTCATAAATGCAAAGCACACGCTCTACCACTGAGCACTTACTTACTTTCGCACTTTGTTTCTATTGCTATCATTATATACATTTTTTTTTTTTTACTTGTTGTTTCAATATCAATCAAAATAATCACCATTATTATTTTTTCATTAAATATTTGGATTGTATGTTGTTCGTGCTCAAGAAAAACGGTATGTGGATCCAAAGATGGACAGGACACATCCAAACATGTACTGAATATTGCATTTTACGTCGACATTGGATGTTGCACAAGATATTAAAACACTTTTATTTGTCGCCTTGATCTCTAAAGCTACAAGGAGCCACTGCAGAGTGGCTGAAGAGCCACATGTGGCTCTAGAGCCGCAGGTTGCAGACCCCTGCACTAGTGGATTCATGGTGCAGCTTACGTGTTAACTAGTAAGAACCAAACTGTCTACTAGTACTACTAGCAACAGCCAAAATGTCTACTAGTAGCACTAGTAAAGGCCAAAATGTGTACTAGTAGCACTAGTAAGTGGCAGAATATCTACTAGTAGCTCTAGTTGGGGACTTTTGAACCTTACTAGTAGTACTAGTAACATCAAAAATGCTGGTAGGTAGACGACCACACCGTAGCACAGTGGTACAGTAAGTAGTCTTTCAATTTGAAGGTTGTGGATTCGATTCTCGGCTCCGCGAGTCTACATGCCGATGTGTCCTTGGACAAGACACCCACGTTGCTCCTGACAGCTGTGCGTGAATGGGTATGAAAGATGAGTGATAGAAAAATGTGCTGCATATAGATGCACTGCATGAAAGTGTGAATTAATGGGTGAATGGCAAATCTGTAGTGTAATGTAGCTTTGAGTGGCCATCAAGACGAGAAATGTGCTATATACCATTTACCATTTAGCTGCCAATGATCCAACCGCCCCTGATGTATATTGACCATGTATCACCCTAAAAACACATATCCATGCATCTTGCAGACCATAGATAGGTAGGCATACGCACAATAACCTGTGGTGTTATATCTAACCCAATGCTTGTGCTTTCTTTGCATTAACTGTTGTAGTTACATGAATAGAAGTAAACTATGAGTGACCTTTGGTTAAATGATGCTGTGAAATATTTTTTTAATTAAAGGGATAAGAATTTGATGCATTAAGTGATGTTTTTAACTTTAAAAAAATTGTATTACACTGTTTCACTACTGATACCTGGTCCCTGACTTACCTGTTTAACAGAGTAAATGTTCTGTTTGTTTTATCCTGTCGGTATCTGCCATTATGACCCACTTTACTCTTTATGTCATTTCAAGAACACATTTGGTTGGGGAGGTTATTTCCTTATCGACAAAATCGACCTACCATGATGGACCGGGAATACCGCTGCTTTGTGGAATTCTATTGGTAACCCTTACCCTAACCCCTAACCCTTGCTAACCCTAACCCTATAATAAGTGCACACTATTAGTTAAGAATTAATAAATATTGAATTCATCATTTATAACACATGAATACTCATGAGTATGTTGTTTATAAACACAGTTATTAATGTTTTACTCATCCCATCAACTGAGGAATGGTGTCCAAATAACTGCTGTACTCAAGCAGCCAATCAGCATCCACCTCCAACAAACAAGCTCTTTGGGAGTTAGAAGTTACAAGGGACTGCTCTCTCTCTGAGTTTCCGGCAGTTGCTCAGTCCATGCCAACACTTCAGCATATGAGTAAAACATTTAAAACTGAGTTTATAATCTACATACTAATCAATCAATCAATCAATCAATCTTTATTTGTATAGCCCACAGTTTACAAAACATAGTTCGTCTCACGGGACTTCACAGGGTTGGTAACATCCTCTGTCCTTAGACCTTCGACCAGGGTAAGGAAAAACTACCAGGGAAAAAACCCTTGTAACGACGGACGGACAGACGTGCAGTAGATGTTACTCAAAACATACAATACATAATGACAAAGAATAAAATGAGTATTCATGTGTTATAAATTATTATTTCTATATGTATTAATCCTTAACTAATGCTAATAGTGTGTACTTTTATATTATTATTATTATTATAATAATAAAGTGTTACCGTTCTATTGACTAATGTTGTGGGATACTGATAAAGGTTTGCCAAGGTTTTTCTTTCAGACCCATGAAACTGAAAGAATATCAATGATCAGTGATAGCAGTCAAGTATATCAATATGATATTCTTGAGTCACAATACATCACATTGATGCCCTATAATTGTGTTGCAGGTTAACATGATGAATTTGTAACTGCTTTAAAAGGCCCAGTAGGTGAATTAGTGACATCTAATGTTAAGATTACAGATTGAAACGACTCACCCACTCCTCTCTCCCTTTTCAAAGCACATCAGGGAACTACTGTGACCTTTGCAAACCAGAAACAATGTCTTTGTTTGCAAAGTAAGCTTTTCTACTTTAAAATTCCAAACATCTGCTCTGTCTGGTTTGCTGCTGTAGAATTAAAAGCTCATTCTAAGGCATAAGATTTGTATTTTATATTAAGGCCGTTATACCCTTATACAAACATATAAGGGCATACTTGCTTTAAAATAAAAATGTTATAATCTAATTTAACTTTAGAGCGGGAAAGGGTCATATAATATCTAACAATTGTATTGTATTTTTATGTTTTTCCATCAGCTGTGAACATAGGCCTTAACTCTGTTGACATTGTGTTATCCTTTGCTGGCTGCTGGCAATGTGTGTCTCATTAGAAAAGAAAATGCAGGGCAAACGGTGTAAAAATGTGTCAAGTGTTCAGTGACCTTGCTGCCCAATTAGAAGTGAAGAACAAGAAGTCAACAACGAGTTCCGGTTGTACAAAAGCAGGATATGTTATGACATAAGTTACCATGGAGATGTATCCTGTGGAGTTAGCCTGCTCTAGACCAGGCTAAATTCCAGGATTTATAAACTCATCCCTCATCTCAGCCAGCAGTCACCACAAATGGATACCAATAGTTATTCCACTGTCCAATACACAATGTTTTCACATTTAACTATACCCACTGTCATTATCTAAACATTTGTGATAATTGATTACAATAATTTCACATAAATGTTATATATTTTTACACACCATATAAATATAAAAACACATTAAAGAGTAACATGGTGTTGCTTTATTCAAAAGTACAATAAAAAAAGAAGAAACAAATCACCAATACAAGGATGTTGTTGTATTTAATTTTGACTTGCTGCCATGTCCGCTTTGGCCCAGTCATGTTTAATCTCCACACACGCACACACACAATAAATATATCTGATGAAGTGACATTTACACTTTTTCACTTACAATTTCAACTAATTCATTATCAGGGTACAACTACGTTTTTGGAGATGTTAATTCATGGATTCTTGGATTGTAAATGTGATGTTTTCGGCTGAGGAATTAATGTGTATTTCCGCACTACTTACACATTCAGGCGGTTGGCAATGCGTTGCAGCGCTTTTTGTTATTGGTTCATTATTGTGGCCATGTTTCCTTTCTTTTGATTTGGTCTTTCACCTCCTTGTACGCCTCCATGAGGATTTCAGCCTCCGAGGAGGAAAAGAGCGCAGCTCTTGTTGTCATGGTGAATCTGAGAATCTGGGATCGACAGCAAGGTCTATTTGAGGAAGTCGTGTGCGTGCACTTATCCAGGATTGCTTTCACCTGGCTTGATGAATCCGAGTCTGCTCATCCTGGCTTGGTCTTCATGCAACCAATTGAGCCTGGACACCCTTGTTTTGGATTTGTTGAACCGAGCTCAGTCATTTATTCTGGATATCTGAATCCTGTACCATTTTGTGCAACATGCCCCAGGACACCTTGCTGGAGCAAAACACATTGCTTTTCAAAGGCATTGTCTTAACTGTTGGGTCAAGAGCTATGAAGGGAATGAAAAGACAGACGCGGCCCCCCATGGAGGCTTTTGTGAAATGGAAACAAAGACATTTTCTTTGTCTTCCATCACTTGCCTGTTAAATGGTAAGGTGATAGACAGTTTGTTGAACCCTTTGGGTTTACAACACTTTACAATCAGGAATAGAAACTGCAGGAATTTTGACCACACACAGATGTAGGTTCAGGTATGTATTTATTTTGCAGGGTGTAGGGGTTACAGTGTAAATGATGTTTACACAGTATACTGACTAGCAGCACACTCTGTTATAACAGGGCACAATACTGCTACCCCCCTGTAACCATAAAGATGGATTGGTGAAGAAAGTCAAATGGAAAAAAAATGTTGCAGTTGTTCAAACCTAAAACATTTTACCACCTGAAGCCCAGTGAAGTTTTTCTCATTTCTCATTTTGGCTGAAGAGGAAACACTTTTCATTCTTTCTGTTCAGTTTTTTTTAACTTGTGATGTTGGCTGAGATTTCAGCTTTCAGTCGACCATTTCATCCCTAGATTTAAAGTTCACTCAACAAATCCTGATAATGTGCCCAAAAAATGCACAAAGTAACCTGCTTACAACAAAAATAAATGTTAATCTATGTGATTGTCTCTTGTCTTATAGGCGTTTATAAAGGCAAATCTGTTAAATCAGTCTTTCTTCAGATGCATCAATTGTGTGTGGTGGGCAGTTGCAGAAAGATAAAACCGTGGCAACTTTTGGAGGTGTTGCACATAACACAGGCTGTCGTTTTGGTGTGCACACCTTCATGCTGGATGTGGTACAGTGATTATAAACCAGGCTTCAAAGTGTGGATGCTGTCCCCATGGTAACCACAAGTGGTGCTAATTTTACCCTAGTTTACAATTTGAGATAATCATGTGCAGTGAAATGAGATGAGATGAGGATGGAAAGAGTGACATTTATAGAAATAAATTTCACTCTCAGTTATATGCTGGTGAATCTTCATAATAATTCACAGTGTATCTGCCTGTTACATAAAATTATATTTAGAAAAATAATTTAACAAGTGGACCCTTTTCTTTCCAGATATGTGTACATAATGAAGCCACAGGTGTCATTGAAAAACCCCATTGTGAATAACAAGCCTTTGCTTCATTTATCCATCACAACATCTGCTCCATGTATTCCACTCCAGCTTATCTATCTCCTCCTTCTTTGTAAACAGCGTTGCCTGTTTTCTCTTTCATTCTTGTGTCTTTTATCATATTCATTTATTCACTGGGATCCATCATCCATGGCAAGCTCCGAGGAGCTCAGCTGGGGAGCAGCGGCAGCCATTTTCTCCAGCAAGTCATCACTATGCCAACGGTGAAGTAATTTAGCCCGTCTTTGTGGGTGCAGCAGATACTGCTCCTCCTGGACAAAGTCAGTGTGTGCGTGTGCGTGCGGGCGTCTGTTGTGTGTGTGTCTGTAAATTATTAATTCCTGCAAGGGATGATTGCAATTTGACAAATATTAGCATCTGCTCATAAACAGAGGCCAGGTCACACCAACCTACGCACTTTGTTTGTTTGTGTGTGTGTGTGTCCTTATATTTGGCTTTAGAAATATGAGGAAGACAGCAGACGTGGTCGGTCTATGTGGGACGATGTGATTATACAATGAGATATGAATTCACTGCATCCATCCCTTACATGAACAGATTAACTGCTGTGTAGCTGCCTCTAGTCACCTGTAGAGACAAGCCCCCCAGCCCTGAACTCTCTTCCTTTGTTTTTCGATATTGCGGTTTTTCTTTTTCCTGGAGGTAATTTCACCCTTCATTCACAGCCATATATACAAAATCAGAAAGCACCCTGAACATAATGTTGTCAGACACACTCAAGGCTTCAGAAAAGGACAAAGGAAATATCAATTATTTAATGTTTTTTATGCACTGGAATGAAGCTGCCATGTGTGTTTTTGTGTCCAACATATTATACTACAATAATAAGAAATAGACAATGTATGATCATTTTAGTATATAAATAATTGTCTGCATGTAATGTAATGTCTAAATTCAACGATTTAGCTCAAGTCTGTCACAGAATATGTCTAATGCATGGACTGCCAATGTTGGTGGTGCATTTTTCAATTTTGTCCAGTCAAAAGCTGCAGCTCTATTTCCTATTTTGATTGAAAGTCCAGGAAATGACTGCATAAAAAGTGCAAAAGTTCATGAAAACCCAACTTGTAAACATTTCAATTTTAATATAGACTAAACCCATGGTGAACCCAACAGGCATTTAGGTTGTTGTATACAAAGCTGAATGGAACCCAAAACAGTCACCTCCTCCAGGAACTTACATTCTAAAAAGTCAGAGCTGAAACAGCTGATACATAACTATCAAAAACAGAATATACAGTAAATATATATATATATTTTAGTATTATTATTTATTTATATATATATATATATATTTTTTTTTTAACTCAGAGAACCATATCAAGGAGGCCAACCCAGCCAAAATGACCAAACTTGATGCACATCTGAAATAACATGTAATATGTCTATAGCAAACCTACTCATATATGACATGCGAGAAGTCACAATTAGTATAATGTAATCAGCATGTGTTGCATTTGTGCCTCCTAGATTTCATCATCCATCTCACTATCACTTTTAAAAAAAAGTTATTATATATTTTGTAAATTATATATTTAATTATTAATTTCAGGGTCAAATATATATTTGGCACATACATCATTTCTGAATTATCTGTCTGTTGTGGCCTCAAAATAGAGTCTGCTAATGATGGCTATGATGAGGAGCCTGCAGGCTTTACTTTGCTCATTCATTTCACTACACGGGATTATCTCAAATAGTTAAGCTTACTAGAGTTCACTCTCTTCAAATTCATTAATCTTTGTATGTTTATGTGTGTACTTGTATTTGTTACCTCTTTAGGACCACTTCTGGCATTAACGGTGACCTTGTTAGGACTAGTAGTCCTCATGGAGACCAAAACCTTGTCCTAATGAGGCAGAACATCATTTCTAAGGGGTTTAGTTTTGAATTGAGTTTAGATCCCAGTTATGTTTTAATGGTTATGGGTAAAGTTAGGGATAATGATTTATTTAGGCTGTACAAATGAATGGGATTCAACTCAGTGTCCTGTACTATGTGTGTATAGTGTAGTATATGTGTAATCTTGACTGTATAACAGCAGCCAACAGCCAAACCCCATCAGTCCCCACTGTGTTGTCAGAAATATCAGCCACACAATGACTGAACTATGTTTGAAACCCAATAGAGATGCAGTTAAGGCATGTTCCTGTTTTGAACTCTGTCTTCTGCATGCAGCATAGGTCGTACCTCAATGCTGACCCCTTTGATTCCCTATAGTTCCCTTACAGAGGGAAACAAAGCTCTTGTTTCACTTGTGCACTAAATAATGTTTGACATTCCCATGTAAGCCAAACAAACCCTGTTTGTTCTACGAACCCTTGGAGATCAAACTGCCCAGCTCTCTCATTCTCTCCCACCCTTGTTCATTCTGTTTGCCCAATTGATTCAAAAAGTTGTTGTCCACACAGAAGCAATTTCTGCTGATGTCGACACACTGACACATGCCAGACAAGACACATTCCTTGTATCATTAATCTATAGCTGTGAATGTGGTCAACCCGAAAAAAAAAAAAAAACAGCAATATAGAGAATTTCAAGACTTATCTGTGTGCTCTACTGGTTTACAGTCCTTAATTGGCCAGCAGTCAGTACTGGTAAACCAAGGTGCCAGACAGGCACCAAATCAAACACACAAGGATGTTCAAAGCAGTTGAGCAGCCAGTTGAGCAGGAACAAAGGCCAGAGCAGGAAAGAGACACAGACAAAGTGGTGAACTCTACTGTAATGATGGATTAAAAAGCAGTAAAGAAAGAAGGTGTCACATGTCAGGTGGTCATTAGCAGTGGAAAAATACAACTCAAACATATTAGATGTGTGAAAGAAGAAAAAGAGATGTTGAATGAACACACACTGAGACAAACATGCAGGTGAGCTGGAACAAATCTCCTCATTTCTGCGTGGCTTTGAGCATCCGTACTGAAATGATAGTGTACAGCAGGAAAGATAACCCTAACCCAGCCAAGTAAATAAAGGCCCTCTTCTACATACACTAAAGCTAGCTGCTGTTGGGTGAGGGAAAAGAGTGTCCAGGTGATTGAAGAGGAGGGCAAGTGAATACACATGGAAATGTGTATTCAATGCTGCAAAACAGAAACCATGTTGGCCAAATTAAAGGTCAAAATGAACAAGGGATCTAGCTTGTAAAACATGACTTTGAAGGATGGGTTGAGGGTTGACAGACAAGGTGTCAGGTGTCCTTGGTGTCTACGTTACAAACATAAGTAGCCATAGCTAAAGTAGAGGAGACCAGTGAAGTTACTGCACTGTATTTTAGCTATCGTACAAGCCATAGTATATTCCATCATTATTTTGGACGGCCAAGGACAAAAGTTGACTTCTTGGATGTCCCTTTTGTTCTCTTACTCACATACCTAAACTCATATTCTAACATCACATTTGAACTGTGGGAGGAACATGGCTGGTGGAGGAAACTTTGCGGTTCAACCATATACTCTGTGTTTGAACCAGAGTCCGACCCTGAAGAAGAGGAAGCTACAGAAGAAGTTGTAGTATGTAGACTGCAACAGGACGTGTCAGAGTGGTCAGTTATGAGCTCTATTTGACCTTTTCTTAAAAATGTTTGTGTTTGTACGTCGGTTAAATACGGTCGCGGACTAAATATGGCGACCAATGGCCGCTGCTTGTGTAACTCACTGCTTATAAAACTCTAGATTTGTTTCAGTATCTAGCATGCTACTCTCTAACAGCACCCTTTTTTATTCTAAGCTACGCCGTAATAAGGTTACATCATTGTTATGTCCTACATCTAACTTCCACATCCATACTGTAGCCACTTTTCACGCATAGTCATGCACCGTCGCTGCAACCCTCGCTCCAGGGGGGACTGCCTGCCAGCTCCGTAAAGTCAGTTTACCCGTTGTTACTGCGTTTCAGCGTAATGAACTACTTTCAATTCGTAAAATTACATCATGGCATAACCTGACCTGAAGTTATTGATAACAACATATAAAAAAATATATATGTATAATTGATATGTTTTCACTTTTTTTCCCCACAGGTTTAGGTGTACTTGTGGCAATTGCACAGCAATGCCTACAGCCCCCCTAAATCTCTGCTGCAGGGAAATAACAAAGGTACGTGTGCTTGTTACATGGATGCTTGTTGAATGAAAACATAACTATTCATACTACGTTTACACTATCACGGGTATTTTTAAAAATGGACACTTTTCCCATTGTCTCTGCTTCAAAGCAGTGTGTCTCAGCACATTCAAGCTCTCTCTGATCTCTGTTGTATTTCCTATGTTTCAAAATAAAAGTCACAGCCAGCTTTAATGCCTTAAGTGCCATAACTTGAGAACTACTATGTATTCGATAGTATAATTTTGTTCTGCATCGTATTGTATCGTATCGTATCGTATCGTATCACACTGCATCGCATTGTGTTAAATTTAAATCGTACTGTATCGCACTGTATCGTAATAGGTTGGAGAATCGTATCGTATCGTATCGCTGGTAAATTTCATGAATCGTTAATGTATCGAATCGTTGGCAGTGTATTGAGATGCGTATCCTATGGCTTCGATGATTAAGATTCCTAAGAAAAACAACAGTTATAGGCAATCTACGCTTATGGAAGCTGTTGTCGATGAGGATTCTAATTGGCTTGTTTGGGTTTTTCCTTCTTCCTACACTGACGCCTACAGGCTTGGCGTAGTTATGATGGCTCTCGACAGCATATTTATGTTGGTTAATATAAACATCTGTTAAATATAAATACATCAATAATAAAAATATTTGTTCATCAAAATATCCAGCTCATGTAAATGTAGTATCTGTCATTATCTGACATCAAACATCACTTACGCTTTCACATTTACAACCTCTAAGAAGTCTGAACCAGCTGCAGAACCCACCTTCCTGCATGGCTGACCACCCTGGCCTTGAACCAGTGTGTTTGAATGTTTTCTCTCTCTCTGCAGAATGCATTGAACATTTACAGAGCAGACTATGGGCCTTTAAGCCTCAGGGGAATCGAACAGTTAGTTCTTTTTGTATTTGTATTTTCTTTTGTTCTTGTAGTAAAAGTACAAGTTACTTTTCTTTTTGACTATTGTTAAAATGTTACATATCAAACACTAGAAATATACATTTCTGCACAAAATCTAATTCGTACACAACACACTTTATTAAAGGTGACATAGAGTGGTCCTGTTGCACATATATGTTAGTTATGGAGGTCTACTTACATACATTACCTTTTATTTATGGTCTAAAACCTCCTAGTTGCTGTAAACGAGCCGATTGAAATCCTCTTTTCTGACGCTGTTCGTCAACCGCGATGTGTCAGAGTGAACTTTCACCCCCAGAAGACAGAGTCTTGTGATTGGCCAGTACTATTCAGCACATCTGCTCTCAGAAGTGCAGCTCCCCCCTCTGGAATGGTGGTTGCACTGCTACTCATTATCAAAACATTGTTTTTACAATGTTTAAAAATAGCTTCTTCACGACTCCCCGCCGCAGTCCCTTTTATGACTTTGACCCGGAGTCAGACCCAGAGTCAGAAGACACTGTCGCTCGTGAAACACCTCCACAACGGACGTTATTCTTCTTCTGCGGTTCAATGTACGCAACCGGATGTGCCCGGACTAGTGCCCGGAGCAGGACGATCTGCTGTTCAGGAGAACCGCTGTTTACGTAACTATTACGGGATTTTCAGAGATCTCCCTGAGCCCCGAGATTACAATAAACACAGCGTTCTCAGCAGTGGCTGAACTGTTTGTTTAGAACCTTCAGGGCTTCATAAACAAGGTAATGACACAGATACACACTAAAAAAACAGCGTTAATTGGAACTTCCGGTCTAGGTCCGCTTTAACAATGTTTACATATGTGAAAAAAAAAAAAAACAGTATAAATAAAAGCACAGCAAACAACTATTCACATACATATTTAAAAAAAAAATAGGTAAAAAATGTAAATGTATAACTAAACATGTATATATAGACTCTGTTCAGCCGTTATAGATACTTGGCATTCAGGAGCTTTGTGAGCTGGTGTTGGGGTTTTCTGGGACGAAGACTCTGACTCACCTGGCTGCTCCACCATATTTCCTGTCACCATTGCCACAGTAACTGCATGGATCAGGGGGACAGCAGCTGTCACGTAATTGAAAAGAGAGTTACACCTCTGTGTGTGTGTGTGTGTGTGTGTACAGTGCGAGTTTGTGAAAGCACCACCAAGCAAATCTTTTCTGATTTTAAAGCCACTTTCCCTGCCTCCCTCCTCTGTTCTCCTTCTCCATCTTTCATCCCTCCATCAGTCATATCTATAGTATCTCCTCTCTTCCCACATTTCTAAACTCACTCCAATACTTTCTCAACCAATCACTATTAGCTTCCCCACCCCCATCTGTTAAGCCCTGGTCTTGCTCTGTTGCTAATTTCTCTTGGTTTATCTGACCTCCATTTCTGAATCCCTGTTCTTCCTTTACAGGATCTTTATTCCTCCCTTTTTGTGTCCTCCTGTGCCCTTCTACTTCCTACTTCTACCTTCCTCCTCTCTCATCCATTCTTATATTAGAGTTACTCCTACATTACACCCTCCCTCCTTCCCTTGTGCCCTTCCTCCCTTCCTTGCTGCTGTGATATGATAACCGCTTTGTCATGGACTCCCAGTTTCTCTGTCATCTGGCATGACAGATAGCACCTTTAGCCTTGGGCTGGGGGCCTTCTGACAGATGGACTAAGCTCACCAGCTATAGCCAATCCCTGCTGTCAAAACACACACATTGACACAGACAGGCACATCCACACACATGAGGGTGGTTTATAGTGGTGTAGTATATATCACCTTTGCCTTACTCCTATCCTCTCCCACCTTCCAGCTGTGCCCACAGTGCCAATTTGGATGATTTAATTGCCAGATTTAGTGTCCCTATCAAGGTGAAAGGCTGTCTGCGAAACAATTTAAAGGCCCGTCAGAAAAGAGTGATGTGAGGGTGGAGGAGAGCAGGCTGGAGTTTTCATAATGACAATTACTTCTGCCTTCATTTAGATCTGAGAGGCAACTGTGCAAAGGAAAGTGGTGGGGGAGATGGAAACCTGGAGGACAATGGAGGAAAACACGGTTAAATTTGCAGCAAGAAAAATAAGCATGCAGACAAACAATCAACAAGAACGACAAAATGGAAAAAAAGAACATCAGATTTGTATTATCTCATCCTGCCTCCCTTTCTCTTCATCTCTGATGCTTTGCCTTTTTAGCAGCAGCCAAATAAAATCAGACACTAGCCCCATCTGACAGGCAAGAAACTCGATAAGGGACAGAGCGCAATGCAGACGAGATTACATACCAAAACTGAGGGATTTTTGCACGAAACAACTTGTCAATCGCTTTAAAGTCACAATATTGACTTGCACAGAGGCCGCATGAGAAACAACAGCCTTCCAGCTTCCAACAATCAAAAAAAAGAAAATTACAATTGCTGCCCTTAAAATGTCTATATGACAATTGAAACAAGGAAGTTTGGTGAGGTTCAGCATTTAAACGTAGATTTTGTAGTAATTCTGGGGCTCCATTAGCAAAGATCGAATGAACTCTCCATAAAATGGTCACCTGTGTTGTATAATCGCTGTATAATAATTATGGTATGATTTTCGTAACGTTAGAAATATGCAATATTTATAGTATTTCTTGAATCTACGTCACCATAGAAAAGGAAATCGTGATAACCTACATGTCAAATGCCAGACACTCTGACTGGGAGCTGCTGCTGAAACATATCAGTGTAGGGGGCACCATTCATAAAGCCTAAAGTACATGTAACCGGGTGGTAAATACACCCAGATGTTATTGTGCACCGTAAATGTAAGGTTTTAATGAGTTCTTTGCTTGTTTGTTCTCTTTTTCTATGTAATCTTTTAGTAAGACACAGAAATGTAAACAGACACGTTTTGGTCACAGGGTGGCAGCACTGAGCCCTATTGTGTTTTGCCGCAAATTGCATTCTGGGTTGTTGTTGATCTTCCTTCTGCTGGATGTGGGATTGAGAGTTGAAAAGCGTGTAACGGACACTCTGTTGTTGAGTCAAAAGGTAAAAAAAACGCGCGCACACATGGTGGAAAATATTGTACACTGGAACTTCCTGCTTGTGAAGCCACCAAACATGGTCATTTATAATTATAATATTGGAAATACGTTTCAGGATATAAAAACGCTCGTCGTCAACCACGGTTAGCTGCTAACTCCTGTGCTAAGTGAGGAAAACTCAAACACGTTGAACGACGATTGGTGAAGTGAGTGTCTGTTTTTGTATACTGTACATTTCAAATTGTGTTTGTGAATGGTTACAGTACTGACTTTGTGTTGTTCTGAGTAATTAGTTCCTCGGCCACTGCCATATTGTGTGTTTTTTTTTTTTTTTGTATTTTGTTTTCATATTTCTGATCAAGGATCAAAACTGAGAACAGCCCTGAGATTTTTGGGTTATTGATTTAAGCTGACTGACCTATTGCAAAGCTATAAAACCCCAGTTATTGTGTCCTGTGTGTGTATATCTAATTCCCACGGGCAACATACACATAAAAGGATTTTTCTAAGGCTGTGAAAAAACAATTTTATTTGAAAGCAATTACACACCATAGAAGCATATTTATGGGTGATATATTCCGTTTCTGCCAATACACTCTCCTGGACCTTTTAAAATGATTTTTTATTCATAAATACGAAGAGAAAGATGGAAAATTCCCACATACAGTTTTGTCATCTTGTTTATGCTACAGTCATATTTCAGTTCTACTATACTGCTGTTTGATATTAAAACAATTAATTACAAGTGCACACACCATCAATTGGTGTCAAAGATTCACAGCCTCTGTGAAAACACGTAGATGATGCTACAAAAGGACACATCAGAGCAAATACCTCAGACATTCTGTATACACAGAGGACTTACACTGTGCAGCTTACAGCTCTGAAGTCCAGCCTTTCAAAAGCTTATCTTTGCTTCATCTCTCTGAAACTTCAATTTTACACTCCCCACTTCTGTGAAAGAGGCTTTATTTAGACTGCAAATAAATCGGATTACTTTCTCTATCACACTTTTAGAACAACAGGTGATCCACTCAGATATGTGAAGGCACTACAGTAGTTACTTACTGTATGTCACACTGTATTGAAAGTTACCTTTGTCAGTGACTCAAATTATTCAAATGTGATTTGATCAGCCACTGCATCTGAAATGAGATGCATTAGCATATTTCAAATGATACCCAAAGGGTTTATATCCAATATGCAAAATGTTGTCTTCCAGATCTAAATATCTTAATCTGTATATACACTTATCAGTCTCAACATTTAACATTTTAAGTTATGTGTTGCTTGAGTTGTCCTCCATATGTTTTTGGCTTGACTAAATGTCTGTACATACGCCGCAAGAACAAAGAAATGTGTTTTCTCATGGTCTGCTCGCCAGCAGCGCCACCTGACAGCCATCTCCGTGTTCACGACAGACATTCAGCATGCGGCTGGTTAAGCCTGGTCACCTGGATATCCATGCAATAAGTCTGCCAGTACCACTCTCAAATTGGAGTAGGCGGTGGTGCAAGAAGGAGGTCCCACCCTTGTTCGCGATGGCTCCACAGGCCGCCTCGCCCGGTCGTGCTGGTTGCTCTGCGCTGTCAAGTTTTCAATTTGGTTGTTCTAGCTTGTTCTAGACACATCATCTGGGCAGAACATGTCCAACAACTATTGTATGATTGGCCAGAAAACTGAAGTGGAATAATTATTGTGGAGTATGTACATGCTTTAAGTCAACAATACATGGATTTGCCACAACAGTAAACCCAGTAACAGGTCTTAATGTTGTAGCTCACTGGTGTAATCTGAACATGCCAAAAAGATGGATTTGGGCTGGTGGTGTGAACAAAGCTTTATTACCCCACGTCCCTGTTTTTTTGTCTTGAGTTTTCATTCTCATTTGCTTTTCCCACCTGCATATTGTTTCACCTCCACTACACTTCTGCTTTCTCATGCACCTCCTTTCTGTTCTCTGTACAGATCCATTCACTGAGTTTCTCCTAAGCTGCATCCCAAAGACAAGTGGCTGTTTATCAAATACCCTGGCAAAACTATGGAATTAATCTTAGCTCCTTATCATTCTTGCCAAGAGAAAGAGAGAGAGAGGAGAGAGGGGGAGGGTTATGAGAGAGAGGAAGTGAAACATCCTACAGGTTTTAATTTTATGAATTGGATTAATGCAGAGCTGTGTGGGAGGCAGCATATGTGCATGTACCTATGTGAAAATGTACACCACGTGTTTGAACATGACTGCGTTATGTTAGACGAGCCCCTGTTTAATATCAAAAGTCCATCCTAACTTCCTTGTCCTCTTCCAGCTTCACCTCCTCCTCCTCTTCCTCCTTCACTTCATCTCTCAACAAGTACTTGGCCTGTTTTCAAACGGCTGCAGGCCTCGAGGAAATTAGACAGAGTGCAGTGTAATGAAGAGCATGCCAGGGAGAGCTATGATATTAAATGTCACACAAACACAAACACACACACACACACACACACACACACACACACACACACACACACACACACACACACACACACACACACACACACACAGTCAGTCACCACACCCACAAAGAGCTACATAATAACAACAGGCCTCATGAAAGTTTTTGAAGGATGACGAGAGCTTGTTTGTGCGTACATCATGTTCCCCAAATGGAAACACGCTGATGGTACAAGCGAGTGCTGTGCTCCTGAACACATGCTCCATTAAACAGATTGACAATGAGAATCCAGGTGAAAGCCCCAGTCCAGTATTGATTCCCCTACTTAGAAATCCATATAAAACCCAAATCACTAGTTAAATTAAAGTCAAAGTTGACCAAGATGAATGGGGTACAGGTTTCAGTGAATTCAGTGAACAGAAACAAAAGTTGGTCAATATCAGAAACACGTCTGAATTTGAGAAAATTTCAAACATGAATATGGTGGCAGGATACAGGTCTGATTCCCAGGATGCAAAACAACAAGGGCTGTAAAAGGGAGGGGAAAGGAAAACTAAGCTGACAGACAAAGGAGAAAGAAGTAATAAGATTCAAAGCAACATGGTGAAAAAGTGTAGACGGTGTTCAGTGAGGGAGATGCTCGGAGGCGGAAGCAAGCTTGGGTAAAGATAAATGGAGTGGACAGTGAAGCAAGCAGGCTGACACGCAGAAGGAAATTTTAGGTAGATGGAGAAGATTGGGAGTGAAAGCAGAAGGGAGAGATGTGGGGAAGATGGATAGAGAGTGCAGCGCTCAAAGGCAGAGGTTGGCTCAAAGGTCAGAGCAAAAGAGACGAGTAAGACCATAAAAGAGAGAGGTGGAGAAAGATGACAGAGGGAGCGGGGGAGGAAAGCGGTGAGGTGGTTTGGTGGAATAAGAAAGAGAGATGGAGAGAGGGAGAAGGAGGGAATGATGGATGAACAGACGGTGGCAAAATGGAGAGGTGGGCTTAGTTGTGATGAATGAAGGCACAGTGTGCACACGCTCTGTGTCTCGTTGGTCCCTTTGGATCCTTGTGTGTGTGTTTGTGCCTGTGTGTATTTGTTAACTCTTTAAGATCTGTTCTGGAATAAACACTGACCTTGTCAGTGGTTAGGGTGGATTAGGATTAGGCAGTGACGTGCAGCCTAGGGTCGGCAGGGTGTCTACCCTAGACTTGAGGGGAAAATTAAGGTTGAGTTCATGTAAGGTTTGATTATTTTTTTTAATTTGTATTTTTCAATTTCAGATAACGACAACTTTGTGAAGAAGGAACGGCGCATGGACTTCATCTTCAAACGAACTAAACAAGTTTTAACACACATGCACGCAAACACACACACACACACACACACTCCGTTTAAGTTTCTGTTATAGTACAGTACTACAATCATGATACTCTCAGATTGCATGGTGCACAGTCAAATCATTATTTAAACAAATCAAGGCCTTGACAAGATCAGTGGTGGAGTCCTTAAGTCTCGTACTGGTCAGTTAAGTGAGATCTTTAACGTGATCTTCACTCAATCACTCCAGACACAAACAGTGCCAAAGGAAACACTCTACTATCATTCCTGTGGCTAAGTTTAAGAACCCCATGGTCTTAAATGACATTCAACATGTAGTTCTCACCTCATTGGTGATGAAGACCTTCGAGAAGTTGGTTAAGCAGGAGTTACTGAAGCTGGTAGAGGAACAGTTAGATCCTCTTCAGTTTGCTTATAGGGCTAGCAGAGGCGTTGAGGATGCAAAGCTTACATATAGTACTTACATAACACTCCCTTTTACAACATCTGTAAACCTCAGCTCCTTTTCATTGATTTCTCTTCAGTGTTCAATACTATTCAACCCTACCTATTGGCACAGAAACTTCAGGCTCTCTCTAAACTAAACCCTAACTTAATTGGCTGGATACTGGATTTTCTGTCGAAGAGGTCACAGTGTATTAGGGTTAATGGTGTCTTATCCTCAAAAGCTTTCTTCCACAGGCTCTCAACAGTGCTGTGTTCTTTCACAATAATTGTGTTTTATTTTATACGCAAATGACTGTAGAAGTAAGTATGACAATAGGCACTGTGTGAAATGTGCAGATAACACTGTTATAGTGAGCCTTTTGAATAATGATGGCATGGTCCTGTAGTTGATGATTTCATTGCTTGGTGTGAAAACTTTTATCTGTCTATCAATGTTTCCAAGACATTAATAGATGTGTTTTAGATATCCTGCTGCACACTAAATTACATTTTCTAAGGATAAATAAAGTGAAACTTGAACTTGAACTGGTTATGGCTAAAGTTGGTGATATTGCTTTGTTTATGCTGTCCAAATGAAAGTCATTGAAGTGTCTAGAATAGCTACACAAACATGTGTGTGTCTGTTTGTGTCTAATTGCATGTGTACTGGATAATGTATAGTATCGTAGATTTATACATGTAGTAACTTGTCTGGTGATTTACAGAAACAAAATATGTGTGTGATGCATTTAAAAACAATTGACAGCAAAACCTGACAACATGAACATATGCACGTAACAGATATGCACACTTAATACTTAAACTACCTAAACGTGTTAAATACTAAATTAGCACCTACCACAAAACATATTGCATTATTTCATTATAGTGCCACATTTTTCCTGAATTCAAATGAACAAAACAACTAAAATAGGAATGGTATCCTGTCCTAACATAATGTTAGCATAGCTTCCGCAGCTAGCTGCCATTTAAGGGCTTGATTTCTTTCCTGCTCACACCAAACTGACTAAAATGTTCTCAATGTGTCAAACAAGTTACAAAGTCATATACAGCAATGGCACCAATGTAGAATCCTCCACCGCAAATTCACAACACTGTTTTTTGGATTTTGTTTTGTTTTCTTTTTAAAGCTTTTTTTAATTAGAAGAAAGTGGTTGTGGTGTACATCTGTCCTCATCATTCTACCTCCCTCTTGTGTTCTCCTCACACCTGCTCGCCAATCAGAACAATCAATCAAGAACACCCAATCATCTCACATTGCACCTGATGCCAGGACCTGCTGCCCTTGCTGTAGAACACATGGTAGCTTTCTGTGCAACTTTAGCTTACTGTAACAGCCACAGTTTGCCAGAAGGTTCCTTACTTGTCTTCCAAAAAAAAACCACACTCTATACTGTACTGTACTCAAGATTCCCCTGCCTTACCTGTCTGTCTGCCAGGAAATCAAATGTCAACTGAAGTAAACTCCTCAGTTTAAAACTTTATAATTAACCATTATCTGTTTCATCTTATCATTAAACAGACTTGAATTAATTAACTACATGTGGTGTTTTGCCTTGATCGTGACAGAATAATTATATCATCTGCATATACTGAAACATTGTACTTTTAGTTAAAATCATTTAAAGAAAAATGTGCCTGTATTTTGCACATGTTCCACTGACAATGAATCCTACATCACAGATATAAAGAGAGAGAAATAAAGAGAGAGACCCTGTTTCAAACCTTTGGACACTTTAAAATAGGCCATTCAGTGTGTTCCACCAACAAGGACATTGACTTTGTCCTTATTAAGTACTTAAATTCTTAATTCAAAATGATTAAAACATTTTTATTTCTTCAGAAATACACATCCATGCCTGGCAGGGCTGTTAAAATGTCTTCACATCAATGGTGTCTCCAAACTGGCATAGATTTTAGCACACTGTTCATTTACATACAGTATATCTCTAGATTCTCTGAGTCATAGATCACTGAACATGAATGGACCAGTTTGACCCACATTTCTTCGCAAATCCAAATAAATAATAGAAATTGGATGGTGAGGCACAAGGGGAGTGGAACACCAATATCCCGGGACAGTAAGTAGATTTCTTTTACAATTTCAATATGATCTTGTTATACAACGTCAATCTCCAGATCTTCCATAGAAATATTCCTTGTCTTTCACTGACAGAGCTTTATTTGCACTGGAACAAAATCCTGCCGCCACTCTCTCTCAGAGATTTGAAATCTGGTTTCCTGCTCTTGAAAACTCTCCATAAACCAAGACATTAATTTGCATAAAAGAGCTGTGCTGAAATTAATGGTTCTTTTGAGTTTGTAATGGTGATTAAAAAAATACAAAATAGCATTTCACATTTTCACATTTAAAACAAAAAAATGGTCTAACCTAGCCAGGGTTATTGCATTTTCTCACAATCCCATGTACTGTAAATTGTCTCAATTCATTCAGTGTTTCCAGAAGCTGTAATGGTTAAGGCAACAAAGTCAAAAGTGCAAATTGGTTTTGGTAAAGCAAAAACAAACACAAGCCATTTCAAGAGTAGAAAACAGGTTACAAGTAGGATGAGCATTTTACATCTGAAGCCAAAGCACATGTGGGAGATAACCAGGGACATGACAGATGGAAATACAGGTGGGATACAAAAAGTTGGCCAGTTGTGTAAGGGCAGGGTGAGAGGTGATGATCAGGGGTGACTGCAGGGTCAGTGGATATGGGTGTCAGGTGATTGGACAGCTGGTCAGGGAAGCATCTGGTGGATGAATAGAACATGAAAATAATTGAGAATCTTCACTGAAATGTTGAGTCTTTGTGATGTTCACAATTATCAACCACACTATTTTTTCACACATCATTTTTTAAGGGTTATGGAACAATTTGATTGTATGCAATATTATTTGACTGTTAAACATGATTAATTTTGAACAGAGATAGATTAATTGTTGTCTGACATGTATGTTGGTGTTGAACAGATTTTGCTGTTTGCAGGGCGAGTAATTACAGAACTGTAATGCCCGTCCTGCTATTTATGTATTTTTTTATTGATATATATATTTATTAGGTGGTGTGGGAGGACCGGGCCGGACAGGGGGGTGGGGGTGAGGGCTTGAAGACAGACAAGGGAGGTGTGAGAGAGATGGGGGAAACAGAGAGAGAGAGGGAGAGGGAGAGGGAGAGGGAGAGAGAGAGACACTTGAAAGAAGTTAGTAGCATAACACTCTAAGGCAATAATGATAACATTACAACATTAACACTGATATGCATTTGTATAAGTACAGTACCATTAGAATTGGTTAACAACAACATTTAGAAAAGGTGATCTTATAACGGCTGTATCAGTTTATATTGGTTCTATCATGAACCAGAGTGTTTCTGTGTGTGTATCTGTATGTCCATTTATATGTATGTCAGAGACAGCGGAGCCTCCCCCAGACCGCCCCCCAGGAGGCCGGCCGGAGCCCGCCACAGCTATCCCCGATGCCTACCCCGGAGCCAACCACACGACTTCTCCCCCAGAGGGGAGCAGGCAGAGGCTCACGTAGGGATCCCAGCCAGGGGTCCCCAAGGAACAGGAGACAGCAGGATCCGTGATCCGCCCCGAGCAAGCCCCCCGGCACAGGGACCCACTGTTCACCCAGGGCATCACCCTTCCCAGGAGTCATGGCAAGCCACGGCTAGGTCCCCTGGGGCTCCAAAGGGGTCCTTTGAGATGAGTGATTTGTTCGCCAGGGATTTGGCGTTTACCAGGCCGAACCTGGCAGGAGCTGGCGGGTCAGGACAAACGGCTGACAGGGAGGCCCAACACAGAGTCCGCAGATTCCCCAGATTCACTCCGCGCTAGCGGAGACAGGGAGAGCAGGGGCCGGAACATCCCATCCGAGCCCGCCACCGGTACCAACCAGACAGCGACAGGGTCCAGCGAATGCCGAGAGATACAAAGGCGAGGCCCCGCTCCATATCCTCCTCGATCAGAAAGAACCAACCCGGCCCTCAGCCTCACCACACAGCCACTACGTTTACCCCGATGGCGTTTTCGCCGAGGAGGTGGTGCTGGAATGCGGCAGAGGTAGGACGGGAAGTAGGAGAGGAAAGGAGGCCAAGTTTTTATTAGGAGCAATTTAAGTTCACAAAAGAAAAGTGTAAAAATGCAGGAAAAGTAAGTATAGCTTTACACGTAACGGACGTTACGTTATATTTTAAAATCATGCACTTCAGCTTTAACATAATCATTAATTGACCAAGTTTTCTTTTTTGCGTGGTCACGACTGGGACCTGCTCCATCTCCCCCTGCGACTTTCAGAGGATAATTTATTTAAGGACCGCTGCCAACATTTGTGGCTAATTATTGTCTCTCTTGATAAATCAGACTATTTTTTAATTAAAATTTAAATTGATTGCTTTATTGTTTGGGCTATAAAACAACATAAATTAGTTGAAGATGCCAGGCTTTTATTAGGTGCAAGATGTTATCTTAAAGGGCACACAGGTGTCAAATTACTATCATATCTCATTATAAGAAAAAGTCAACACTTTATAAAGAAGCTGTAGCCATGTTGTTTGGCATTTGTGTTTTAAAAACTTAATGATCGGATTATCAGTTGTATAGCATCCCAAACTTTTCTGTACGCCTCCACAGTATTTCTTCTTGCCGCCTGTATACTTTTCAAGCGATCTTCTCTTCTGTGTGTGAACAAATGCCACAGACCGAGCAGCAGATCACATCCACGTCCTCCATTGTTTATGTGTGTGTGTGTATGTGTCACATATAAGACGTCACAGCAGTTTTGCGCAGCCGCGTTGTAACCGTGTTTTGATGACCACGCCCACGTTCAGTAGGTACTTTTTTGTAGTAGAAAAGCTCCCAAACCATGCTGTGCCGAGTAGAGCCGAGCAGAGCCGGTGGAAACGCGCCATAAGAGATGGTCCAGGTTTCCCTGAGCCCTTTGTATGTGAGGAGGAGTATTTTTAATTGAATTTGGGGAGCCAGTGTAGAGAAGATGGCACTGGAGTTATATGGTCTCTCTTTCTAGTTCCTGTCAGAACTCGTTTGAATGTAACGGACATTTGTTCATATTTAAAAGTAACCGAATGCAGCTTTAATGGCATTTCTATTTTGAACAATTATTTCAGCTTTAATGCAACCAACCACATTTGGATATATTGTATTTCTGATGCTTTCAGAGGAACAGGTAAACCTTCAGTAAAAATGTAGACCTCCCAAAGCCTTTATACTCAAAAATAAAGCTGCACTCAGAATGAATGCAGTGTTAGATGGAAGAAAATAACAGAGGTTACAGAAGCAGAGGGGTGGAATGAAAAGAAGAGAGGGAAAAGCTACAAATAGTAGAGTAAAATGAAGTAAAATTAGAGGGGTTATGGGTCGGTACTTCCATCAAGTGAATACTGTTGCATAGGTGGAGCAGGTGCTGAATTAAGGGGTCAGTTTGAAAGCTGCAAAGAGAGAAATTGACAAAAGATAGGGGAGACCGAAAACATTGAGGACAAAGCCACTAACCAAAGAGTGTAGCCTGCCTCTTGTCTACCTTACTCAGTGTGGACAGCTGATAGAGATTAATGTCTTCAGTGGGTGGGCAGAGGGGAGGGAGAGGTTTAGACTGGCAGCGTGTGAGTTGGATGCATGATTGATGGAGGAAGCTCTGGGCAAAGGGACAATGGAAGAGGGTGAGAGAAAAGGGTAGTTGGGGGCAAGAGGAAGGAGTTGAGAAGTTCAGCGTGATGGAGCGAGGCGGGAGAGACAGACACAAGCAAGGCGAAAAGGATCGGCCGGTGTAAATAGCACTGCACTCAAACTGAAATGCCGGGGCTTCACACGACAAATCCAGGTCTCCATTTTCATGCAGTGTGAGCAAACAACTCTCCTGCCAAGTGCATTTACACGTAGCTACAGCTTGGACACCACACCTACTTCATCAACTTCTTTCCACTCCTCTCATAATATGGTTGTGAAAATATAAATTTAGTGAGAATGTGTGTGCATGCGTTCACATACACACACACTGCCACTATGGAGATAAGCTGTAATGAGCTCTGCTAGCACCTTCTACACACCTTTCACAGTCCTGCAGCTGTGTATCGCTCCATTACCTCATTCTGTCCATTCTCTTATCTGTGGGCCTTTCACCTCGATTACTCTCTGCCACTTCGTATTTTCCGCCCCCCCCCTTTCCTTCATCATTGCTCCTTCCACCTTCCCATCAACTTTCTCCCTTCCTCTTACTCTTTATCTCCATTTCAGTCTTCATTGTCACTTTTAAATTTACAATTTTAATATACATTCCTTTAATCACATTGAACTCAAAGTGCAGGAGACATTTTGTATCACCCATCACCCAAATGTGCAAGAGACTAAGTTTTTGATGATCATGGGATCACATAAGAGAAGTAATGTGAATTAATCTAATGTGTTATAACTTGCTATATTGGACAACTAGATTGAAAATCTCCAGAGATTATATCTTTGTCTTGACACATATGACACAAATAATACCATCATTAGGATGTAAGTCAGGACTGCTAACAGATTGCATTGTTAATGGCTGCCTGAAGGTGAAATGAAAATGGGAATTTAAGGAAGCAACAGAGAATTAAGAGCAGCTGATGTGTTAAAACTTTATTAGAATTGCCTTTCTATTATAAACTGACATTTACTTAATTGTGCATATGATAATGATGATCATGGCCATTGTATAATTATTGGTTTTGGCCATAATAATACGTATTATATATGAACTTAATAGAACAAGTCAATTAATTGGGAAAGTATTTGACAGATTAATTAGCTATTACTATACATTTGATGACATTTATTCAGTTTGATATATATTGTGATTCAAGATTCAAAGTGGTTATTGTCATATGCACAGTAAAGAAACACGTTTCCCTGTACAATGAAATTCTTACTTTGCTGTCCACTCAAAAATACCAGCATAAAGTAGAAAGAAATGAAAAGAAAGAAAGAAAAATATTACCAAAAAACTAAAATAATATATATGCATGAAATAAGTATAAACATGTGCATGAGCAAGAAGAACTATACATAAAGTGCACACTGGTTGTGCAAGATGTTTTTTATAGTCCTGCTCAGCTGTTCAGGATTCTGATGGCAGTGGGGTAGAACGAGTTCTTTAGACGGGTTGCCCTGCATTTGGCACTCCTGTACCTCCGTCCTGAGGGCAGGAGTGTAAACAGTCCATGTTGTGGGTGGGTGCTGACCTTTATGATGGTGGCAGCTCTCCTGTGGACTCTGCTTTCTTGACCAGCTGTGTTGTGTTGGTGGTCCACGTGAAGTCCTCAGTGATGTGGACCCCGAGGTACTTAAAGCTGCTCACCCGCTCCACTTCAAGATCCCGGATAAACAGTGGTTGGTGAGGTCTCCTCTCCTTCCTCATGTCCACTATCATCTCCTTCGTCTTGTCTGTGTTTAGGGTGAGGTTGTTGTCCTCGCACCAAGAAACCAGACTGGCCACCTCCATCCTGTAGGCCGATTCGTCCGGTGAACACAAATGCGGAGCGTGAACATGAGCTGGTTATTGTGAACCTACTGTTTGGAATTCAACGTCTGGACTTCTACATGTCTGTGCCCCTGACATGAAGATCTGTTAGCCATCATATTAAGATTTAAATCATCACTTCCTGTATCTGCGTGGCTGCATTTGGGTCCTGTTTTCTACAAACCTCACATCATAGTGACTCTAGAGCTTATTTTAACATAATATCTGTTGTTGAATTAAAAATGTTACATTTTTGAGTCTTAGATGTAGCTTCATGTTTAACTCAAAGTGATCTGAGTGTTTCTTTGTGGAATTATTTAAAATATAGCCTTGACTTGGAGTTCAGGATGAGCTCATTTCAATTTGATAGACAAATTCAAGGTTGTTGTGACCTCACAAACCTTTTTGGATGAAAGAATTCTGTCAGATTTGGCACAAATATTCACTTGGATTTACAGATTAACTGCTCAGATTGGAATGACCACGTGTCAAAGGTCAAAGTGACCTCACAAACATGGTTTGCCACACAGTCAGTTTACTTTTTTTTTTTTTACCCTTTTATTTTGCAGGATTCTTTTTCAAAAAATGCAAATGCAAATGAACTTTAAATGAATTTTTAAAGAATGAATGATTGTTTTTTTACATTCTCATACATCAAAAGTTGTTGTCTTCTGCTGGGAAAAAAAGCATAGTGTTGCCTGCATCTTACACTCCAAAGACTCCACAATGGATGAACATCCAGTAAATGCTTCTGCTAAAAAAAAAAAAAAAAAAAAGCTGAAAAATGACAGAAGGAGCAGCTGGTTATTTTGCACACTGTGATTTGTTTGTAATTTATTACCCACTTGCATCTTTGCATGATCAATTCATATAAAGCAAAAGCAAAAGCAGCTGGTACAGCTCAGTAGTATAGTCCACAGACCTTGTTGAGGAGGGCTGGGGTTCAAATCCTGGTCGCGGCAGGTCAGGTAATATCCAGTGTTGGCCCTTTGATAAGGCCCTTAATGCTGCTTGCCTTTCTCAGGTGTGAGAATTGATCGTTTTTGCAGTTATACTGAACTCTGAATACAACACGAAATGTATGAGTTTTCCTGGCATTTTTGCACGTTAATGTTTGTCAACATTGGTGCCATAGATTGTGAGTGAAGTTTGTCGTTTGATTTGATACATTGGGTATTGGGGGAGAAGTGGAGTGAGTTAACGTGGTAAACAAATATTTGGATTTAGATGTGTTGTGATTTATTTGTAATACAATAAATTCACAGGCTGTAAACGTGGATGTATTCCTCAGGTTTGCTGGTTGGAACTACATGACATTATATTATGATACATTACATTTACTCACCCCAATCAGGTGGATTTATTTTGAGATGCTGGCATTATAAACATACCTTACCATGACAAAGCCTTGTAATATGAAGGTGATGTACCAAAATGTGTCAAAATACATTATTGTAAATGATCTTCCTTTGTGAAAGAAATCTAGAAAATGAGACCACACCTTGCTAAACAAGATAAAATAACTAATGGAAGTCACATACCACAACAACAGTATTTTGAAAAATGATGCTTGTACTGTTGAGTGAGATTGTGCCCAAATAATTCTCCATTTCTGTTTCTTCTTTTCTTTTCTATCATTGTTCTATCTATCTGCTTCTTCCACAAAGCCTCTTATCACACTCTCACCTCAACTGCGCTTTATGCTCTCATTAATCCTACTTACAATTGTGCTCTCGCTACACTTCAGCCATTTCTACATACATCCATATCCTTCGTTCATTTCCAGTGCTTCCTACTCTTTTTCTTTCTTCTGGCTCCTCATTTCTCTCCATTCCACTTCATCCTCTTTCTCTCTCTTTCTCTCGCTCTCCTCTCTCTCTCTATGTTTGCGGTAGCAGCCTGTATGTGGTTATTTTTCAGGCAGCAGCCCAGAAGATTGGACTGTCATAATCTATGGTCCTGAGTTATAAGTGTTTCTAACCTAAACCTGGGGACAGGAACATTTTTCCTCTCTTCCTCTTCTTCATCACCCCTTCTATCGCTCTTTCTCTTTCCCCCTGCCCCTTTTGTGCCACTTCTCACATCATCCCTCACTCTTCCTCCCGTTCCTTGTCACCACGTGCCACCATCCATTTTCTGCCGTGACCGCAATTCAAACTTGCTATTGATCACCACCCATGGGGACACGGCATCTCACCAAATTTGAAAACACTGCAGCATAAACAGAAGTTTATTTATTTATATGTCTTAAAGCTCCCATAGAACGGAACATCCGGTTGCATATATTGAACCGCAGAAGAAGAAGAACGTCCGTTGTGGAGGTGTTTCACGAGCGACAGCGTCTTCTGACTCAGGGTCCGACTCCGGGTCAAGGTTAAAACAATGTTTTGGTAATGAGTAGCAGTGCATCCACCACTCCAGAGGGGGAGCTGCGCTTCTGAGAGCTGGTGTGCTAATTACGTCACTTCCAGGTATTGGCCCATCACAAGACAGTTGGGAAGGCTCTGCGCTGGCTGGCCAATCACAACACAGTTCTGTCTTCTTGGGGTGAGATTTCAGTCTGACACAGCGCGACTGACGAGAGCTTCAGTGAGGAGAGATTTCGGCTCATTTACAGTAACTCGGAGGTTTTTGACCATAAAAACAAGTTAATGTATCTAAGTAGACCTCCATAACACACATACAGTGGTATGCAAAAGTTTGGGAACCCCTGTAAACTTACATGATTTTCCTTTATAAATCATTGCTTGTTTGGATAAGAAATGTCAGTTAAATATATCATATAGGAGACAAACACAGTGATAGTTGAGAAGTGAAATAAAGTTTATATGATTTACAGAAAGTCTGCAAGAATGATTTAAACAAAATTAGGCATCTGCATAAATTTAGGCACACTCGTCATCTTATTGATTTCAATACCTTTAGCACTAATTATTGGAACTCAAAATTGGTTTGGTAACCTCAGTGACCCTTGACCTCCATACACAGGTGAATCCAATCATGAGAAAGTGTAATTAAGGATGTCAATTGTAAGTGTTTCTTCTCTTTGCATCTTCTGTCAAGAGGGAAAACATCGGAGCCTCAAAACTACTCTCAAATGACCTGAAAACAATGATTGTTCAACATCATGGTTTAGGGCAGGGGTCACCAACGTGGTGCCCGCGGGCACCTGGTAGCCCGCAGGCAGCCAATACGGTGCCCGCGGGCTCACTTCACTTCACCTCACTTGCATGTATCCGTATGATCGCTCAGTAAAATATCTTTGATATTGTTTATAAAACTTGGTAATCGTTAGGAGTAAGCACTGGAATTAATGTGTATGCAGTTGAATGCATAATATTTATAATTTAAATGGTAAACAAACAAAAAAATATTATATGGTAGCCCTCCATATTATTTTTTACCCTTAAGGTAGCTCTCTGACTCAAAAAGGTTGGTGACCCCTGGTTTAGGGGAAGGATACAGAAAGCTATCTCAGAGATTTAAGCTCTCAGTTTCAACTGTGAGGAACATTGTAAGGAATGTGAAGACCACAGGCACAGTTCTAGTTAAGGCCCAAAGTGGCAGATCAAGAAAAATCTCAGATAAGCAGAGGTGAAGGATGGTGAGAACAGTCACAGTCAACCCACAGACCAGTTCTAAAGACCTACAACATCATCTTGCTGCAGATGGTGTCACTGAGCATCTTTCAACTATTCAGCGAACTTTACACAAGGAGATGCTGTATGGAAGAGTAATGCAGAAAAAGCCTTTTCTCTGCACCCGCCACAAACAGAGGTATGCTAAAGCACATTTGGACAAGCCAGCTACATTTTGGAATAAGGTGCTGTGGACTGATGAAACTAAAATAGAGTTATTTGGGCAAAACAAGGGGCATTATGCATGGTGGAAAAAGAACACAGCATTCCAAGAAAAACACTTGCTACCTACAGTAAAATTTGGTGGTGGTTCCTTCATGCTGTGGGGCTGTGTGGCCAGTGCAGGGACTGGGAATCTTGTTAAAGTTGAGGGTCGCATGAATTCCACTCAAGGTTCTGAGAACAATGTCCAGGAATCAGTGACAAGTTGTGCCGGGGATGGATCTTTCAACAAGACAATGACCCTATACACTGCTCAAAATCTACTATGGCATTCATGCAGAGGAACAAATACAACGTTCTGGAATGGCCATCTCAGTCCCCAGAAAGATGTACAGCCATCTATCTCAGCTGGTTGGGTTGAAAGGAAAATAATAGACAGATGAGAGGTGGGAACATAATTGTGGAGAGAAAAAAGAGACAATTAACATGGGGAGATGAGAGACAACAAATCAGCATCTCAATGTTACAAAAGAACACACTAGAACGGCACAGCAAAATTACAAATAATAGAATAATGACCCATACAAGCCTTTACCCAATAGCAGCCCAGTTGCAGGTGAACTCCATTCCCAAATGGAAGTAATTTACTTCCATTTGTGAAACATCAACATGATGGCATGTATGTGTATGTGTGTTTGTAAGAGAAGAGGGCATGTATGGGGTTTTAAAATTACCCAAACAGAGAGTAAGTGCATCTCTAAAAGTTCTTCAATTTGTGCAAGTAAGTCAAGGCCAAACACAGAAAGATGGGGTTAAAACAAATTGATGAAAATCGACACTTGTTGGTAACAGGGGTGAAGTAGAAGGGAGGAGAGTTTAAAAGCATACTCTACCCTTTTCTCTTTTAGTATGCTCTTCCATCGAGGGTCATTTCTTTATTTCCATTATTGAGTGTACCTTCTTACCCTCTTTATTATTATTTACATCACCTTGGGTTCCTTCTTGGCTTGAAGATACTGGTAAAGCAGCTTGAAAAGGGTGTTTTTCCAAAAAGCATGTGGCAAAACTGGAATAATCAGAACTTACATGACCCTGAGAGCACTATGACATAACCAGTCCCATTTTATTTTACTCAAAGTCTTTCTTTTTCATCTCTCATCTATCAAACCAAGCACTATAACAATATTGACATGGGAGACATCATAACCCCAAGGCAATTGGACATTTAAAGCCCCTGCCCCCTAACACTTTCAATGTGATGAGACACCAAATCCTGCAGAACACCACCAGCACCAAAAACACTTATCCTACACAAATCAGAGCACACACCTGACTGGATTCATTTGGATTATATTTCAGTGGATACTGACTTTTCCCTTCCTCTGAAAATCAGATGGATCCAAAGCAACTCTTTCATCTTTCACTAATCAAATGAGAAAACAGCAATAAGAGGGAGGAGCTGTGGAAATCTGCAACTGAGAAGTGAGTAAAGTCATTTTGTTTCACCCTCAAGGCCTTGTATACTCTTTAAGGTAAGCGTTAGAGATAATATCTACTAATCTCAGGCACTAATCCCCCCCCCACACCACCACCTTTATAACAAAATGCATTGTACTTGAAAAAATCCTTCCGGCTATGACTTATCTGGAGTATAAAGAAGCACCACAGATCCAAAGGTGAGGGGATGGGTCACAAAAACTGAAAACAAAGAATGAAAGGATAAAAAAGGAAAAAAAAACATGGATTTATGAAAGGTTAGGAGAGGTTTATGAGATTTGGGAGCCACATTTGTTGGGAGGGAGAATATGATTTGCTTTATCGGTGGCAAACAAGGTGTTATTTATGAAATAAGAGGATGTTTTGCTTTGTTATGAGGGCAAGGTGAAAGATACAGATGAGGACTTCTGCACTGGTCTGTGCTTCACTTTATTTTCCTCTGTTTTGATAGTGTTTGGGGAAAATGCAAGTCATGCTTTTAATATTTTACAAAAATTCTTTAAAAGCTTTTAGTGACTTTAGTTACTTATCACACATATATGTGAGTTATGGAGGTCTACTTACACACATTAACTTGTTTTTATGGTCATAAATCTCCTATTTGATGCAAACGAGCCAATCAAAATCTCTCCTCAATGACGCTCTCGTCAGTCTCGCTGTTTCAGACTGAAATCTCACCCCCAGAAGACAGACTGTGTTGTGATTGGCCAGCCAATGAGAGCTTTCCTAACTGTCTTGTGATTGGCCAGGTACCTGGCAGTGACATAATTAGCATGTCAGCTCTCAGAAGCACAGCTCCCCCTGTGGAACGGTGGCTGCACTGCTACTCATTATCAACAGGTTATCTCTCTTTATTAAGCATCAAATATAACTATCACAAACGCATAATGTGTATCTGTTTATCACATTTCAGTGTTATATTGTTCACTTTCACCTTTCCACAAACCAATCAAATCAATATTCTATAAAGTTTGTATTCATAAACAGTTCCGTAAATATATTACATTTTCTTCACAGTCTAAACTGGTTCAAACACTATTCCACATAGTGTAATTTCACAGTGTAAATCCTCAATATATAGACATATATATGCCTACCCTGCTCCCATGCAGTAAACAAATTCTGAAGATTTTGCATGTGCCAACTTATGACTAATTGTTTTTTTTTATATATATATATTACAAGTGAATGAAATGGCTTCGACTAGAAAATATTAATATTAAATAAGCCTGACATATTCTGCTACATCTGCGCTGAATAAACTATTGTTCCTAACAGGAATCTAGTCACGTTTCATAAAGCGTGCTTACCATGCTTACGTCTTGAGGTGCACGATACCCACGGTATCCACGTACACTGTGGTGCCAAATCGTAAAGATTCCTACGGTAATACCTATATATACCGGTGCCAGTTTCCGTTATGGCCGCGTCTACTTTTGCGGTGCAAAATGGTCCTAATTCAGTTGAAAAGACATAGACAAGTTACAAATTGTAGTTTTTTGTAACCCAGTGTTGTCAACACTGCCATGTTTAACACTTACTTGTTTAACACTCAAAAGTGTTGTTTGAACTCGATCTAGAGTGAACCAATATAGACACTTTGAATGCGTTGAATTCTCCCGAATCCAGCTCCTGCTGTACTCATCCAAGATTCCTGCCATCTTTTGCCTCAGCCTAAAAGTCTCTGAACCAACCTGTTTGACTTTATTACCACATTCAGTCTTACACATTTTTACAATAAACCTTTTGAACACTCTTTTGTTGCTGCTCCCTTAAGAGTCCACTCTTTAATTCTAACTCTAACAAGTGCTGAGGGTCTTCTTTTCCCCCCAAGGAAATGTTATTATTTCTCCTCACTCCTGAGCTCAGTGGTTTTACAAATGGGAGTGAACAGTTTAACGATGCAGCATACAGTGATATAGTATTTGACAGTTTGGGGAAGGACCTTTCCTGTTTTAGTTTGACAGAGTTCATCTGCTCAAAGCCAAGTCCATAAAAAAAAGTATTTATCTTGTTGGTGTTTAGTCCTAAACTCAGCCTTGTCCACCAGTAACAGAGCCAGGTGTTATCATGCCACATCAGAACTTAAGCTCACGCGTGCTAACCATCACAGCATAATGGTAAGTGAGCTGCTGTATCTTTACGTTATTGCAGATGTTTTTGCTCTGTGTTTTCCTGTTGAATTGTAGTCTTTGTTTAAAGGAACAGTGTGTAACGTTTAGGATTGTTTACTGGCAGAAATGTAATACATATACTTATGTTTGGATGAGTAAGCAGTAAGCATGTTGCATTTTGAACCAGAAGTTTTTTTGGGGTTTGGGAAAGGGAGGATAGTGGAGGAGTCCTTTGTTTGTTACAATCTGCAGTCTCCCCATTAGATGTCACTAATTATTACACACTGACTGTTACGGCCTCCCTTAAAGAATAAAAGCATGGCTCAATAGGAGACTGCACATAAAAGGACACCACAGAATTTACCCATTAACAATTTAGTTTTATTAAACAAACTTGTTATTTCAGACAAAGTGAACAAAAGTAAAGAGTTGGAGATCCCACCAAAAACAATAAAGAGGTGGGTAGGGTCTGGGCCAACCAGGAATGGGCTGTAGGACCCAGCGCGTCCCCCTCCCCCAAAAAAATAGTAACTAATAATGAAAAGACAACTGAGGAGAAAAATCAAAGGCAATTCTGCTGTAGCAAAATCATACGGAGGGAGGGCGGAAAAACAAAAAGATCCCCCAGCTGGCTGCCCATACTCGCTCTCTCTTTCCTCCTCCTTTTAAACTTCCCTGCCCATGATGACGCTTTCCTCCCTCTCCACTCACAGTGCAGGGATGCAATCACTGAAATGAAACACAGATGAGTGGAGAGGAAAGACAGAAGGGAGGGAGAGGTAGAGAGGGAGAGGAAAGAGAGAAGGGAGGGAGAGGAAAGAGAGAAGCTGCAAGCAGCCGCACATAACACTGACCTTCAAGACCTGACTGACAATAGATATAGCAAAAAATCTGAGGCTGCAAATGTGGAATTGGACCTTCATGTCCATATACGTAGGTCTGAACTATAGTTGTTCACATATAGGTGTGATGTTTGTCTGCATGCTTTATTTCAGACTTTTATGTGGAGCAAAAGAGAATATCTAAAAAGGTAGAATACTTTGTGTGGTGAGACCAATCCAGTCCAATCCACAAAGTGGATTGGACTGGATTGGGTTAGGGGAGCACAATTTTAAACAAACAAGGTTTCCAAAGTGCTGCACAGTATGGTAAAACAGATACAAATAAAATATAGAGATAAAAAATAAAATATAGAGATTAAATATAGTGATAAAAATAAAATATCAGCATGAAAATACAATCACATAAAAACACATAAAATCAACACTCAAAAGGTGGGTTTTAAGAAGAGTTTTAAAATGAGACAGAATAGAGGCCTGTATAATGTGCAGCGGCAGCCCATTCCAAAGTCTTGGAGCTGCAATTGCAAACACTCTGTCCCCTCTGAGCTTGAGCCTAGCTTTAGGCACTGCCAGGAGCAGCTGGTCAGCTGACCTGAGAGATCGGCTGGGCAAGTAGGGCTGCAGTAGCTCAGAGAGGGAAGGAGGGGCAAGTCCATTCAAGGCTTTAAAAGCAAATCAAATAATTTTAAAATGAATTCTAAAATGGACAGGCAGCCAGTGAAGTGAAGCTAAAATAGGTGAGATGTGCTCATACTTGCTTGTGCCAGGTAAAAGACGTGCATCAGCATTTTGCACCAGTTGAAGACACGCAATGGAGGACTCACTAACCCCCATATAAAGTGTATTACAGTAATCCAGCCTAGTGGTCACAAAGGCGTGGATTACTGTCTCAAATTGCGGTCTCTGAAGAACTGGAAGAAGCTGGACTTCACCACAACTTTAATCTGGCTGTCAAATTTAAGGTCTGAATCCACTTTTACACCCAGATTGTTCACAATTGGCTTATGATACTGTGCCAGAGAAAGCAAATCAACTTGGGGGAGGGTCGTAGAAGTGGCACCAAAGACCATGACTTCTGTCTTTTCTTCATTAAAATTAAGAAAGTTTAAAGACATCCAGGCTTTAATGTCATTTAAACAGACCAGCATGAAGTAGATGACATTTGAGGGGGATGGATATTGTCGTTCCAATATGGAGGACATTTTAAACCAGATCTGAAACACTGCTGCTGGTGACGATGAGAATAAAACAGAAGGAGGACCTCTGAGCATAGGCTCTGATGTAGAGATGTGACATGTTAACAGCTGAGGTCATGAAAGGTTGGAAGGTCTCCGTGGTATTGACAGCAAAGAGAGAGAAAAAAAACCTTAAAGTTGACAGCAAACAAGTGATTGGTGACAACCGAACATGTCAGGTTGTGATTGAATGATGACATGAATGAGCTGAAGTACTTGGAGGTAGAGGACAGTCTGGACTTCTTGCTAAAATCACTTACTTTTGATCATACATTATCTTGATAATTGCTCAAATTCTGGATTCTGTTGCCTAAGAATTGTGCACACCTGAGCAAGAGAGATGTGATCCTTCCTGTCTCCATTACTGACGTCTGCATCACTCTCTCTTTCTCACTCCCACATTCCCGTTATTTTCATCTCTCCTGTCTTGCAAACATCAAAAGAAGTTCTGTTTGTGTAAAAGCGACAAGTCCATTTTCCTCTTGATTTACTCCACTCTGCCTGGCAGCCTTGCAAGGTCCACTGTCAGTCAAAGTTTGAATGACAAGGGAAACTAAAAAAAAACTGTTACCATTGCTGATGGTACAGTAATTTCAGAAATGGCAGAAAGTAAACTGGAACAAAACCGCAGCTTACAAACTGCCTCAAGAAACATATGTCCTTGTCATTTACTGTGTGTGTGTGTGTGTTTGTATCTGGGAAGTCGCAGAAATAGAAAATGCTGACCTATGTGCTCATTACTGTGCTTTGTGTCCTACCAGTAGGATCAGGCCACACTGAAAAGAGGCTTCCTTACATTTCTCTGGCCATACATTTGCCAGAAAAAAATGTTTACCCCTAGTGTAAGTGTATGTTCACCCTGCCATGGTTAGTACACTAGTTAGATAGCACACCAGTATTTGACTGTTTAGTCGTGTAATCGCTCTAAATTCGCTTACTTCTACACGACCATTAGGCATTGAATAATTTGACTCCACCACTTGCTGATTGGTCAATGCTCCTTTAGCACTGACACATAAGTGTTTCCATCCAGAAACAAATCCCTACATGTGAATTTTGGACTGATGGGGATTTTCCTAGTTGCTGCTCAGAGGCAGATTCCCTCAGCTTTTAAGTGTTAAAGGGACATAAGGGACTCTTTACACCCAACATCATTTATCCATTTTTCATTCACTAGTTTATCTTTATTGAGATATTGTCCATCAAGGGAACACTCTTTAAATATATAATGTTTTTTCTGTGTAGTCTGACCCACTGTTGTTTTAACCCCGAGCAGTGAGAAGCTGAATTCAATCTAAAATCTCTGCACGCTTACATCTCTGTAGTATCGTCATTTGATTTTCTGACCTCTCGCTCTATCTGACTATCTGACACCTTGATAGGTGTAGTCAATCCTTAATTGTCCTTCATTTATTGACAACAATTAAATAATCAGAACCTTCAGAACAAACTTTAAACAACGTTGTCATTTTGAGCATGTTTAGCATTGTGATGATCAATTCAATTCAATTTTATTTGTATCGCGCCAAATCACAACATACATCATCTCAAGGCACTGCACATAGACAACATCATGCAGAGCAGAGAAACCCGATGATTCACACAATGAGAAAACACTATGCACTCGTTTGAACTGTCATCGGGAGCTGGTTCCACAGGAGAGGAGTCTTGTAACTGAAGGCTCTGCCTCCCATTCTGCTCTTACAGACTCTGGGAACCACAAGTAAGTGTTGCCTGGGGACCTAAGAGATCTGTGAGGGTAAAACTAGGTCTTTCAGGTATGAAGGGGCCTGACCATTAAGTGCCTAGTACGTGAGGAGGAGGATTTTAAATTGAATTCTAAACTGCATGGGGAGCCAGTGTCGAGAAGCTAGCACTGAAGTTATATGGTCTCTCTTTCTTGTTCCTGTCATGTCGTTCCAGCATTTTGAATTAACTGAAGGTTTCGAATAGACTTGCTGATAATAAGGCATTACAGTAATCTAGTCTAGATGTGACAAAGGCATGAACTAGTTTTTCAGCATCCTTTAAGGACAGGAAAAATATAACTGCGTGTCATCTGCATAACAGTGAAAGTGTATGTTGTGCTTCCTAATAATGTTCCCTAAAGGAAGCATAAAGCAAAACGTATAGGCCCAAGCACGGAGCCCTGTGGAACTCCACAATTAACTTTTGTTTGTAATGAGTCATTATCATTAACGTGAACAAACTGGGATCTATCAGATAAGTATGATTTAAACCAGCAGAGGGCAGTACCTGTGATCGCAAGGGTCTGCTCCAGTATCTGCAGGAGAATGTCATGATCAATGGTGTCAAATGCAGCACTAAAATCTAAAAAGTAAAGTGACTACACCATTATCTGAGGCCAAGAGAAGGTCGCTACTAACTAGTGATGTTTCTTTGCAATGATGTAATCTACAAAGGGAAGATTAGATGTAGGTCAGTAATTAGCTAAAGCATCTGGGTCAAGGCTCACTTTTTAAAGGAGAGGTTTAATCAATGCTACTTTAAAAGTTTGGGGCACATATCCAGTTAATAAGGACAGATTCATTTGATTTAATATAATACTGTTAATTAAAGGAAAAACATCCTTAAACAGTTTAGTGGGATCTAACTGACAGGAAGATGGTTTGGATGATGAAACTAATGATGTAAACCCAGGGAGATATATAAGGGAGAAACTGTTTAACTGTACACCTGGTGCTTCTTAAGCTCTTGTGCAAATCAGTGCTACGACGAGTGAGGAGATGTTTTTTTTTTCTCTAATTGATGTTATTTTATTCACAAAAAAGTTCATAAAGTGGTCACTGCTCAGTGTTAACCCATTAAGGCCTGTCAAACCTATGGTTGATTTCAGAAAGGACCTCTAAATCCTGAGCTTCAATGCCTACTAAATGACTGATTTCTCAGCCTCTGTAGCAGAGGCTGAGAAATTCATTAGTATTTGAGAGCTTACACCTGTGACTTTCCTGAAAAATGTTGTTTATTTAGATACACGGTCACAGAAAAAGGTAAAAGTAAAGTGAATAACTATTTTCAATTACAAAACAGCAAGAAAATAAAGTAATATCAACTTGTGTCAGTGTCTTGATTTCGTCCTGATGGAGTGTGAAGAACAAGAACAGCATGTATTGACTGTAACAGTCTGCTTCACATGTGACGCTGATAGAGCTTATAGCAGTGTGGCATCTGCAGGTAAATTCACTTTCACCCCAGGGCTACGGTTGAAAACACTCCGTTGATTACGGTGGTAATTCTCTGTCTTCTGTCACTTTCAAAACCTTCAAACTCATCGTCGTTATCGCCGACCTCGTCGCCTTCAAACATAATTATGTCGTAACCATAAATCCTGGTCCACTGGTTCAGCACGTTCGAAGTCATTAGCAATGATGTCATCTAATCCGAGGAACTTCTCAAAATCACTGCCTTCAGAAATCTCTTCGCTGTAAACGTACTCCACGTTTGCTCGAATACATTTCAAAACAATGTCACGAGGAACCCTAATACCCCCGAAAATTGATGTATCCGCTTTCCCAGCGTCGACACAGTGCTGCCAAGCAGGCTGCAAAACTTGTGTTACGATTCCATCTGCACCTTCTCCTCAATTTTATTATTTAGTGTTGTTATTGCTGCTGCTGATGTCCTTTCCCCACTCGGACTCTGCAGGGGGCGTGGCTGACCCAGTTCCTCCAACACGCCGGTGATTGACTACACCTGCGCGGCTCCGCCTCACCTGCCCCAGATGAGTAATCAGTTGGGCTTAAAAGCGGAGCCATCCCTCTTCACCGGCGTCAGATCGTTTTCTATCGCACACTGGTAACGTCATGCTCGTAGTCTGGTCGCTGAACTTACCTGTCCGAGATACTCACCCGTCTGTCTTCGCTCCAGGTCGTCACGTCTCCTGCTGTTCCACGAACTCCTTGGTTGTTCCTGTTTTCCTACGTTCCTGGGATCTTCACTGCCATGTCTGTGAGTTCGTTCCACACTGGAACCCTGCCATCCTGCCGAGCCACCCCCGCAGTAGCTGCATGAACAATATTCCTCCTGTCTCTATAACTATCCCCTACCGCTTCCCTCGTTTTCGGGAAGTCGCTTTTTATTTATATTTTTGTAAATAAATATACCTTGTTTTGAAATAGCATTACCGTCTCCGTCTGCTTCCGGGTCCACGCTAATACTCAAACCTAACAACTTGTCTATAGTATATATTATGTTTTGTAACTTAAATTGGGTTTGTAAAGGAAATGTTTTGCGTAGTTTAAGTCATCATGTTTTTAGACTGACTGACAAAGAGAGAGAGAGAGAGAGAAATGTAATAGCTTTAATAGTCCCAATTAGATATGCTAATGAGAGCATGTGTATCCTGCAGCATCATATGCAGATTAACATAATGGCTCCTTCAGCTAAGACAAACAATGATTTTGTTGATATTTTCTTTTCTTTTGTTCACCTCCTTTTTATTCAAAGCCAATCCATTTCTATTACGCAATCCTTCACTTGACTGGAATATCTTCCAGCTAAAGCTGCTAAATGAGCATATGCTTTTATCAGGGACTCAAATGACTCGTTTCCGTGCCTTACACACACACACACACACACACACACACACACACACACACACACACACACACACACACAGAGAGAGACGACAGACATGAACACATAACATTTCCCATCCTCATCATCTGCGTTGGTGTATGTGTAAAATCAACACTGGAGGTTTCTGCCATTCTCTCTTCTCTCAGTTTCTCCACCTCATCCAATTGTAAGGTGATAATATGATGAAAGTGTTTCATAGAAATGAACAAAAGACTGTGAAGTGAAAGAAAAGAAAAGACATGTGAATATGCCATTTCTGGTGGTGATGTAATCTTTGATTTATTATAAAGTGTATTTAATTTGTTGTTCTATCTGTATAGCATGGGATAAAAAAACACACTTATGTTATGACTTTTGAAAATTAAATCCACAAGAAGAACAAGAAGGTTTCCACTACTTATGCTGTTGTCTTGTTGTTTGTATCCTTGTATGTTTGTACATATGTCTGGAAAGTTTATTATTACTTTAAAGGATGGTTTGTTTTCATAGCCTTAGAATAAGCCTTTTATATGTACTTTAGGCAAAGGTATTGCTTTACAGAGGCCAGCATCTTGCACAGTCATGTTTCTAAAGCAGAAAAGGACATGCAAAGTGGAATCTTACTACAAGGAATACTGACTCCACACACACAAATGTGATGCATAAATTAACAAAGAATAAAGAGGAAAAAAGGTAGAGAATGAGGAGAGAGTGGTGAAAGAAAATTCTGTCTGGAAAGACAGTGATGCTCTTGGGAATGATTGGGATGACCAAAAGGTGGAGTTTGTAGCAATGTGCAGTCACTAATCATTACACACTCAAGTGTGTTACAGGCCTAAGTGTATCTTAGACCTAAGAGGACGTCATGAAAGCTGAATTATATTCACTGTGATAGCTATACTTACCTTTCTTGCATTTTTACACTTTTCTTTTGTAATCTTAAATTGCTCCTAATAAGCGTATGGCACTCTAAAATTAAAGATAATTTGAAACTCATCATTATTTAAGTCCCATATTATTATGATAAAAGTATGACCAATGGCTGCTAATTTTCGGAACAAATTAAATAATTGGCCAAGCTACCTGTCTGTCTTCATACAGCCTCAACAAGCAGTGTGTGTTGCCGGGATCACCTCCCAAAGCAGAGTAGCCTCCACAGTCCCAGCCTCCAGTCAGAGCAGAGATGAGAACCTCAGCACTCTGCCTCTGAAATTCTCAGATTTATAAAACCCTGCGTACGCCGAGTCCTGCGCACCTTCTCTTTATACATCTCAATTAACGTGACATTGATCGCAGCTGCATTGCAGCTTGGCACGCCCCGTCTCCGCCTATAAATTGCCATGCAAATAAGTTTGAATACGATATTGATCGTATCAATGACTGAGAGAATGACAGCGAATTGCCCCAATTTGAAAAAAATTAAAATAAATCACGGACTTTGAAATTGAGGTGTTGGTGTCAGAGGTTGAAGTCAGACAAAAAGATTTGTTTGGTGGCTAATCTTCTGGCATAAGTAATAAAAGGAAAAATGTGGAGTGGCTCAGCGCCACAACTGCTGTGAATGCAGTTGGGTCAGAGAAGCGCACTATGGAGGAAATCAAAAAGAAATGGTCCGATATAAAGGTGGACGTTAAGCGGCGTGTCACTGCACATCGGCAGAGTGTGGCAGCAGCCGGAGGGGGTCAAGTGCCCAGAGTTGATGCCACATGAGGAGAGGGTGGCATGCATAATTGGGGAGAGGAGTCTTACTGGCATTCTCCCAGCACGTGAAGGCGATTCGGATGCGTGTGTTAACCAAGGTAAGTAAGCACAACACAAACTTTGCATCTGAATGTATACAGCATGCAAGTATGTTAAATGTCACACAGCGTTATCCCTTCAGACATTTGCACCATTTCCACACAGATTGTTTGTTCTTACCATATTTCATTTTTACGCATGCACTTTTTGCAGTAATTGTTTGATTTAAATGTCCTTTAGTGGAGCACTTAATGTCTCTACATATTGGTATGTTTTTCCACATTTAATTTATTCTGTATAATGAAGGATTAGTTTTAAAACTAAAAACCAATCTGTGCAAATAAAAGGGACGTTCCACATTTTTACACAGGAGCAAACACGCGGAGTAACAGTGAAATAAATGTTATTTTCACAGAAAGTAACGTGGACACATCCCCAGCCGCCAACCCGAATGGGACTTCCACAGCTGACTCTGCGCCATGCGTCTCGTCTGCTGGGGGGAAGCCAAGTGGTTGTGTCCTCACCAAAGAGGTTCTGGACATGCAGAGGGAGACAAAAAAAGATATTTGCAGGGAATTGCAAAATACAAATCGAATACTAATCAAAAATGAGTCATACCCTGAAAGAAAAATAAATAAATTACACTTTACTTTACCTGGTTTCAGATCATCTGTATCACATCTAAACATTGCTGTATTGCTGCTGCATGTGGAGGAATGTTTGCTGGTTCCGGTTCAGGCTCATCCATCCTCAGCTCCTGGGGCACAGGCAGTCCACGTCTGACTGCCACATTGTGTAGCACGCCGCATGCCTGCACAATGCAACATGTCTTCTGTGGACTGTATAGAAGATAGCCGCCAGTTCTGTCCAAACAGCGCCAACGTCCTTAATTGACCTATTACAGAAATCACAGAAATCATGCGGCACAAACAACTGAGGCTGAAATGTTTAACACAGACTGGCACTAAGTGAGCAGTGAGATTACACACAGGTGGGGGGTAGAGACTAATGAGACACAGGTGACACTCATAAGGGCGGGTGATCAAATAAGCAGAGGGAAGACAAAGTGAAGGCCTGAAACCATAAGCTACACACTTTACAGATTAACAAAATGCATTTTGCACATTGAGTAAAACATCTGGGGGAAATTACTCAATATACATGTTTTTTATATTTATATTTTGTGTCGCCATGATGTTCTGAATTATCCCACATTCCTCAAACTATTTATCAGGATATAATTATGGTTGCACATTATTCATTTCATAAACATACACATGTATGTGTAGCAGGAGCTTTAATTCACGAGTGTAAGCACTTAAATGTTACACATCAGTGCCTGACAAGACTTTGCGGAGCGCGCCGCAAATTCTCACGGCAGCTCGAGAGTTTGCGCTGCGTTCCGCACGGTTCCACCCAAGTACATTTTAATCAATACAACCGTATGCGTGAAAGCAGGCGTACGCCGATTTTGTGCGTACGCACGGTTTATACATGAGGCCCCTGGTGTTTAAGGAGTGTGAGGTTGTAGCCATCTGACACAGATTGGAACTGTATCTGTGAGATCAAGTCTACTATCCAGAGAGAAGCGCTGGCTCTGCTACATACTGCTTTTGTAATAGCCTATCATCACTTAAAGGGGAAGTAAGTAGTTTATAGTGACATCTAGAGGAGAGGCTGAAATTTACAACAAAGACCTGCTGCTCTGCTCACCCCCTCCCTTCCCTGAGCGCTACGGTATCCTCAGCTGGTCAAATGTCGTCCTCGTTGTCTTTCCCTGTGTCAGCAGATGAGGTTCGTGAGGCGAGGGAGAGGGCGAGCTACCGCGGCCGTAGCAGACGAAGCGGAGAGAGTGGAGGCGGGACTTCTGCTACAAGTAAAGAGACGCTTGATTTGTTCTCTCGCGTTTGTCCTTACAGGCTCCGGTAGAAACATGGCGTCTCGCTGCTGACAGTGGCAATGCGACCGCGGCCCGCGGTCATGTTATTTAACATGACTTTTTGAAACACTACGAAAATGAAACAAAAACTATTATACAGCGACTAGACAATGCAGGAGCACATAATATGTATACAAAAGTGGATTTTGGGTAATATAAACCCATAAATACTACATATTGTCCCTTTAAGTTTTTTTTTTTTTTTCTGCGTGGAAGCTGATTGTAATCTCACAGAAATAGGATAAATTCAATACATGAACAGTCATTGCAGCCCATTCAGGTATATAGCGAAACTAAAATAGTGATAATAAAAGTACATGTTTCATTGCAAACCAGCTTTTAACAAACCCACAATCACATTGCCATGTTTTTTTCTCTCTCTCTCTCAGACACACACACACACACAGAGAGAGAGAGCTACCACTATTCTTTACACATGTGATCAAAAAGACATAAATATGGGCAAAGCAAGAGTCCAAAAGGTTTTCCACACAGCCTAAAAGATAAATGTGCGTTTCTGTGGCTTTCTTTCTGCTGTAACTCAAGTAAAGAAAGGCACCTTAACTCAGTGCTTGAAGCCATTACTTTCCAACTGTACTGTTATACTTTATATCAAACTATGTTGTATAACACTCCTATTATGAATTTTCTTGCTGTCTGTGAGGTAATCAATTGGATTGTCGCCATCTGACAGAAATAGATCACTTACATTAAAAGTGTGATATCCACTTCCCAGAGATGTGGTTGGAAGTTTTGTATAAAGCTATTACTTTATTTTATTTTCTGTTTTTTTTCTTGGGCATCATTAAATTAGATTGCTATTGCTGTCGCATGACTTTGTGAGACAAATATGGAACATGCAGCATACATAACCACATAACAATCATATGCCACATGGAGATTCACATGCGTTTCTCTCAGCTTTTTATTTGAACGTTTCTATGTTTACTGCCATTCTTGGAACAATTTCAAAAAGTGCCATTTAAGTTTAAATTAAATGTAATTTTAAACATTTACTTATACATTTTAAGGAGAAGACTGGAAAAAAACTGCAAATGTGGTGACTCACAACAAAGTCTCCGTGCAATACAAGTGGCTCAACAAGTTGCTGACGTACAGTAAAACAATAGACTAAAATGAGCATACAGCAACAAAGCAAATTCAGTGTTTGTTGATGTATCAATCTGTCTTTATACAATGAGAGCTGGATTAGCATTGCATTATATTATGAATATGAATATACACCAGTATAATCGTCCAAAAGGAATTTCAGTAATGCTACTTTGCAACAGGTTGAAAAAAAAGAAATAACAATCAAGACTTCCTCTACTGAGGGTCTTAACCCATTTAAGCCATTATGACACATTCAAGCAGAAAATGGCCATTTCTGGGTGAGCACTCAAATGTCCTTTTAGTCCCTTGCTGCACTGCTCAAAGACAACACACACACACACACAGTCCTAATGTCTCCTGCTGTCACAGATATTGTTTCTGATGACGCTGCCAGTGAAGTTGATGAAACACAGGTCTCTGACAACACAGCGGTCCAACGTTTAAAGATAGATAAGTGCTGGTGATCTCCAGAACTACAACCCATTATAACTTTGTCAGAGGAGACAGAAATGCTGCTGGACAGGTTGAACAATTCTCTTCCTTAGGTCTACAGGTCCCCTCACCAAAGCTTAAAGGGATACTTCACCGATTTTAATGTGGCTTTGTATTGCTGTAATAGCAGTAGTATTTTTTAGAAAATGTGCTTCCCTCCCTCAGTAAAAAAATATGTTTTCCCTAATCCAAATGTGCCCTACTGATAGTCAAATGACACGTTTTGCATCACAGTAGGGCAAATGTTGAAAATGGAAAACAGATTTTTTTACAACTCAGTGAAAAACTGAGGGAGGGAAGCACATTTTCTAAAAAATACTACTGCTATTCTAGCAATACAAAGCCACATTCAAATCGGTGAAGTATCCCTTTAAATTACCATAACTTCAAGGTTTTGTTTAAACTGAAGATCAAATAATTATACTTGTGGGACTTTTCCTTTTTCCTTATCTAGAATAAGCTTATTTCTTTTAAGGAGCTAGGTTAGCATGGGCCACTGTGTTTTTACAATAGCCCGCAATGGACAGACTAAATATCTTTTGAGTATGATGCTAACTGAAACCTACATTACATACAACACACCTGCAATTGAAAGGGTGAGGTTAAGGATATTCAGCTGCCAATTAATGTTGCGTAATTTCATGTACCTTTAACTCTCATAAACACAGTAAAGTTTGTCTATTGGGCCCTTTCCAACGATGTTCACATCAGCTTCTCACCTTGTTGCTCTGAACCTACTTTGTTGTTGAATATTATGACAATTTAAATAAATTTGCTGGATGTTCTGGTAACCACCTCAGATCTCTCTATTCCTGTGTTCGGTAACTACAGTGGGAATCTCACAGCATCTTTGTTGGGTGTGAGCTTGTGCTTCAAAATGTGAAATGCACGCTCTTGCTGGTTTGTCTTTTTTGAATAAAAGATGGTGGCCTACATAATGAAAACCCCTGTCTTGCATTAAAGTGCATTTGCATTTGCATTTCATTATAAGGCTACAAAAATCAATACATTTCAATCAATATGTTTGCACTGTTATTGGGGTTGCTTTTAATCTCAATGTACATGTGTATATTGACAATAAAGGCATTCTTATTATCCTATTCTATTCTATTCTATTCTATTATATTGTATTATCTGGCATTTGTTGCTGGAATGTTTTCATAACATGAGCCATCGGCTGTTGGGAAAGTTGAACATTTCTCAACTGCTACCACAAAAAAGTGACTCCACAATATACTTCAGCAGTCTGTGACAAAGCTCCCTGAGCAGTGAATAAGCAGGATTTCCACTGCGTTATTCATATTCTTCTTGCACCATATTGCTTTAAATATGTCCGTCTCTTATTGAACTACAGATAAATCTAGAAGATGTGCATTTCACAAGAAGTGATTAATGTTTCCAAATATTGTTTCCTGTACTTTATTGCCATTCTTCCAACTTTTTGGAAGAGGCATAAAATGGTTTGATTCATCTTGCATTCATCTAGAAACAAACCACAAATTCATAAGAAAGTTTAAATTAAAATAAAAAGTATACATAGCATAAAACTATTTAGACATGAGCAGGAATGTCCGGAACCAGCTCAACTTCTTATGTATGAGTTTCTCAAATTGGCTGAAAAATGTTCAAAGAGATCTGGACATAATACTTCTTCTACTAATATCTATAGAGCTTTTCAAACCAATGATACAAACTCAGAGCAATACAAGCAGTAGAACATAAACAATAAATTGACCGCAGGTGTGAGAGAATGTGAGTGAATGGTTGTTTGTCCCTATGTGTGGCCCCACGTTAGACTAGCAAACTGTCTATCTGACTGCCTATCGCCCTATGTCAGAGATAGGCACAGCACCCCGGCTGACCCTCCAGTGGAGGATAAAGCGGTAGACAATGGATGGATGGTAAAATAATAATTGAAAGTGCAAGCAACGTTGTGTGGGACCACACAGCCGCCAGCGTAGCCACAAGGCCGGGTAAGCCCTGGACTGTGTGTTCTGGCCAGGTCACTTATCTCGCATGTGAAGTTTAGGGCAGATTGGTCAATATATGAAAAAGTGATGGGTCACTTCCTATCTGGGCAGATCTACAGGTAATGGTGTGCCGACATGTTCAGGACAGGTCCCTGGTCTCACATATTAAGTTTTGAACCAATGGCTCAATATACGAGCGAGTTGCAGGGCACTTCCGGTTTCGGGTGACCAACTTCCTGTGTGCAGGTCATGGTTTGCAGACATGTTCAGGGTGGGGCCTTGGTCAAAGGTTTGGAGCCGGTCAGTCGATGTGCAGGCCAAAAAAAGGGCACTTCCTGTTTCGGACAATGTACTTCCTGTGTGCAGGTTATTTTTCATCAGATGTGTTCAGGACGGCCCTTGGTCTCACATATCAAGTTTCGAGCCAATCGGTCAATATATGGCTGAGTTACACAGCACTTATTTAGTGGCGAAATGGCATAATTCAAAAAATCGCGTTTGTGTCAAATGTGCGTTCGCCAAAATTCCAATGGCTGCCGTGGCCATCCCTTTTGAATCTGCAAAATATTCTGTATTAAAGAATATATTTTTTTATATTATATATTATATAATTATTTTATATTTTTATCTTGGATGGGTCTAGCACAATTTGACATGTTTTTTGTGTTCCTACAATAAACGCCCTCAGACAAGTTTGTTCAGTTACAAAACGCCAAGATGGACGCCAAAACCAAGATGGCCGACTTCCTGTTGAGTCGATGTCATGGTCTCAAGATGTTCCCACCAAATTTCGTGAAATGTGGCGCAACTAAATTCCGGCCCGTACTATAGGCGTTTGACCTGTTGGGGCGCACAGGTCAGGAAGTCAAATTCAAGATTCTGTGGAGACAAAAATAACAATAACTCCTTCAATTACAATAGGGTCCTACGCACAGGGTGTGTGCTCGGTCCCTAATAATAATAATAGCCTTGAAACTGGATCTGGATCCTGCAACCTGCAAGACAGGGACAGAGAGAGAGAGAGAGAGAGAGAGAGAGAGAGAGAGAGAGAGAGAGACAAAAAGAGAGAGAAAGAGAGAGGAAAGGAAGGAAAGACACAGACTAGGGAGAGAAAGAACACAGTTAATGAGATAATGATGATCATACCCTGAGTGTGCGAGAGTGAGTGTGCAAGCAATCGAGGTATATAGCAGCCTCTACTATAACTATAACTATAAGCTTTTTAAAAAAGTAAAGTTTTAATTCTAACTTTAAATACAGAGAGAGTGTCCGCCTCCCGAACTGTCAGGAGCTGGTTCCACAGGAGAGGAGCCTGGTAACTGAAGGCTCTGCCTCCCATTCTGCTCTTACAGACTCTGGGAACCACAAGTAAGCCCATAATTTTTGGGACCGAAGTGATCTGTTATGGTGATAAGGTAAAAGTTCTTTCAGGTATGAAGGAGTGTAGAGAAGCTCACACTGGAGTGATATGGTCTCTCCTTCTAGTTCCTATCAGAACTCATGCTGGAGCATTTTGAATTAACTGAAGGTTTTTAACCCATTGATGCCGGGAAAGCATTACAGCATTTCAACCATTAGAGCCGGTAGCTCGTCCAGGGCCGGTTTTTGCTATGGGCAATGTGGGCGACCGCCCAGGGCGCAATCATGTGAGGGCGCACCGGACACGAGCACCCTCAAAAAAATAAAAATAAAATAAAAACTCAAAACAAAACTCGCCAGTTTTCTAGACTACCGCTCATTTCCATGTCAAGTTATTGGAGTGGGCACTGGGGCGCCCTCATTGTCACGTCAACTTGCTGCGGGGAGTCATAAAGGTTGTGTGTGTGTCAGAAGAGGCGAGGGGGAGGGGGGCGGCGGGGGATCAACTTGCGACTGCAGTCTGCAGAGGTTGGCATGGAGGAGAGGGGTGAGGGATAGACTGATCCCGGACCAGACCACACAACACAAACGGCTTCCAAATAAATTGTATTTCATTCCTAAAATGAACATAGATCCATATACATGTAATTATTTGGGTGATGTGAAAAATGAAGAAAAAAAAAAAAAAAAAACTGCACAGTCATCTACGTGACTCACGTGACTCCGCTTGATTGACGGGCAAACGGACGGTGTCCTAATCATCATGAATAAAAGACCAAAGAAGCTATCAGGTGCCCAGTTTAGAAAAAGAAGAAGAGGAGAAAGTTGCAAAAGATAAAGGTAAAGGTATGCAGATTTCTATGAGTGAAAGAAGGCGAGAAAAGTCAAGTTTTAGGTAGTTTACTGCAGGAATCTTTTATTTATTTATTATTATTATTATTATTTTTAGCTTTCTTCGGGGAATTTTCAAGCATGTTAATTAGATCCTGTGTGGATTTGTGCAATTTACTTTGGTGTTTATATACTGTATTTCATTTATTTATCTTGTTTTTTCTCTGTTTTTGTTACCTTTTTGTATTTGAGATTATATATAATAAAATAATACAAATAATTTTTGTCGTGTTGGTGGCAGGGTTTGGGTGTAATTTCTATTTTTTTGGGCGGGTGATAATGACGATGAGTTTGAAGGTTTTGAAAGTGGCGGAAGACGGAGAATTACCACCGTAATCAACGGAGTGTTTTCAACCGCACCCCTGGGGTGAAAGTGAATTTACCTGCAGTTGCCACACTGCTGTAAGCACTATCAGCGTCACATGTGAAGCAGACTGTTACAGTCATTACATGATGTTCTTGTTCTTCACACTCCATCAGGACAAAATCAAGACACTGACGCACGTTTATATGACTTTATTTTCTAACTGTTTTTTAATTGAAAATAGTTATTCACTTTACTTTTACATTTTTGTATCAAAAAAACTAAATTTCACAGTAAAGCCACAGGTGTAAGCTCTCAGATACTTTTTGAATTGTGTTCCTATATCTGCTACAGAGGCTGAGAAATCAGTCAGTTAGTAGCCATTGAAGCTCAGGTTTTAGAGACATTTTTTCCAAGCGCTTCAGGCCTTAATGGGTTAACAGACTTGTTGCGACATCCTGATAATGAGATGCCGATCAGTCAATCCATTCAACCATTTTGCATTGTTTTTTAACAAATCCATTATTTTATAAAACATTTTAGGGAGTTATAATTTGTGTGCCAATTTTCGTCAGTCTCACGCATGTTTAGGGGTCAGATTTGATATTCTATGTGGAGAAGGAAAATAATAACAAGGATAATAAAAACTTAGGAAATGTTGACTCAATGACCTGGTCAAACCTGTTTTCATCCAGTGCTGTTTTATTTAAAAGTTATTGCCATTGTTCTCATATATAGTTTACTTTGCATTTACAAACACCATGTTTGGTGCTTCCTCTGTTAATGATATCACATGGACCTAATTTGTTGATTCGCTCTGAATATGAATGAAGTTTGACATTTCTGTAACTGTGAGAACAAAACTATCCAATATTCAAGCTGCATGAGAAGGAGAGGCGGCTGAGCACATTATATCTCAGTAAAAATTTTAATTTTTCGATTTCTATCCATTTCAACTTCCATTTCTATTCATGTGTGATTTATGCAGCTCATTTCCTGCAGCTCATTAAAGCACTTATCGCATTCTAAAAGTAAACTTGATTGAGATGTACTAGATAAAGTATGAACAATTTCTAATGTCCATGTTCTTTCCAGCCTACTTTTATGGCTTTTGCTTACTTTCTCTCATACTGACAAACAGATGCAGGTGCATATAACAACTAATTCCACAAAGTTCCACAAACGAAGTGTGTGCACAAGCACACTAACACGGATCAGATCCACTTTTTTTAATTAGAAGCAAAGCTGCCTCTCTCTCCTTGTTTTGTCTCACACGGCTTCCACTTGCGACTCTTTACAATTTGTTCATTGTGCCATGATATTAGGTGATTAAAAATCACCATATTGGAAGACGAGGAGAGGAGAGCGAAAAAGATATAAGAGAGAAATAAATGCTGCGGTTGCTTGACCGGCACCTGAGAAGAATATGGAATTTGCCAGATGCATCTGCGCGTGTCTGTGCTATTGATATTCTAAGCAGTTTGCATGTGGTGAAAAACCCCATCCATAAAATAAAGAGAGCAAATAGATAAAACAAAAATCACAAAAACAACCCCCTTGTTCTAATCTTCGTTGCTGGGAGCTATTTAGAAGTCAGGCTGATGGGCATTTCTCCAGTGTGTGGTAGCAATAACAAAACCCTTTCCCATCCACAATACAAAAACAACAGTGGTGATTCAAAGGGATATAAAGAGTCAGACTTCTATGCTAAAACAAGGGTGGTGAAGTGTATAAACTGATAAAATTCAGCAGGTGTTACTTCAAAACTGGCAAAAAGATAACTCATTAATATCATCTATTGGAAGGATAATGCATTCTGCTATCATCCAGAGTAGTAGTGTGTATCCTAATGGACAAAGAGGAAGCAAATCACAGCGGTGTTCCTGTAGCTGTACATGACAACAAATACAGCAGACCCTGCACAGTGGGGGGATACATGCTTGTTAGCTTCCACATAAACACCACTCCTCATACACAATGATGGCGATGATTACAATTCTGATCAGAGCGAGTCAATTATTCAGAGCTTGTTTCCTGTGAGGGTGGCAGGAAGGAATTTGATGAAAGCTCAAACTCGCACTGCCCCCTCGCTGCTGTGATCCATTTGCATTGCGTTCATTGCACGGAAAAAAATGTAATGTTCTCTGCCATAATAGAGTAGATGCACCTTGAATTCCAACACAGTTAGATAAAAAAACCAAACCACACGTAACAAATGTTTTCATGCAAATAACACACTATTCATACAGATAATCAGAGTGTAAAACTGTTGACTTATCATGTTCCAACGCAGCTATTAGGCTTTATTGTTAATAAACAGTGAAAGCAGCACACTGAAATCATTTTGCACATCAGGTTCCAATTTGTTATGATTGATGGCATTCAACATTATTGTATTGATAAAATATAAATTGTATGTACAGTAATTCAAGAAGTAAAAAGTAAAAATTATATATTAAATGTTTTATATTTAGATCTAAAATAACTATGACGTGGGGCAGTGTCATGCTCCGTTTGTCCATTTTATTGTGAAAATCCCTCTTATTTTGAAGTTTTATTGTCCCCGTCTGTGTGCACTTTGCTTTTCCCCAACCTGTTTCACCTGTGTCTTGTTTGTCACTTGCTTCCTGATTCCTCAGTGTATTTAAACCACACCCCTTTTCTTTGTCTTCGTTTGTCACCGATTCAACGCATACTTTTTGAGCTCTCCTCTCCGTCTAGTATTTGTTGTCATTTAGCAGTGGATTTTGTTCGTGCACGAGTGCTTCTGTGAAGCTCATAAACTCTGTTTTTTTGTACCAGTCGATCAATTTTTTTTTCCCAATCTCGTGTTTTAATAAAGACTGTTACTGTTACCACCATCCTACATCTGGGTACAGCCCTGTTTCGTTACAGATGGTAACTCAGAGTTAGAGAAAGGTGTCTTTCAAATGGAAAGTAGTGGGTTCAACTTTACTTCCTGTTGGATAAATTCTTGGTTTGGTCTCACTGGATGTTTTTGGAGAAAGCTGGTCAACTTGGAGGTAGACACATTTGTGTGTACTTGTTCATACTAATTTATGGGGTTTATGATGGTGATCCTGAAAATTGCACATTTGATTATAATATGTTTTTATATGTTATGTATGGCTACTGACTGTCTTGTTGTACTTTATCTGTAACTGTTCTGCTGCCTGTCTTGGCCAGGATACGCATGAAAAAGAGATTTTTAATCTCAAATAAACAAACGACAATAAAAAACAGTAAACAGATTATGGAGAGGAATTACAGAGATTTTGCTATTTTAAACAGACGGGTTTTGAATCTGGATTTAAAGAGGGGAAGAGAGTCAGAGTTGTGGATGTCTGATGGGAGTGAGTTCCAGAGATGGGTTTGCTCCCCATGCTTCTGAGGTGAATGGAGGAGGAGGATCTGAGGGAGCGGGAGGAGGTGGTGGAGGTCAGAGAGATACAGAGGGGAGAGGTTGTGGATGGCCTCGAAAGCATGCAGGATGATTCTATATTGAAATGAAATAAAAAGTCCATCTTTATGCCAACAACATTCACATTGATATGCCACTAAAACAAGGAAATGCATATGCTGTGAAAACACTACTAGAGTACATTTCAGAAATTAAGACATTTTTTGCACTCAAATGATAAAAAGACTGATGCTGTTTGGGCTCAGTGACACCTTCTAAGTTCAGCAACACAGAATCTGCTCGACTTGCTGCAGTCATACGCTCCCTCAAGTTCTCTCAGGTCGGCGGATCAGTCGTTGTTATTAGTCCAAGGCCAGAGGAAGCTTTGAAGTGAAACTATGCAATGAATTGCCTGAGCACGTCAGGCAGGCCGACTGACTTCCTGTTTTTAAGTCTTCTCTTAGTTTTATTGTCTTTTTGTTGTTGTTTTTATAATTGTAATTGTCCTCATGTCTGTCTGTACACTTTGGCAAATGTTCTTCTGTGGACTGCAAACTCTGTTTAATGCCTTAATTACAGAGGTGGAAAAAGTACTAAAATATTGTACTCAAGTAAAAGTACCAATACTTTGATGAAATATTACTCAAGTAGAAGTAAAAGTAGTCATCTGAAATGTACGCAAGTAGAAGTAAAAAGTAGTTCATTTGAAATGTACTTTAAGTAAAAGTTACTTAGTTACTTTGCGTGGGGTGTGAGGGTAGTAGAAATATGACAAGGGGTCAGAAATCCAAAACTATTTTGGAGCTCATGCGCCCGACGCGACACAGGATATTACGTCACTTTTGGCCACGCCCTCTATGTTCACGCACCAGTGCTGGTGATAATCACATCATCATTCGTCTGGTTCTTTTGTATATTTTCCCCCTGTAGGTTTTCATTGTGCTGAATTTTTATTTTTACTCAGTAACGGATAGGATTTATAAAGTAACTAAGTACAATACTTGAGTCAATACGTACTCAAGTAAAATACAAAATCCTGATTTTAAATTGTACTTAAAAAACACAAAATACACAAAAAAAGTATTCAATACAGTAACTTGAGTAAATGTATTTAGTTACTTTCCACCTCTGCTTAATTACATATCATAACATGAAAGTGTCGTTATTTACAATTTTAGATTAAGATCTATTTTGTTGGAGGAATATGGTAGGATGCATAAAGTCAAATCATTACACTCAGTCGACAACATTCATCTGCTTGAAGCTTGAAGAGGGAGAGGAGAGAACTGGAATGAGATTTACACATTGTTTAGCTGAGAATGTGGACAGCAGAGAAAATGTGTTGTACGGACCAAACCATCAATAACATTCTAACATTATGCATTATTTTGTATATTTTCAGATGTTGGACATTAAAAACACCGAAAAAGCCAATCTTCCACAGTATAACACATTTTTGTGTTGTGGTTATGTGTGTAGGAATGTATTAGAGGGAAAACATGGTGCAGCAGGAAAGAGGTCTACGATCATTGACGTCAAAATTGTCTATTTTTGTAAGTTTTGTTTACTTTGTTGAACTCCCGTCTCTTCTGGTTTCAGCCCTTCACTTTGTCTCCCCTCTGCTTATTTGATCACCTGCCCTGCCTTAATGAGTGTCACCTGTGCCTCATTAGTTACACCTGTGTCTCATTAGTCTCTACCCCCCACCTGTGTGTAATCTCACTGCTCACTTAGTGCCAGTCTGTGTTAAACATTTCAGCCTCAGTTGTTTGTGCTCCATGATTTCTGATTTTGTGTCGGATGGAACGGTAGATGATGGATGGATGGATTTCTGATTTTATTTTTAACGTAGCGTATATGCTTGTATACGCTATGTTACAACCACCAACATTTTTAACTTAGCTCAATGATTCTGTGCTTTGGTCTGTTGTACATTCGCTAATCCAAGCGTGATCATGCTATTTTAAATTGATAGTTCGGAATTTTGGACATAAGACCTATTTTCCAACTCAGCCGGTGCGATGGAGACGTCTGGAGACGTTTTCAAGAAATTTAATTCAGTTCTTCTAGTTGCCGAGTTCGCTGATGCTATGGCTAGCGCAAGTCAATGATACAAGTAAGCACGGCATTAAAAACACTCATACCCACTCCACAGTGCACCTGAGGCAAATCGATTGTAACGGCAGACTATCGATGTACATATCTGTGTTGATAGAATGTTTGAAATAAAAGCAACCTTGCAATTTGAAGGATTTATGTCTCGGCAGCGGCGGACTGATTCCGCTGCCGGAAGTATAGTGCTGAGAAAGTAGTCCCTCAAAAATCCATGCGATGCGACGTTAGTTTTGTTTCAAATATTATTCTATCAACACAGATATGTACATCGATAGTCTGCCGTTACAATCGATTTGCCTCGGGTGCACTGTGGAGTCGTTATGAGTGTTTTTAATACCATGCTAACATGTATCATTGACTTGAGCTAGCCATAGCATCAGCGAACTCGGCAACTAGAAGAACTGAATGAAATTTCTTGAAAACATCTCCAGACGTCTCCATCACACCGGCTGAGTTGAAAAATAGGTCTTATGTCCAAAATTCCGAACTATCACTTTAAGAGGTAGATCAATCAATGTGAATGATTTTGTCCATGAAAAACAAGGAATGTTTCTGTGATTATTGAATTCCTATTAATTCATTATTTGTTTGTGCATGAGTACACACTATTTCAAGCAATTTTGCGTAATCCATTATCAGATGGAGATAAACAAAAATAAACAATAATTGGGCAAACAAAGGCCAAAAAAATTATAAATAATAATAAAAACAATTGCATCGAAAAGCCTGTTAGCCTATTAGCTGACCTTTGGATATTTGTATTTTGAGGCCCGGTGTATTTAAGATGTAAATCATTAGTATTGAATAATTGTTTAGCTCAACAGTGTTGCTTTATTAACATGCAGATAATAATGCAATGATAATATCAGTGAAGTCACTTTTCCCCAGGGTTAAATTGCTTAACCTGGAGAAAACATGTAAGCTCCACATAGAAAGGCCCTTGGTTGTATGTGGTCGCAAACCCAGGTCTTTTTGCTGTAAGGCAACAATGCTAGTCACTATGTTCCCCTGTGGCCTCATGCTAAATTCCCCTCCAGTAAACCAGCAACAAATTTAACGTCCAGAGGTGATAGAAGTGGGGAAACAGAGACAGGAAAAAGAAAAAAACTAAATCAAAATAGAAGTAAACGTGTTGTGTGTTAAACAGAGTGTTTGTGGGGGGGGGGGGGGGTGGTTGTATTACATTAACAACTAGAAAAGCACTCGGAGTGCGCAGACGTCCGCCAAGGCAGCTCCTTGTTCCTCCTTTATGCCCAATTTATACTCCTGCGAGTCCGTCACCCCGTCAAGGGACAACGGAGACGGCAAGGGCTGCGGTTGATCCTCAGGACAGGCCGAGATAAGGCTGCTCTGTGCCGGCCACTGTGCGCATCAAGTGTCCATAGAGGCGGAGCTGATCACCGCCGGCAACGTCAACTATAAATATGTTATATCTTAATACACAAACCACATGTTTAGACTCTAAATGGCCAATTTCTTGCCTCAAATGATCTTAAAACTGCGTTCCGGGACATAGAAAAGTGAGAAACAGTCTTTCTCTCTCTGACGCCATTGCTCGCTGTAGCAAGAAGCACAACAACCTTGCGTAGCGACCCCTACTGATTGGGCGGGAAATTGCAGTGCACCACGATGGAGAGCTATGAAGGCTCGAGGGGTCTCCGTGGTTACACATTTGGATAACGCATTGCGCAGTCGGAAAAGTATTCTGTGGCCATTTACTTTCAACTTGGATGAGTAGGGGTGGGGTGTTGTCATTTCTAAAATTCCAATAAGTCACCATTGTGAGTTATTTTCAAAAGCTTTTGTTTCACAGACCACTTCCTTCTGTCACCTGCTTACCCGTTCTTTTCAGTATCTTTGTATTGAGGCAATTTTGCCCTGATTAAGTCTTTTTCTCTGCCGCTGCATCAAGCTTGATGTGGTGCTTTTCTGAAGCCCATCCCTGAGACCCCACATATACAAACACACACATGAACACCTCGGAGGCAGATGTGAGAGGCAGTTTATGAAGTCAGTGATCTATTGTTTTTTTCCCAAAAGGATTATGACAGCTTTCAAATCTGTACCCATTAGCACTATAAGTGTTTGAACTACCATTAGGGGACTCACAAAAAACTGGAATGGTTCTCTTTTCAAAGAATTCATCAAGAAGACAAAAAGGCCTGTTGGCACATTTGATACTGGCTTATTGCAGGTTCAAAAGTGAATTTGTATCTTGAGGGGAAAAAACAGCTTAGTAAATAAATCACCTCACATTCTTTGGCATCTTCACCCCAGAATCTGATCCCAGTACAGTGTGTGTGATGTGCATCACTGTGCTGAGACTTTCCCTTGAATTTCAGTAAAAGTTTTGTTTGCTTTAGTGACTGCATAATTGGACTAACTGTGGCAAGTACTTACTTTAGTGTGTCTGTGCTTATATTGTCATAAAAATAAGTTCACTTATTCCAAGATTCTCTGACAAGCTCTAAACACAATCTGAGGAAAATTATGTTTCCAGATTCATGATCACAACACATTTTATAATAATAAAACATTTTTTATTATATTTTTAAATGTTTTATTTATTTAATTTGTCCCTTTTTGTAATAAACTAATTAATGGAACAGTTTCAGTGTGGCAGTTTTTTTGGCACAATATTTTTGATAATGTTATTATTCTCTTATATTCATTACACTTTTCTCCTTATCAATCACGAACATTTGTTATTAATTTGCTAAGATTAGTGCTGTAGATTTGACTATTATTTAAAGTCATATTTAACAGTATGACACCATGTGATGCTAGCAGCCTCACAGAAAATAAAAGTCAATGGTCAAGGTGGAGAGAGAGAGTGTCTATTTCACTGAAATACATTATAGGTCTGTGAGTCAGACCTATAATGACCATCAAATGGTACAAATCTGAAACACATTTTGTCATTCATTTAAAACCCTGCGGCACCAGGTAAAAGTCCAGATACCACCACGATATGTCTTCGGTCTTTTCAGAACGATACCCATTTAATTGTGGATGCATTTCTCTCTGAGCCAAATTGGTGGACAGGCAAATCAACCACCAACCAACCATCCACAGCCGCTGGAGATGCTATGAACAAAAGCAACCCACACATCCAATTGATTGTGCCCTTATGGCTGAGGTGTTTAAGGTCAATTTGAGCATCTGTTCCCCTCTTCCCGACTTCATGTGCTGACACCGAGAAAAAACAACACATGTGGGTTAACATCCCGTTTGTTTTAGAGCAGGAAGTCATTTTAACAGATAATCCAATAAGCCGGTGCCATCCTGTCCCTGGCAGTGAATGAGAGTAGTAGCTTGGTGGGGGGGGGGCTTGACAGGAAGAGCGTCTCCTCACCTCTCCAAGCCCTACTGGCGCTCCACAGCCACAGCTACTGCCTCCTGCCAAGTCATTCATTAACCACAGAGAAGGGACTGCGGGGAGAGATAGGAAGATGGGGAACGGAAGATGAGGGTTGCTGCGTCTCTGTGGGAGAGAATGAATAAATAGATAGATGAGATAAAAAGAGAGAGAGAGAAAGACAGCTGTAGCTTGTGGAGATGCATAACCAATTCGGTCCAAACACAGTAATCCAAATGCTTTTCTTATTCATACATCCCGTTGTCACCTTCATCAATCACAATTGCACTGTTCCTTCTCGATTCAACCAATATTTGAATATTTGACGACAGACTGCCGCCCAATGTCAGGGCCTGAAAAGCACTCACGGCGGTGTAGCGCAGGGAATTTAAATGACTGGTGAGGAAAGCATTCAAAGTTTCTCCATGGATGACCTGTTTGTGTTGGTGACTCTGGGAGGATAAGCTGGATCTTATAATTCAAGCAAACAGTAGAGATAAGATAAGAGCTGCATGGTGCAAAGTGAGCGCATAATGCTGAGAGAGTGGAGGAGAGCGGAGAGGAGGACGAGTGACAAACTAGAGGAGAGAAGCTGTGTGATGTTAAAGTAGGAGAGGCAAACAAAACTTCTGGACTTGTGAATTTGGAGGTGAGAGAAGAAGGTGAGGGAGTTGGGGGGTTGTTCACAAGAAAGAGGGAGAAGAGGAAGAGGCAGAGGAAAGGCCATGTCTGTTAGATGGGAGTAGCATAGTATTGGAGTTGTCAGCCAGAAAAGTAAAAGAAAGCCACAGGAAGTGGAACACAAGGCTTTTTAATTTCCTTACCATGAATCTTCTCACCTTTATGGTATATCCATCATACACACACGCACACACAGAGGAAACACTCTGATCCCACGGTGAGAGCGAATGCAAAATGCCACTGCTTAAACTACAGCCACCGGTTCTGCGCTGTTCTGCTCCTGAGCAGGAGCCGGCTGTAGATGGCACTGTAGCACTGCAAAAAAACCACTGTTTTGTCATCCAACCACACACACACACAAACACATGCTCACAGAGTACATACATGTGCTTGGAAACACATGCTCCTGCGTATGTGAGAGAATGCATTTATTCCTGTATTCATAAAAACAAATGTGTTTTTGTGATTCAACCCAGTGTGTGCAGTTGTGTGTGTTCATGTTTCACGAGTCTCCTATACATATTTCCACAGAGATGTAGTGAAAGTGTACTGTATATATTTTTATCAGTTTTGCAGTGTCACTGGATAATAATGCAGGGATGATTTTCTTTCTTCCGCTGTGTTTGTGTCAGACAGAAGGCGATGACACACACCATGATTCATGTACACGCACACACATGCAAACACAAGTCCATCCACATGCTACCGAGATTTATATCCTGTTTGTTGCCATCAGTCTTGTATCAAATAACACTTAAACTGTCAGTGTAACGTTCTGTAAAATGTCACTCGAGCTTGTTGGATGCAGACGAAGTCAGCGCCCCAGCTCCTCTCCCTCGCCTTCTGTTTTATGAGCCGACATGTTCAGCACTCACATTGATACAATATAGAGATTAACAAAAAGAAGAAAAAAAGAGAGAAAGAAAACCCAGAGGGAAAGACAGTCAGATTCCAAGAACAAGTGTAAGAAAGTGTGAAATGCAGATAATGAGAGAGAGAAATCGACAGCAAGTCATGCTGAAATACCGGGCCTGTCCCTCTCCAGCTTGGAGAGTTGTGTTCAGAGACGCTGCGTGTTCTGTTGCGTTAAGTAGAGGAGAGAGGAAGGTTGCTGGAATAGATGACTCGCTCAAGGCTGAACACACGCGCACACACACTCGGAACAGATGCAACCACAGCACTTCCTTAATAGTGTTCCTTGCACAGTAATAGTGGGAATACATCTGCAGGGTGAATGTGTGTGTTACGGCTTGATACTCGGTCTTGGACTCAAATGTACGAGACGTGAGCAGGTTTCAAAAGTTTATTGCTTCGTACAGCAATTCAAAATAGCAACCGAAAAACAAGCGAAACAGGCTCAACTACTCCGCTAAAAACAGAAAACAAAACTACAGCCTTGCTACGAAAAACAGAAAACAAAACGACAGCCTTGCTGCGAAAAACGGAAAACAATACGAAAGCTTTGCTGCGAAAAACAGAGCATAAAAGACAGCCTTGCTGCGTAAACCTCATAAAAGAGAGAAAAAAACCAAGACATGACCTGGGAGCATGGATTTCAGCCTATTTGAACTCTCAACTTTTGAGCTTTTGAAAGTTTGAGTTCTCTGACGTGCAGGAGAAGGACATTCATACAGTTTGTGTGTGTGTGCACACATTCATATTAAGAGGGATAATTGAAAATCTCTTTGAAAATTATAAAGCACAGCTGGGTAGTTTCTTTCTACATCTGATACTTTGATACCTGTTTGAGTACTAAACACATATAGACATATGGCACATACATGATTTCAAATTATTGGTGCGTGTAGTTTGCATGTTCTCCCCCGTGTGTGCATGGGTTTTTACCTGGTTCTTCAATTTCCTTCCGCAGTCCAAAAAACATCAACATCAATCATTTATTGACTAGCCAAATTGGACACTCAAAATTGTCCGTAAGTGTGAATGTGAGAGTGTGTGGCGGCACAAGGACTTAACTATTACGCCAAACAAAGCCACCCTGGGGTTTTCACCATCTTTTAACTTCTTATCAATTAAATGAGGCACCCAGTTTAATTTTGTAATGGAGGCAGAGACAGCATATCTGGTTACAAAAAGGTATTTATTAATCTCAATTTTAAAAGTATTAAAACTTCAATATTTAAGAAGTCACTCACGTCGGGGGCAAAAAAGGGGACCAATCAGGGCTGAGACTTAGTGGAGGTGAGATGGGTCCAAAACAAAGGGGATGCCAGGAACACCACATTGAAGTTAATAAAAGTTAAGCAAAATCAACCCGAAAAGTGCAAAACACAAGAGGGACACCGCCACTGGGACACCAATCACAAATAATTACAACTAATCACAAAAACACAAGAAGTCAGGAATACTTAATGGGTCAAATCTCTAATAATAACACAATATCAAATATAATTAACAACATTAACATCAAATGAAATTATCCTGCAACCTGCAAAGACCAACATAACCGTAAAGCTAACATAAATCAAAGTTTCAGGTTGCAGTGAAACCAATTTAAAAAAAAAAAAAAAAAGCTGTGGAAGATGAATGAATGAAAGGTGGAATTCATTGTTTGCAGACTATTAGTGGGTAGTAGCCAAAACATTTACTCAAGTAAAAGTACTTTGAGACAATAATTACTCAAGTATAAAAATGAATAAAAGATGGGGTCTTACGCTTAGTCAGCTGTAGAGAGCAGCCGGAAGCCGGGCAGGCAGCATTAGAGCACCGCGACTGCAGGTGCAAATATAAGGCTGAATCCCAATTCCACCCCTTAGCCCTCCCCCTTCCCCCTACCCCTTTGTCGGAGTTCCCCTTGGCCCTCAAAACAGAGTTCAGGGAGCTAGGGGTACGAACTTTCCCCTAAGAAATGAGACACACCTCCATTACGTCATCACGTCGTCCGGACTTGACGCTCGCGGACTGCTACATCACTGTCAGCTGCTAACCAACGACATCGGCGGCGACGCTGTGAGGAGTGTTCACACACACAGTTACAGCGACTGCAGACCCGCTGCATTACCATAGCCACACACACACACATGGTGTCGAGGGAGAAAGCTGCTCGCAGACAGAGCGGAGTAGAGCGGGGACAGAATCTCCTGTTCTGTCCTGAAGACGTAACTGTGCACTCCGGCACAATTTGTTAATGTTAAAAAAATAGCGATAGCAGCTACCTAACCACTTACGAAAGGAACGCCGTAATAGCATCGGCTACGACCAGCTAGTAATTCAAAACAAACTTGACTAGTGATTCAGAAACACCGTTGACAATTGAAGAAGACCACAATACAATCATTACACATGACATGTCATAATTAAAATGCTGAAAATACATTTGTGCGAGTCTTTAACGGACGACTTTCAAACTTCGCTGACAGGTGACGCGGCGTAGCCTAAGTTTGTCTCGATGTAGCGTGAAGCCAAGCAGTCATTCAAAGTAACGAGGCAAAGCTAGCGGGGAGCAGTCAAGCAACGCAGCTGTTTGCAGTTAGCAAACTGCTGTTAGCAGCAGAGGGCTTAGGGAGCCAGCTCGCCTGATCACAACACGGCCAGAACTTCCAGAAGAACTGTAGCGGAAGTGGGGTGCAGAGCTGGAGCCAAAGTGAGAGCCAGCGCAAGGAGGTACAACCCAGCAGTACCTGCGATAATAACCACATCAAACCGGGACTGTTTTACAACCTTCCACCAATATAATAATAATAATAATAATAATTATACATTATATTTAAGGCGCCTTTCAAGACACTCAAGGTCGCCGTACAACAACAAAATAAAAAATAACAAAAGGTAAGAGCAACGGGTAGAGAGTTAGAGAGTTAGAGGCAGTAGGCCTGTTAAAAAAATGTGGCTTTTCAAATAGGATTCGAAGATGGCGAATGCGACGGGACCGTATCTATGTTCCCCGGGTCCTATGTTCCCCGCTTTTTATGTGGCCGAGGAACATAGGACCCTTTCTCTAACCCTAATCCTAACCCTACCCTTTTTAAAAAAAAGGGTCCTATGTTCCCCTGTCACATACAAAGTGGACCTTTTTTGGGAAAAACGGGGAACATAGGACCCGGGGAACATAGGTACGACCCCAATGAGACAATGTTCCTGATGCCGGGGGGGAGGGAGTTCCAGGGGCGGGGGGCAGATCGGCTGAAGGCTCTGGCCCCCATGGTGGTCAGACGGGCAGGAGTCGCAATGAGGCTGATAGATGAGCCAGATCAGTTTGACAGACGAGATCTTCCAGGTCTCGCGATAATTTATCGCGAGACCTCCTCCTCTTCCGGTGAGACGGGGCTGACTGGAGTAAACAAACCCAGGTGGTGTAGCTTCATTGAGCTGAGAGAAATCATTAAGTTGTTGCCACGTCTCAGTTAGACATAAAAAGTCATACTAGCGGTCGAGGAGCAGGTCATGGAGCAGACGTCCTTTGCTTATGAGAGAACGGATGTTAATTAAACCTACTTTAATGTTGCAACGGTCGTTGGATAAGCTAACGTTAGCCGCCACTCTGGGAATGCGAGCTAACACACTGTGGTCCACTTTGCGGGCAGAGATTCTCGGTCGGCGGCGTTTCGTGGACCAAATGGAGTTTATGGCAGTGGAGTCATCAATGTGGAAGCTTCGTCGGGAACCACGGTGAACGTATTTCAGATATGGCAGGCGAGCGATGTCCGGATAGAATCGCAGCATCGGCAGTTGGATGAAACCGAAGCTGGAGGAGCTCAGCAGCTGTGTATTGGAGTAGGGCTGATGATGGATTTAATAAGATAGACATAATAGTCCAGAGGAGAACAAGCCTCACAGGCAGGTAAATCCGCATGATGAACGAGTGAGAGGCACCAGGAGATAAAGGTCGGGAGGAGTAAGAGCGCCACGAACAGGAAAAAGACGTCCATAAAGATAAACACACACAGTGCTAACAGCAGATCCTTTGCAGAGTCAGGATGAAAAAAGTTCAGATAACAGTTAAGATCAGAAAGGGGGAGCCGGAGAGCAGCGGCAGCTGGCATGTCTGATCACAACCTGGTCCAGCTTCCTGTTGCCACCCGCTCAGTGAGGAGTACACAGGAGGCTGACATGGCTCTGCAGGACTGCTTTGATTCTAAAGTTTTGGATGCGCTCTGCATGCCACATGGGGAGGACATCACCTCCATGACAGACTGCATCACAGAATATATCAGGTTCTGTGAACACACGCTTCTCCCTTGGATCACCGGGTATCAGAAGACCCTCCTCAACAAAAAGAAAGAGGCCTTCAGACATGGAGACCAGGAGGAAATGAGAAAGGTACAGCATGACCTGAAGGAGATGCTGAGGCAGAGCAAAGACACCTACAGGAAGAACCTGGTCCAAACTCCAGCAGAACAACATGAGGGAGTTGTGGTCCGGCATGAAGACCATCACCGGATTCAACGTGAAGGAGAAACTGACAGAGGGCACCGTTGAGAGGGCTAACCAGCTGAACCTCTTCTTTAACAGATTCAGCTCACAGACTTCAACACAGTCCCCTGCTGCTTCTTCCACGTCACAAGTTCTCCGATGACTCAAGCTCAAGACAGTCATACAGACTACGTGTATGTCTGTACGTGTGTCGATATTAGTCGGTCATGAGTGACAACAGTCTTGACTTGTTCCCTGACACAATGTCACAAAGTGGTCCAATCGACAGAGATCATTTCAGTAGTTTGATTATTAACTTGGATGGTGTGAGAGCCTGTTTCTGCTGTTTTTTCTAAGCATAACTTACTTTATCACTAGGCGACAATCTGGTGTAGTACGAGGAAAACATATCCTTTTTTTAGCCGTCTGAATTCGTACATGAGAGCCGACTAACTTCACGACGACACTGCTACTTAAACGCTGATTGGTGCCCTTCTGCACCCGCGCAGCGCGCGCATCCGCAATGATTGTGAACAACCAAGAGCCCTATAGAGAGGAGTGGTTTCTCCTTTTTGCCACAAGATGGAGTACCCCCTAAAGTGAGCACTGCTCAGTTGTAAAGGAGGTAAAGGTTCTATAGCGATTTTGTCTGAGAGCGTGGTTTCATTAGCTCGCATGGTTGTTGGTAAGCAAGCAAACCAAGCAAAACAAAGCAGAGCAACAGACCCATAATGCATTCTGACAAAGTTTGACCCTGCAGAGTGAATGAGAAGTGTCCACTAGTGGATGCTGAGCTATTTCCGTTGATTAAGTCATACAAGAATACACCTAAATAAAAACTGCGTAGCCGCTGAAGTTTGTGAATCATTTTGTAGATCTTTTTTTTTTCTGTGTGTCTAGGCAACAATATGTAATTGAAACAATCATATACTAAGGCATAAGGCCAAATGAGGGTCATTTTCCTTGCAATGACCCATTAGTTAAAGTCTCTGACTTGGAAAAGTATGCATGATTCATGAGCGAGCTTGAGAGCCAATCCTATTTTTAAGTCCACACTGAACCAGTCATTTCCATAAATTTCCTTGGTTTGCATATGAGTGCAGACTGTTGTGTGAGCCTCAGCCAAAGGGCCAGAGGTGGAAGTGGTCCACTTGTGTTGAAAGACTCTTGATGTGAAATAGCTCTCCTTTTCTTGTTTCCTCTTTTCCTCCATTTCTCCACCACATTGAAGTTCTACATTGCAAACCTTGGCCCAGCTTTGCCCTTCCACCTGCACATTCTCTATCTGGCCCTCTTACCTACCTCATGCTGTTATACCTCTATCAAACACCACTCTCCTATTTAACCTCCCTCCACCCTTCAGTCTGTCTATTCTTATTCCACAGGATTTTTCTTCCACTCTGCCCTCACTATCTTAATAGTTCCCCCCTCTACTCCTCCTCCTCTTCACTTTATCCCTCCAACCATCCGTCATATCCCTCCATCCCATTTTTATTTTTAATCCATATTCATGTAATTTCTATATGGCAGCCCAGGGCTGCTGTTAGGGACTGTAACTTTGTGTTAAAGGTCTTGAAAGTCTGCCTGATTTACAGTAATAACTTGGGATATGTCCAGAAATACCATTATCAAAGCACGAGGAGAGCGAGAGAGAGAAGCACACACACACACACACAGAGAGTTATTTTCTACCGCTGCTGTAACTATCAAGTTTACAATCCAAAAAATATGACTTTTGCTTTGAGTGTGGTCCGTTTTTGTGTGTCTTCTATGTGTATATTTTTTCTTTCAATGTTGACAAAAAAGAGCCATGAATTCAGACAATTTGCTCAGAGTTACAATACCTAAACAGATACTGGCAGAAAATAAAGTAAAAATCAAAGCTTGTTTGATACACAAGGTGTCATTGTTTAAGCCCTGCAGTAAGTCAGTGGGATTTGATATAAATGAAGAAATTAGTTCTGAAGAATTAGCTCTTATCATCAGGGATCACATGATTTCTGCTATCATGGCCAGTCTTCATATGAACACCAGTGAGGCCAGACAGCACATGATAACATGCAATCAATAATACAACAACAATACACACACATACTGTATGGATAACTCCACATGCACATGACACATATAATAGAATAAAATGCATCAGACATTGACAATGCACTGTAATCTGTGTATTATATGACTATCCAACAACCACCAGCATGGAAATATTCAGCTTTAAGGTCGTTAAATTTTAAATAAATATGGGTAAAATTTCAAGCTACTTTAATAAAGGCATAATTATCTGTAATTGTATAACATAAAGAAGAAATAAACAACCTGCAACATGACTTAGCCTAACTGCTGTTGCTGACATTCTTTGAAGTATGCAATATATAGAGTTTTGGGAATTTATCAGATTTTACATTTTTATATCTCCAATGTCCGGTGATTTTGATCAAGATTCACCTGATACTGAGTACCGTATCAAATCAACCTATTAAATATCAAGAGATTCAGAAGTGCAAATGTCCAATTGTAAATCAATAATGTTAAATAACAAGTGGAACAACACAACAATGACCCAAAGACTACAAGACTTACTACAAGCAAAGAGTTTTCACACATCCTCCCACACCTCAGACCTGGACATCACTCACAATCTGTAGCTCTTATGCTGAACTTCAATCTCAGAATGTGAAATTATTTGGCCGGATACAAACAGAATTCAAAAGCTGTGATATATTTCTGATATAGCATGAAACAGCACAGTTGATTAAAGTCTTATTTTTAATGTCTGATAGCTGCAGGTGTTATATTTCATGCTTTTCACTTCGAAAGTCAAAAGAACACAGACTTGATAGAAGTGCATGGACAGATGACGTGTGGCTAACTGTAAATGAACTTGAATTGAACTACATCAGTATTTGCTAATAAAAGAGCGCTGCAAAATTTGACACTTTAAACTCAAGCTTGTCCCAGTGTTTGTACTCTGACTAAACACATCCAATCGAGATTAAAATGGAAATTGATTTTACCTGGAGACTGTGGGTTTACAAAACACATCAGCGATAAAGATTTCCCGAGCAGATTGATTGTTTATTTATCATATGCCTTTCATACAGCCTCGAGGGATGTTGGAAAGAGGCTTCAAAATTAATTCTTGCAGCCCTTTCTAAATCCTGAAAATCATCTGTAGCCCTTCAACCAAATCTCTGCTCAACATACAAGACTTACAGGTCAACGGGGTTCACGAAACATTTGAACAAAATTCAAATACATCCTTAAATGTGGGGTTTCTTACCTTTTGTTACTGTACTTAAATGTTTTATCTCGTTTCATCAGCCTGACTCGGCACTACAAGTTAAAGGTGAAGTAAGTAGTTTATAGTGACATCTAGATGAGAGGCTGAAATTTACAACAAAGAACTGCTCCTCTGCTCACCCCCTCCCTTCCCTGAGCGCTACTGTATCCTCAGCCGGTCAAATGTCGTCCTTGTCGTCTTTCTCCGTGTCAGAAGATGAGGTTCGTGAGGCGAGAGAGAGGGCGAGCTACCACGGCAGTAGCAGACGAAGCGGAGAGAGTGGAGGCGGGACTTCCGCTACAAGTAAAGCGTCGCTTGATTTGTTCTCTCGCGTTTGTCTATACAGGATCCGGTAGAAACATGGCGTCGTGGCAATGCAGTAGCGGCCCACGACCATGTTATTTTACATGACCGCAGCATTGCACCTCTCGGTGTACAGCCTGCCAGGAATTATTTGAAGAAGAGTTACTTTATTACATACATACATACATACATTAATCAATTTGCTATAAACAACACACCACCATGATCAAAAACTGTGGTTCCGCTGGCACCAGTCAGCAAAGTCCTGGATCAGTTCTCTGAATTCCCTGTTGTCGTCATCCGTGATGAGTCCGATGATGGCAGAGTCATCAGAGAACTTCTGCAGGTGGCAGGTGGGGGAGTTGTGTTTTAGGTCAGCCTTGTACAGGGTGAACAAATAGGAGCCACAACTGTTCTCTGTGGAGCCCCTGTGCTGTAGACCACCGTATCTAGACATAGTCCTCAGTCCTCACGTACTGCGGGCGGTTGGTGAGGTAGTCCAGTATCCAGGTTGTAAGGTGGTGATCTACTCTGGTGAGTTCCAGCTTGTCTCTCAGAAGAAGAAGAGGCTGGATGGTATTGAAAGCACTGGAGAAATCAAAGAACATGATCTTCACAGTGCTCACAGGCTTTTCCAGGTGAGAAAGTGGTCGGTGCAGGAGGAAGATGATGTCAGGTTGGTAGGCAAACTGCAGCGGGTCTATGGATGGTCTCACTAGGGGCCAGAGGTGAGCGAGGACAAGGCGCTCCAGTGTCTTCATCAGGTGTGATGTCAGTACTATCGGCCTATAGCTGTTGAAGTCCTTCAGGTGCGGTGTCTTTGGTACCGGTACCACGCAGGACATTTTCCACAGCTGTGGAAATCTTCCCAGCTTCAGGCTCAGTTTGAAGACATGCTCCACAATCCTGCAACAGCTGATCTGCACAGGACTTGAGGAGCCTGGAGCTGATGTGGGAGGAGGCGGGGGAGGGGGGGGGGCAGGAGAAGTAGTGCTGGCTGGCAGTGGACTGAGTGTTGTGAGAACAGCGGTGGGGGGGCGAACCACAGGGGGTGCCGGCGAGAGGGGCTGCAGCAGACATGGCTGGGATGGGGTGGCTGAACGAACCTGTTTAAAAATAGGTTCAGGTCATTCCTGTTCCTCCATCTTCCTCCAGTAGCATTTCTTCCCCTCTCTGATCTTCCACCTCAGCTCCCTCTGTACAACCCTCAGTTCCAAAAAAATAGTGTTTCCTGACCTAAAGGCCCCCTTTTTCTCCTTCAGGAGGGCCTTTATGTTTGGATTAATCCAGGGTTTGTTGTTGGAGAAGCACCATACAGTCATGGTGGGTACGGTGTTCTCCACACCGAAATTGAAGTATTCTGTGATACAGTCCATGAGGTTGTCGATGTCCTCCCCATGAGGATCACAGAGTTCATCCCACAGTCATAGCACAGCAGTCCTGTTCACGGGGTACATCGGGTCTCTCCTGGAGCGGCACAGCAGTGTTGCAGAGCACTGACAGCTGATCCAGAGTGTAAACAAGGAGTCCCCTTGAAAGAAAAGTACTAAAAGTCTCCATACTGCACTGATGTTAGTGCAAAAGAGTGCACAGAAGGCAAAAAGAATAATTTAATAAAAAACTACAAAAAGGGGAAAACAGCTCAACGATGAGTGGCGCTGCTGTAACTGAGGGCACTCAGGGCGGCACATGCGCGCTCAGGGATTGCACACATTTTCTGGCAGTCAGCCTTTGCTCTTTCACAGCATCTACACTTCAGGTTTATAAAATACATTGTATAAGAGCAGAGTGTGTTTTCCCATGTTTCTCTGCATTTTTACTCACAGTGCTCTTTAAATCTTTCAACATGCCTCACTGTGAAAAAGTTTCTGATAGCATTAAAGGCTAATGTTGAGAGAGTTTATAGAGCGGCATGTGCATCAGCACTAGTGATCGAAAATGCACAGTTGGTTGTTCTTCACTCATTTTTGCGCCTGCTGTCCAACATTAGCTACTCAGTTTGTTTTAGATACATCACAGCTGCTGCATTAATGGGTATGGATTTATTTTTTGTTTTAACAGACATCAAGGTGGAGACAGATGTGGCTTAAGTAAAAGTAACACAGCGTCATCACAACAGAATAGCTGTATTTTCTGTATAGACTTTGTATATCCTAGACAATGATTGTAAGCATACTATAATATTGTCAGAAAATGACCATCATATGATAATTTAATCATATATGTATCAATTCATAGCCTACTATTGTCTGTAGCCTGGTACTCTCATCCTACCAGCACTTCAAGCAATTGGAATCAGCTGGGTTTTGTTACAACTACTTCAACTCAAGGGCTGTCCACATCAAAATGAGTCTAAGTGTATGCATACATTTATTTTATAGTATTGGAATCCATGGTATCCATATGGAAACAGCATTTCAGTTACCCTGTTTTCACATAGACAACCAATGCACTACCTTGGGAAAACGATGACATCATAGTCCCACTTCTCTCTTGCACTTGCATTCACTGTCTCCGTCACTATCTTCGTCGTCGTCCTTGTTGCCATCCACCTGTTGTATGTGGAGATTAGGTCTGTACAGTAATCTGTGTATACTCACCAAAACCAGACAATTTCAGACATGCCATGGTCAACATCAACTATGATGGAAGAACAATAATAAATCATAATATATTCTGTTTGAATAAAGCTGTAGTTACAATCAAAGTTTTCACACAGCACACATGCTTTATGATCAACGTCTTCTTCTCCGTTTCTTCTCTGCGTACAGGCCTGGCATATGTACTACAGTGTTTAAAGTTGTTTTGTACTACATTAATAACTATTAAAAAACACAAAAATATATATATTCAATAAATTATTTACATTTCTGTCAAAGTACGTAATTTATTTATGTATTTTTAATAAGGAATAATATTTATTACAAATATAATTTAGAATATACAACAGCAACACCTTTTTAGGGTTTTTAAATTCATCTTGACTAGAAATCCTGCATACAAGACATACAGTATGTACTTTGATATGATGGCTTTTGCATTGTTCCTGCCAAATAAACCTAAGTTTAAGTCTATAAGTCTTACAATAAGTGGGTTAGGTTTTAAAATACTATATATTAGACTCATGGAATTATCATTGGTCTGTGAAAAAAGAAAAAAAAGAAAAGTCAAAAGGAAATGTCACATAAGAGGGTCCATAACTAGAACCTAATAATTTATCATAGTGCATAATACATTAAAGATTTTCTTGATTAAGCACATATGATGCATTTTCACACATTTGTTCATGAGGTGTTGCTTGCTTGTGAGTGCGACCGCTTTAATTACTTCTGCCCATGTGGAGCTTTATGGTTAATGTTTTATGCCATTCTCCACCACTCTCAACCCCCCAAAGCAGCCATCACACTATGTGCATTTTTAATGAGTGTTGCTTGATTAAAATTTTGTTGAATATACATAAATGCAGTGCAGTGACCTTTCTGTGAATCTCTGAAATTCACCTTGAGATTCCAGCTTTAATGGTGAAATTAATTGGAGAGGTCAAAACGAGACAAGCATTCAAAGATTCACCCAGACCCGCAATGCAAACATCTAGGCATCACACGTGTGCATGCACACACACTTTATAATCCGTTCAGAGGCTTTTGGTGTAACAAATAACACCATTTTAAAAATGGCCAGATGAAGAAGGAGTTTCCATCTGATCCCAAACAGTTAAGACTCAATTAAAAGTTTCATCACTCTGCTAATGACAAATTACATGAGTGGAATGAATGATTGAGAGACAGAGAAGGGGGCACACAGTCCCTGATTACTTTTGGAATAAGGGGAACTATCAGGTCCAGTTTGGGAAGATGGCACACACGCGACAGACATCGAAAGTCTGGACACATTTTTGCTCACTTTGCCTAACACACACACACATAAAGACGCTCACAGAAGCAGCGACTTGTCACTGTAATACAAAGCCTGTCCTGCTAACAAGAAGTAGGGGCAGTTGTGGGGCAAGCATGAGGGATTTAAAAATCAAGAGGTGAGAGACAGATAGAACGACAGCAAACCCCTGAGCTGTAATGAGCCCACACCACTCTATCCCCCACCTCCACATTTTTTTTCAATTCCTCGTTTCCTCCACTTCTGTCCCTCTGATGAAAAGAGGAAAGGTAGACAATGGAAGCTATCAATGAAGCACAATGGGAAATGGTTATTGTGAGGCGTCGTAAAACTGCTGTTGGCTGAGTGGATACATGACTGGCAGGAATGAAAGCAAAAAAAAGAGAAATAATCTATGACTACTTTAAGTGAAATTACACCCTACACTTAGACAGTTTCTTAAAAAGAGAAAAGAAAATGGCTGTTGGCAATGATAGCACTGAGAAAAAGAAAACGATTTGCCATAATGATATCATTTCTCAACTGAATGTTTTCAGAAGGTGCCAAGACATAGCTAGAGCCTGCCGTAGTATTTGTTACGTATCTGTATTCATTTACATAAATCCAAAGCCTGACCTTTTGATCTACCACATACATCGGTCTCAGTTACACTTGGTCTTAGCAAAGGGGAAGACTGGTGCAAGGCTTGGTACAATCACAATGCCATGGTTCCCAAACTGTGGTGCATGTTTCACCAGTGGTACTTGCTATGAAAAGTGTGAGAGCCACTGCCTTAAGCCCATGACACCCTTCCCCAGTGGTCAGTTGATAGTAGGCCTTGGCGATCAACTGAAAATGTACAGATACCGATTTACCCATGTCGCTGTTTTTTTTGGCTGTGTGTGTAGTTAGGCAGGCTACCGGTATGTTCATGTCCCTTTGAGATGCTTGGCTGTGTACAGCGTGTGGAGTCACGTGACTCCATGCCCTCCTGTCTCTAACTTTATCGTTTATTTATCATTATCAAGGTGAGCTGCTCAATATATCGTGATATTTGAGGCCTTTTTGCCCATCCCTAGCTGATAGCAAACAATGCTGTACTGTCACACTGCCCCATTTGGCATGTGACAAGCAACAGGCATGCATGGTCTATAGAGACCTGATGTTTCAGGTGCCTGTAAGATGCGTTCAAAATGTGTCTGTTTTTACTGCCAGATGCTTCAAATAAGAGAGAAAATACTTATTAATACGTTTTTTAAATACTTAGAAGTCATTAAAAAACAGAACTCCCTTCAGCACACTGTTATTAGAGAACATTAAATAAAGTAGATAATATTAAGTCATTTACAAATTCAGTGTTTAACATGGGACATTCTAAGAACAGCAGTAAAGTGCTTCACTGAGAACATGAAATACAAATATTCAGATAAAAAAGCACATAATCAATGTGTTGATATAAATGCAACTGCTTGCATTTACTATTAGGAACCACACAAAGATGAACTTTCTCCCTGTCAAATTCATCTGATTTCAGCACAAAGTGACTGCAGGAGGGCTGTGGCTATCCCGGCTTCCAATCAGAGCCTCAGCACGCTGCAAAGTGAAGACCCTCAGGTTAAACTCAACAAAAGAGGTGAGGAGGTGGTGGTTTTAATGTGCAGCAGTAGCCACCAGCGTAAATGGAACAAATACTTTTGTTCTTAGCACAAAATAAAGTTCAGACTCTTATTGGAGGAAGCTGCACAACAGCAATACCAACAAGATAAAAAAAAAACAGGCCTTGGAGCTCATTTGGGGTTATTCAGGGTTTAATCTTGGGTTTGGTTGTTTTCAGACATTTACTTGATCTGAGTATTGCAAACATGATGCAGTATTTCTGTCTTCAAAAGCCTGCATGCACGTCATGACAACATAACAGCTTATGAAATGCCAGAGCAAACATCTGGAACGATGGGAAAGAGGCTGGTTCAACATGCTGTTGTGTTGTAGTATTGTTCATGTAACATGCAGCCAAGGTTCTCCATGCCTGTGTTCCAGAATATAAAGTCTATGGTGTTCAGCTCTTATTATGTATGTGGAAGAAAGAAAACATATTTTCCAATTACACTGTAACATGTTTCTAAAATGTTCAATTAACAGAAAATAAACATGTTATTTTTGTTTAAACATAAACAAAAACTTGCCACGATCAATTTAGTTTCAACAGAAAATTAAGTTTTTTTGTTTTCTTTTAGACCCCCCTCAAATTTTGCCTTTGGGGTTTCAGGGGGTCTCCAATGTTAATATAGTATTATAGTCCAGAACCCCTCGTATTTCGCACAGTGGCTTCTAACCGAATCTCTGTGGTTAGGAATTGATTTTCACTCCTGTGTTCCTGTTTGTTCTTTAAGATATCATCTTTTTTTTGCTGTTTACTGATCACTTTTAGCCTTATCACACATGTGATAACATTGCTGCTGCTGCAGAAGCTTTGTATCTGTGAATCAGATGGAGGCATTCATTGTGAAGCAGTTGTAGGAAATGCAATGTGTTTATCAGCAAGGTAGTGCAGCTTTTCTCCTATAAACACTTATTTACACAACAAATTACAAAAATACTCAGTTTCATCTCTCTTTGGTTGGAGTTTTACTGCAGGGAGGAGTAGAAGTGTAAACAGCCACAGTCAGATGCAGTGGTGTGCAGTGACAAAAAGGTACATTGAGTTGCAGAACCAAATTCACTCATCATCCCCTCTATCAGCACCACAAACTACAGTGATGAACAAATTAACCCATGGTGACACATATATTGAATTGTAATAAGGTTTGCACTTAAATATATATATAAGTATATATATAAACAGTGGGGCTAAAAAGTATTCGGTCAAAAGTTCAACTCAATACCACGCAAGATCTCATTCTGTGGGGTCAAAATGTTCATGAGAACGGTGAGCAAAAATCCCAGAACTACGTGGGGGACCTGGTGAATGACCTGTAGAGAGCTGGGACCAAAGTAACAAAGGTTACCATCAGTAACACACTACGCCGACAGGGAGTCAAACCCTGCAGTGCCAGACGTGTCCTCGTGCTTAAGCCAGTACATGTCCAGGCCCGTCTGAAGTTTGCCAGAGAGCATATGGATGATCCACAAGAGGACTGGGAGAATGTCATGTGGTCAGATGAAACCAAAATACAACTTTTAGGTACAAACTCAACTCGTCGTGTTTGGAGGAAGACGAATGCTGAGTTGCATCCCAAGAACACCATACCTACTGTGAAGCATGGGGCTGGAAACATCATGCTTTGGGCCTGTTTTTCTGCAAAGGGGACAGGACGACTGATCCATGTTAAGGAAAGAAAGAATGGGGCCACGTATCGTGAGATTTTGAGCCAAAAACTCCTTCCATCAGTGAGCGCATTGAAGATGAAACATGGATGGGTCTTCCAGCGTGACAATGATCCCAAACACACCGCCCGGGCAATGAAGGAGTGGCTCCGTAAGAAGCATGTTGAAGTCCTGGAGTGGCCTACCAAGTCTCCAGACCTCAACCCCATAGAAAATCTGTGGAGGGAGTTTAACGTCTGTGTTGCCCGGCGACAGCCCAAAAACATCACTGGTCTAGAGAAGATCTGCATGGAGGAATGGGCCAAAATACCAGCTACAGTGAGTGCAAACCTGGTGAAGACCTACATCAAACGTTTGACCTCTGTCATTGCCAACAAAGGTTATATTACAAAGCATTGAGATGAACTTTTGTTATTGACCAAATATTTTTCACATTCCGTCTCTCACATTTGAAGTGTACCTATGATGAAAATTACAGACCTCTGTCATCATGTTAAGTGGGAGAACTTGCACATTTGGTGGCTGACTAAATCATTTTTTGCCCCACTGTATATATGGTTGTGTTTCGTTGCTGCTTTCCATCAATCATTGTATTTCTTCTTATTATTAACTGTAAATGTTTAACATGAATAAGAAGGTCTGTACCTGTAACTAATTATAATATAATAATTCTACATGTGCAGTACCCTTGAGCATTGTATTGGATGAAAAGAGAGATTCCAGAGACATACTCCGCTCCTCTCCTCTTGTCACCTCACTTACACATGCACCAGTCTCCATCCGAAATAAAAATGAGTAGAGCTGAAGCGGGACAATTTATTCTAGAGAGGCAAAGAAACAAGAGTGGTCTCTGAAAAAAGGTCAGAAAGAGCTTTCCTGAAGCTTTCAAGTCATTGTCACAGGCCAGACTATCTGAGGTCCCAAGATACATTTTCACTTTCTGTCGCTGAAGCTCGGACAAAAAAAAAAAAATGACCGGAGGATGCTGCAATGATCTCTGCCCCTTAAGTGTGTAGAAGACTGCAGCAAGCTTTGAAACTGCGAAAGTCCCTCTCACTGAGTTCAAAGTCGATGGTTATTGTCATGAAAGTAAAAGAAGAAGAAAAGAACAGGAACTATTGATCTACTCAAGTTGCTGTTAGATTGTGGCTTGTATTGCTGATAAATGTTCTACTTAGAATGAGATTTTGTAATAGTGTAAATGTGCTTGTTCATGCGTCAGGATACAAAGTAATATATATTGAATGGTTCAATGGTCCCAAATAAAGCTTCTCAATCAGTGCAGTGAGACTCAACTTACAGACTTCCTGTAACAACAGAAAAAGAAAAATGCTGCATCTTTGAGTGAATTTGTTTTGAATTGAATGGAGCGAGCTCCATCGATCCGCTTGTGCCAGATAAAGTTGATTGCATCCCAAACCGCAGATGTCATCTCAGCTTAGAAAGCATGCAAACATTTTATCTCTCTTTCCTCTCGGCCTGAGTTTGTGGAAACATTTTACTGAACAGGGTTTTTTTTAGCCACTCAAGAGGTGCTTATGGAGGCACTTTGCAGCTTCAAAGGTTGAGTAACCTAACCTATCTCAAGGGCAACCATGATTTCAGGCGCACACACACATACACACACAAACACACAGTTCATAGTACTATAATAGTGGGTTCCTTTTGCCAGATGCATCCTGTTGTTATTGTTTTTCTCCAATTCACTCACTCATCTCACCTTTTCCTGAGAATGGGTTTTGGGGCATCAAACCAAGGACATTACGAGTGAGAGAAAGAGTAAACAAACAAAACAAAAAAAACAATAAAGAAAAGATGCAGCCAAGGGAAAAGGGAATAGAAAAATATCAAAACCCTGTTGGGTGTGAAGGTAAGGCTGTGAGCAAGCTGAGGGTGAGAAGAGCAATAAAGGACCAAAGTGACGGAGCATGAGGAGGAGGAGAAGGAAGGGAACGGAAACGTATAAAGTAACATAATGAGAAGGATGAGGTGACAGACTGTAGACAGAGGGACATGAAGCTGCTGAGATGAAAGGAGGAAGTTCCGACTTTTTTGGGACACGTGGGATATGTGGGAATTGAAGAGCAGCAGGGGAGGATCATCGGAAAAAAATATATAGTCATAGAACACACTGTTTTGTGAGTCTTGGAAAATCAGTCAAAATGCTGTAAAAACGCTAGGCAGCTCTGCATTGAAAATGGCTGGCAGCCAATGAGTTAATTTTATTTTTTAATTAAATTTGGTTTTAATTATGTATTCAGTGTTCTAAAAATAAGGTCAATGGTCAATCACGTCTGTTAATACGGTTATACTCCTGAACTTCCAATATTTTTGTTCATGACCTGAGGCAGCAATGTTGCGTTATTGTCCCAAATGCTCTTGAAAAGTCTTTCATTTCACAGGAAGCGATGCAGATCATATCACAACATCTGTACCACTTCTGTTTTACTTCTGGCAGTGCATCCTACATTATTCAACCATGTCAAGTTCTGGGTGGAGTAAATCTCAGACGGCCGTTTCATGGGGAAATGTAGTATCTGACCTGTGAATGTGGAGGGCAAGTGTGCTCCCATCGGCCCTCCATGTGGAGCATAGAAGGGGGTGGGGCCAAATGTTGTAGCTAGGCTCTGAGGCTGGCAGCAGAAATGAGGCTGTGATTGATGCGGGCGTGCAGCGGGGTCAAGCCCTCCCCTCTCCATCATGAGCTTACCCTGAAAGTGTGCATCCACACGTGCACCATCTTCCACACACAGACACACTCCATTCTCTGAGGAGAGTGCACCTGTGCAAGCGGAGGGCCTTCCTATCACCTTTCAACTCACACCCTCACTTCAAAGTGTCCATCTGTCTTCCTTTCTCCTGCTGACGCTAATCAACGCTGACAGTCAAAACTCGCCACGCTTTCTCTCCTGTCCTTTGCTTCATCCTTCCATCTTACTTAACCTCCTCACTCACTTCCGCCCTATTCGTCTGTCTCTCTTCGTCCTGTCGCTGTTGCTCGTCAACAGCCATGCCATGTCAGCCGTTGACATTGAGGAGATTATTGTATTTCTATCTCACTGATTCGTGAGAGCAGGAAGCAGCTGTCTCGATGACTCAATTAAAATTAAATTACAAGCTCGCCAACAATCAAAGCTCTTATAGAATAGCCAGGCAGTGATTTTATGTAAACTAGTGTTTTCTTCCACTCTTCCATTCTTCTAATCCTCTTATTCTTTGCTGTGGCTGATGGAGCCAGTGGCAAACAAAAATACAAAAACTAAAACAAAAGAAAAGAAAAAGCTGATTATCCGTAATGAAGTAAAATCGTCACACACTTTCTGATATGTCGCCTTCCGGTGAATAAATCTGTCCTCTGTGAACCGATCACATGCAAACAGAGTTTAAATTAAAAGTAAAATGATCACACCTGGGATTGAAATGTGTCCTGGATGCATCTCCTGTGACCACATGAGATCGGATCTCGCTTCCCATGCTCTTTATTCAAAAAAGTGCCAAAACCACCGGCAGATGTTAAATTTGTAATCAGACTTGAGGACACATTCATATTTGTAGCTATCATAATTTCCATTAGATTGAATCACTCATGGTGGATGTTAACACCAGGTCTGAATGGAGTCTTCCATTCACTAATTAAGATCTTGCCTTTCAAAGTCAAACCACTGGTGAGGTTGTGTTCATGTCTCCCCTGCTTCACCCTTTTCTCTTGTCCTCATTTCGCCACCTTTTACCTTCTTCTCTACCATTTCATTCTTTTTTTCCTCGATTTCATTTGGTAACTGCTGAGTATGAATTAGAGTGTTGGTGGCAGTGCTATAAGGGGTTAATGGCCACATAGACCTTGACCACTGAGGTTTTAAATGGAATCAGGAACAAGTTCAACAGAGGTGATGGGACTCAGAGGAAGCCATGACACCACTTATTGAAACTCACACATCAGGAGAAAAGCATGTACAATTAAGTCACATTTTCATTCATACAGACCCTCAGTTCAGGCAATAAAAGCTGATTGAAAACTCAACTTGTACATCATTTAGTAAGAAGAGGAGGGGAATTTATGAAATGTATCTTTTCTCCTTCTTCCATTGCTCTCTATGTCTCTGCCTCACTCCACTGATTACCTCTATATGTAAATCCATCCATAATGTCAAAAATAAGTGTTTTCATTCTACTCAATGTAATGGTGGATAAATGTTTTTTGCTTGTGTGTCGGTGCACCTGCACTACATGCACATACACCAATATAGGGTTTTTCTGACTTCAATCCCATTTTTCTCCACCTTCACTTTTCCTCTGCAATAAAAATGTTAATTGAAACGAACTCTGTCAAGAGATATGTGATTACGTGCGTGTACGAGTGTGAACTCAGCGTGTGCTTATGGATTTAAGAGCATTTCCCATCATTCTCTCACACACACAAATGCAACTATTGGAGGATGATTCATGGTGTGCGCATGTGTGTAAGGCTGCCGTAGCTCTGTGTGATGCCGAGTTAGAGAGCTCAGGCTCAGCAAAGAAAGTCATAATTTTTTATCTACTCTGACGATTCAACTGTAACTTCACAAATAAAAGAGCCCATGATAGCCCCCCCCCCCACACACACACACATAGTCATATGAAGACACAGATCAACCACACACACACATAAAAAAAATCCTCTCAAAGAAAGGCATCGAATTCAGCACCATCTCACTAGAGACCAGTAGTGATGCAGTCCGTCTGTTCTATTCCCAAGGATGTTCCTCCATTCCTTTTAGGACTTTGAACCAAACAAAGAAAAAAGAAATATGATGCTGGACAAAGCATGTTATAATTCAAATTATGAAATGTTTTCATTTATGTTCCTGAATAAGAAAATGGTTAAAATGTAGTTTGAGGAACAAAAGTAAAAAATACCAAACATACATCTATATGTGAGCATTGTTGTACATCATGCTTTTCATTGAATACGGGAATAGAATACAGTTTTACAGCTTAAGGATGTGAAGGTTAACACTGGATTCATGGCATTTATTTGAGTAAAGAGGAGTTTTTTTCTGTATACAATAGTATGCTGTTGTAGTGATGACCAACAATGACCAACAGAGTGGTGACTCTTCCAAAGGAAATCCAGCTCATTAGCTGTACATTATAATCAGATTATTAGCCGCTGCAATTAGCCAGCCTGAGCCCCCTGACTCTGGCTGTTCCCTCAGTGAGGAAAACAAGGGTGAATTCCAATTCCTTGCTTAATCCTCAATCTTAACCCTCAATCTCAAAAATGCGCTGCCTCTAGTGCAAGTGCTGTCCCGATTCTCAGAAAAATTGAGTTGAGGTGCAAGTTTAAGGGCTGTATCGCCCTCAATATTGAGATTTTCCCTTGGGAGCAAGGGCTACCCAGAATGCATTGCGTGTTTTCACATAAGAAAGATGGCGCCAAAAGCAGCGAAGCGAGTGCGAATTAGTACAAATTAAGTATTTTCTTTGTTAATAGAGATATAAAAATTATGAAAACCATTGTATTATCTTAGTTTAGACCCATATTATGGATTACTGACGTCATTGTTGCGTAACATTTATTTTTATTTTACGATCTTTTGTCAATAGCCGGCTGGTGCAGACAATCGATCGTTTGCTATCGTTTACCCTTCAATAAGCCGTGGTGTGTGGTAACTGTCAGCTGAATATGTCCGTGGTTGTGGTATTTGTATGAGTATCATCTTATAACTAACTGACAACCTAATAACTTGACTGAAATAAAATAATAAATAAATAATCGTGACGTAAATGTGTTCTTCTTCTTTTTTGGAGTTAACAGACTGGACACAGCTTTCGCGTTATTCTGCCCCCTACAGTCTGAAGACATATCTGCATTTAAGGGGTGTCCCATTTCTAAGTGACAAAATAGCCCTCAACACTTGGTTTTGAGGGCCAGTTAAGATAAGTGTTGAGCTTGAGGGTTAAGACTGAGGGTTAAGATAGGAATTGGAATTGGCCCCAAGTGTATACTGGAAAACTACCGCACAACTCCAATAACCCTGCAACTCAATTAGTCCTCATAAATATAAAGTTCTCTATTCATTTATATGTTCAGTTTGATGACACTGTTTGTAAACTTCAAAGATTGTGGATTATGTATAATATCTAGCCTACTTAAATAGCCACTTACTGAAATGCAGAATGGTGGTAAGTAACAGTCTTTATTTAAACACAAAAACAAGGCAGGCAGACAGGAACAAAGATCCTCAAATGTGCGTTTCAACACAGGCACGGGATCAACGAGAGAGTCACTTTTCACTGGAACAGATAAGCAAAGTTTAGCACAAACGCACTCACGTGCACGAACGAAATCCACTGTAAACTGACAAAAAATACTAGACGGAGAGGAGAGCTCAAACAGTATGTGTGGTTAAATACACTGAGGAATCAGGGAGACAACGAACAGCTGTGACGAACAAGACACAGGTAAATCAGGTTGGGGTTAATCACAATGGGGAGTGCAGACAGGGAAAAACTTCAAAATAAGAGGGCTTTTCATATTGGCTGAAATATGTGCCACCAGAAACTGAACTGTTTATATTTGAATTTGAATTGCTAAACTTGAATAGTTGCATTAAAAAAACTGAATTTGAATCACATAATTTGAATTTGTATTGTTTAATTTGAATTATTGCATTGAAAAACTGAATCTGAATAGTATAATTTGAAATTGAATTTTTCAAATTCAACACTCCATATCTTTCACATTCAGTTCTCAAAATTCGGATTCAGTTCTCAAAAATTTTGAGAACTGAATCTGAATTTTGAGAACTTCAGATTCAAATTACTGTGACAGACATCGGGGTAGTTCAAGGATGAAGGAAGAGCAATCAAGCGCAGATACAGGATAATCGCTTTGGTTTGTCGCCAGAATACAGCAGCAGAGAAAACAAACCTGAAATAAATATTTTTCTCTGTCCCAGAACGCGGTTTTAATGTCATTTGAGGTGAGAAATTAGTCATTTGGAATTCAAAAATGAATTCAGAGCAGCCTTATCTCGGTCTTATCTCGGCCTGCCCTGTTGAAACGATCCTCTGGCTCAGACGGCTCCGTAATTAGATATTTGGTGTGATGGTGAATGAATAGTGATGTGACCGGAGCAGATAGTGAGCGTGTTGAATGTTACTGTGCAATCAGCTAATAAAGCCGAATTCTCTTCAGCAAAAACAGCCTGTCATGTGTGTGCCATCAGGAGATAAAGCAGGAAAGGTTAACAGACGAATGAATTAATAATATGTTTGTCTTGATTTCAACCTACAAGAGCTGCCACGAACGGCTTCATTAACCACTGGCTGTAGCTCTATCCTACCGGTAAGTTTCACTTTACGTTAGTTTGTTTACTTGACTGGACTTGTTTAGGTGCTACTGGTTAGCAGATGAGAAGCTGACAAACTTTATCTATCCGGCTGCTTCAGCTAAGGTAACGTAAATGTAGGCTAACGTTAACTTAGCAATGAGAGATGAGATGAGAGTTTGTCAGCCTCTCATCTGCTAACCAGTAGCACCTAAACAAGTCCAGTCAAGTAAACAAACTAACGTAAAGTGAAACTTACCGGTAGGATAGAGTTACAACCAGTGGTTAAGGAAGCTGTTCATGGCAGCTGTTAACAACGCCAAGCCGGCAGATCCTGTATCTGTGCTCGATTGTTCCTCCTTCATCCTTGAACTACCCGGATGTCTGTCACAGTAATTTGAATCTGAATTTTGAGAACTGAATGTGAAAGATATGGAGTGTTGAATTTGAAAAATTCAATTTCAAATTATACTATTCAGATTCAGTTTTTCAATGCAACTATTCAAGTTTATCAATACAAATTCAAATATAAACGATTCAAATTCAGTTTCTGGTGGCACATATTTCAGCCCATATTTTCACAACAAATGACATGGACAAACAGAGCATGACAATACTGTCCAACACCAATCAGAAGTATGAATGTTAAATACTACTCGCATACAAGACCCTAAATAATCAAACCCCTTCTTATCTTTATGTCAATCTAATAGACCTCTCTGCTCCCTGAACTCGGGTCTACTGGTTATTCCCAAAATTACCTCTTTAACATAGCCTATAGTCAAAACTAGATCAGGTATGTCCTGATTAGAATAGTCTATCTTATGATGCCATAGGCCGAGACTTCTGGGGAAATTTCCCATCATGCACTTAGAATGAGCACAGAGACTTTTCACCCTGTCCTCGATTTCTCAACCTTCACCACCACCATGTAGCACATCTCTAACTGATTTTTTAATCTCTTACAGTTCAGCTGCCACCAGTGAACGGGATGAGGTCAGGACAGGACTCTGTCATCCCCAAGTCTCTGACCACAACAGCCTTCACTACAGGCTGCGACAAACCCAGTGATCCAGATGGATCCTGGCATTTAAAGATTTTTATTCTGTATTCTTTGTAATTGTGTATGTGTATGTATTGTGTTTAACTGACTTTGAACTCGGCTTTGTTGTTCTTGTGAATTGTGAGAATTGTTTGAAAAAGACTAAATATCCAGCAGCAGTTCTCTTGGTGAAAATGCCTTGTTGATGGCACAGGTCAGATGGGAATGGCCAGACTGGTTCTAAATAACAGAAAGGCAACAGTAACAAGAAACAAGGACCCAAAACTATCCACAACCACAGTCTGCAGAAGACCATGTCTGAATGCACAGTATGTGGAACCATGAAGATGTGCTACAGCAGCAGAGGACCACACAGAATGCAACACCTTGCACTTTGTATTCGCTGTCCATGAATAAAGAAGCTGCTCTAATGGTGCTTGTGGGGAGCCGCGGTGTCGCCCGAACAGGCTTGGCTCCTTCTAGGCTGGAGGGCTGGGTGGGATTGGGGTGTACTGCACTGCCAGTCGGGAAGCTGGCAACCAGCACGGGTGGTCAACCCTGCCTGCCCGCTACCAGGCTTGGTATATCCCCCCAACACACACATTTAGGGCATTGCATTGGGGGAGAAGCAGAGAAACTGTCGGGGTGGGGGGGGGGAGATTGGTCGGGCTAGTCGACAACTCCGCTGTCAGCCAGCAGAGGGATGTCTTTGCCTCATCTTCTGCCCAATGTTTTATTGCACGCTAGATACCAACATACCTCATACACACATCTCGCATCACACACACATAATGTGTGTGTAATATGTGTGTGTATGTGAAGGGCATTGATGCGATCCCCTACATGGATTCCTAACCACATCTAGTGACAACCCCTGCACACATGTACATAGATGCATGTGTGCAGGGGTAATAATAATAATAATAATAATAATAATGTAATAATTGTGACATATACCAGTTAACAAACACTGTATCTGGGTGATTTAAAGCAGACTGTCCATGCTCAGAAACCATCAAACCTGACTGAACTGGAGATGTTTTGTAAAGAAGAATGGTCCAAAATACCTTCAGCCAGAATCCAGACTCTAATTGAAAGCTTTAGGAAGTGTTTAGAGGCTGTTATTTCTGCAAAAAGGAGGATGCACAACATTCTTCTTCTTCTTTTGTGGTGCCTAAATTTATGCACATCCCTAATTTTGTTTAAATAATTCTTGCACACTTTCTGTAAATCATATAAACTTTATTTCACTTCTCAAATGTCACTGTGTTTGTCTCCTGTGATATATATATGAATATGATATATTTAACTGAAATTTCTTAACCAAACAACCAATGATTTATAAAGGAAAATCATGAAAATTTACAGAGGTGCCCACACTTTTGCATACCACTGAATATATATATATATATATATATATATATATATATATATATATATATATATATATTTATATTCTTTCAACTTTACTCTGTATCTTAACAGCACTCCCCACCTGCCTTCAGGTGGGGAGTTTTTTAAAGTTCAGATTCAGGAATTAATCATTGACTTTATTTTATTTATTTATTTCTTCAGACACAGAGTCAGGGTATGTTTTACATGTTCTGTGCTGATAGAAACGAGTGATGGCATGATTCCATAGGCCAAGGCCGGCTTGGAGCCCTTTAAAACTCTTTTCAAAAGCACCTCCCCATGTGTCTGCGATAGGAGAGGAGATGAAAGCAGTAGCCTAATGCTTGCTAAGTGACATTTCTCCATCTCTGAAAAACATGGATTTGGCATCAAGAATTCTCCCTTCCTCCCTTTTTTTTGTATGTTTTGGTCTCATTTTGTTTGTGTGTGTGTCTGTGTGTGTGTGTGTGTGTGTGTGTGTGTCTGTGTGTGTGTGTGCGTGTGCGTGTGTGTCTGTAATCTTTTCACTTTTGACATTTGGCTACACACAAATCCTCCTGCTCCTCATTTGTTGCTCAACTTGTTTTTTTTTTTTTTTTAATAATAATCATTATTTGATGTAAACACTAGAACATTTTTGGACTGCCTGTTTGTCTTCTTTGGTGCATCACTCTGTAACCTTGAGATAAAGATGAGAATGACACTGGATGCTGTCGCTGTGCAATTAATCACACGAGCGCACAGCCATACACAAGATGCAACTGCGTGCATGTGTACACACATCCTGACATAAAGTCTCAGAGGGACATTTTGTTTTGCATCAACAGATTATGAAACACCACAACTGCATATCTTGCAAGCTTGTTATGAAATGTTTATTCATAAAGCTGACCATAACAGCACATTCACACACACACACACACACACTGCCTTTCCCACTCCTCATCACCATCTGCCTCACATATCACAGCGCTGCTACCTAATCACCAGGACTCAGCTCCCACAGGAGAAATAATTATGTCATCAGGTCCGGCGTCACTGTAACAAATCATCCAACAACAAAACTGGAATACGAGGCATCGGATTATCTCCTCGACCAGTAACAAGACCACTGGAACATCTTCGGTGTCATAGCTTTCACCATTTATATAATTAGCCAAGCAGAGATGGGTCTAGGAATGTAGAGGTGTGTGTGTGCATGTGTCTTGTGTGTGAATGGAAAGGTGTCGGTCCATGTAAAAAATATCTGGAGTATGTGTGTGTGAGAATCAGTGTTATTTAATGACGGGTTTTAATGACATCAGTGATCTGCATTGATGCTCACGCAGATTTAATAATATAGCAATAGGTCTTTTCGTTGATGATTTTTCAAAGGGAATGTTTGGCTGTATCGGTGAAATAAATGCATTTTGGGTAATTGGGAGAGAGTGGAGTCAGTATGTGTTGATTAAGCAAGGCATGGTGTGTAGCCTCTGTGCCTCTCCACTTCCACGACTCCCTCATTAAAGCAGCACTCAATCTCTTTCACTCATCAACTTTCACTCTACCTGAAGCTAATTTAGCTATTTTAGGCTTATTATGCCAGAGTGTTTCTTCTCTGTGCATCTCTACAGTCTTCTTTTTTTTTTTTTTTTTTTTAATCGGTGGCAATTATGTGTGTGTGTGTGTCTCCACGTGTATGTGTTGTCATCAGGCTGTCTAGTGCTGGGCCACAATAGTGATGTAAGGATTTAAAGAGCTCAGGCTGAGTTTTTACTGTCAACATAAGGTGCACATTTACAGCGAGAAGATGCAGTAATTAGTGGCCTTGACATACACATCTGTGTGTAAGATCAACAATGAGTAATGAAGAGTAAAATATTCAGGAATGTTACAACCCAATCAAATGATATCTCAAATTTTTAAAGCATGTTTGAAACAACAAGGTTGACCAACAGAACCAAATCTATAAAATAGCATAGGCATTGCACCACTTGATACACAACAAAAAATGCACATACTAATTTATACTCATTTTAACTTCACAGTATGTTACCCCTTTATTAAAGTGTAACTAAACCCCTAAACCCAGGTGAAAATCAATGCATATGGGTAGTTATTGAAATTACATGTGATAAAAATTGGCATACCTACTGACTCTCTGGTCAAACACCAGCTACTGCATTTTGGTTTCCCATTGCCTTCAGTTTCCTATTGCGGCACAGGTAGACTCTTTCGGCTCTCTCTTGTTCAATCACTGCAAATTATGGAGCTGTCGTTATGTTGCCTTTCTCTCTCCACCACGGTGGTGTAGGCGATTGAGAGAGTCTACTCGCAGAGCACATCATAAGATGAGATAAGATAAGACGTATCCCTGTAGGGAAATTTAAAAAAAATGTATGTGCCGTGGTTGCATTAACAGTAACCGTAACGCGACCGAGAGACCTGAGAAATCTTTGTAATAACTGAGAAATGGAAGATCGTATCTGTTCACCGAGGTATTTATTGTCACGTGTCATTACATTTTCTTAGGATATTGCACAAAATACAGGGTATATACTTTGCCGTTTCCATACGAACCCTTTCGTGAGAATACGTTGCATGTTATAGTCAGAACATGCAGGGTAGTAGGCGAGAGGGCACACCGGTCCATACCCGACATGACACCTGTGTCTTATCTTCCTGTCCGAGCCTATTGGGCATGCTTGGGCAGATGAGGACCCTGAATTGACGTGACAGACTTGAAGAGGGGAGCCTCTGCTCTGCCTATATGGCTTGATTAGCGTCAGTGCCGAAACCTACATTTACTGCCTCCTCTTCATTTGGTTGTCACATCTCTTCATGGCATTCTCTTATGCTCCATGAGTTTATCACACCAGTGTTCATCATGCCATAGAGCACAAACAGAGGCCACCTCTTGGTTAACTGGCCATGTTTTACTCACCTGTTTGCTTGCCAGAGTCACCAAGCCTGTGACAGATGATGGCTGTGAATGGGACAATAAATATGGCCACCTGTTAACCTTAATTATAAAACATCTGGTGAAAATCACTCGAACACATGCACATGGTGATGGTGTCAGGGAAACACTCCTAATTGGGTTGGTGAAAATCATCACTTGACATTAGTGTTAAAAAATGGGGTGATGGGACCCCTTCTTGAGGTACATACAGTATGTAATTTCTGTTTTTTTAGGCACATGAGTTTTAATAATAAGCAACAGTCACAATCTTTAATATGCAGAATCATCCGTCATCCACAAAAACATTTCATCGCATATAGTGTGTAAAAACACCATATGTAATATAAAGTATTGTATAATTTAAGAAAATGTTTAAATTCCTATGAATGTTATTTACTTGTTTTGCTTTTTTTAATTCTCACATTTCCTTTTCCTCTTATACCCCACCCATCTTGTTTATCTTGCCTCCCCCTTCCTCTCCCTCTCTTGTTCTGTCTCAGTACTCTTTCCTCCTTTTAAAGAGTTAATCAGAGTGCTCGTATCCTAGAAAATTACTACCATGTTCAATATGCTTCGGCTCACATAACTTTATGCCCAACAGGAACCAAATGAGCGAACATAGTGAATCTAGTGAACAATTTGTCCTTTTGGCGCAGCACATATAATCTTTATTAGATTGAGCCGTAACTTGGTATTGGCAGCAATTAGGCCCTGGAAAGAGGCACCACTGCAGAGGTTAATAATGGCAGTCTGTCTGCGTGTAGCTCTGTTATGATAGAAAGGTTAGCCGGCTATAATAGTGATGGTGGCGGTGGGCCAAGCTGAGAGAGAGAGAATGCAGAGACTGTGAAAATATTCTCTATCCACTATGAGGAAACACATGCAACACTGGTATTGTTGCGGAGATTTGATTATTTAGTGAGTCGACCAAAGATGGAGTTTCCTGGAGTCAGAGATGAGTTAAAGGGATAGTTCGGAATTTTGGACATAAGACCTATTTTCCAACTCAGCCGGTGTGATGGAGACGTCTGGAGACGTTTTCAAGAAATTTCATTCAGTTCTTCTAGTTGCCGAGTTCACTGATGCTATGGCTAGCGCAAGTCAATGATACATGTTAGCATGGCATTAGAAACACTCATACCAACTCCACAGTGCACCCGAGGCAAATCGATTGTAACGGCAGACTATCGATGTACATATCTGTGTTGATAGAATAATATTTGAAATAAAACTAACGTCGCATCGCATGGATTTTTTAGGGACTACTTTCTCAGCACTATACTTCCGGCAGCGTAATCAGTCTACCACTGCCGGAAGTATGACGCGCTGCTGCTGCTGCTGAGACATAAATCCTTCAAATTGCAAGGTTGGTTTTATTTCAAACATTCTATCAACACAGATATGTACATCGATAGTCTGCCGTTACAGTCGATTTGCCTCGGGTGCAATGTGGAGTCGGTATGAGTGTTTTTAATGCCATGCTAACTTGTATCATTGACTTGCGCTAGCCATAGCAACAGTGAACTCGGCAACTAGAAGAACTGAATGAAATTTCTTGAAAACGTCTCCAGACGTCTCCATCACACCGGCTGAGTTGGAAAATAGGTCTTATGTCCAAAATTCCGAACTATCACTTTAAGTTGAAAAGCTTTATTGGAAGCAACTCAGATCCGAGCAGAACTGAGACAATGCCGAACATAAAACAAATAAGTTAACAGTTGGGCATCCTCTGTCAGTCTGCCTGTGAGTCCCAGAGTTAGGATATTTAAAAGTGTTACATTGAGCTGCCCTTGGGGAGGACTGCGCAATATCGTCAGTCATCTGCCTCAGTCCAGTTAGGCTCAGTGAAAATGTGAAGAGACAAATTCTGTAGACAAAAGACTGGAGCCAGTGCTACACCAAGGCTGCTGTGATTAGATAGTTGTGGCACGCAACGTCCTGAATTGTTTCGGCTTGTGTTTAGGAATGGGCAGAGGTGGAAAGTAACAAAATACATTTACTCAAGTTACTGTATTGAATACTTTTTTGTGTATTTTTTTATTTTTTAAGTACAATTTAAAATCAGGATTTTGTATTTTACTTGAGCACGTATTGACTCAAGTATTGTACTTAGTTACTTTATAAATCCTATCCGTTATTGAGTAAAAAAAAAAAATTCAGCACAATGAAGACCTACAGGGGGAAAATATACACCAGAACCAGACAAATGATATGGTGATTAGCACCAGCACTGGTGCGTGAACATAGAGGGCGCATACAAAAGTGACGTAATATCCTGTGTCGCGCCGGGCGTGAGCTCCAAAATAGTTTTGGATTTCTGACCCCTTGTCATATTTCTACTACCCTCACACCCCACACAAAGTAACTAAGTAACTTTTACTTAAAGTACATTTCAAATGAACTACTTTTTACTTCTACTTGAGTAATATTTCATTAAAGTATTGGTACTTTTACTTGAGTACAATATTTTAGTACTTTTTCCACCTTTGGGAATGGGAGCTGATAACTTTAGAGAATGCCGAATAATGTTTTTCCCTTACAGGTATCAGATTGGTCTGCATGTTTGTTTTTCTTCTTTTTTGGCATTAAGAACATCTAAACATTAATAGTATCTTCTTGTGCTACATGTTAGTCATGTTTTGATGGTTAAAACTGGCAAACAAAGTGTTTGTGAAGAAAAATACAATTCCATAAGATGCAACTGATATTGAATAGATGAGGCAAAATTAGTCAAAAAGGCAAAGAAAGACACTAAAGATACAGTAATGTTACTAAATTGCAAATTCTTAATGATCATTGAATTTCTGTGTATGAATTTTAAGCTTTTACAACAAGGGATTGACATATTCTGGCCCAGAACTAAAATACTCTTCTAAAGGTCTATGATCTAATAATTGTCAATATATTTTAGTTAAGGTGTTTTTAAATGTGTTGTTTTGGATCAGAAATGGGGGCCAGCCAATGACAAAGACACCAACAACGTGTTTCACTGAAGTGAATAAGGTTGAACAAAATATAACGTCACCTTTGATACTGAATATTCTGAGTTCTGATTTCTTTAGTGAAGTCTAAGTTCAGGGCCATTTTTATCTTTTGAGCGGTACATGGATAATAACACAGTAAATAATCTTCAGGAGGTTTGTCACACTGCGGTTAAGATTCATCATGATTCTAAGAAACTTATTCAAACTAGACTGAAGAGAAACAAAATGTGATTAACAGAGATGAAGCATCCTGGATCTATGAAGAATGTGGAGAAGCATTTATATTAATATCAATAATGAAGGCATGTAATTAAAGCCTATAAACACATTCATGCTATGTCACTTCCATTTAATTAACAGTCACTGTATTACACCGCCTTGAGACCTTTTACCTGTGTTGGTGTGCAAAGTAACAGAGCTTGAAGGTGTATGAAACAAAGTCACAACATACACACACGCAGTCACAGTGAGAACAGACTTAACTTTTATGAGATACAGAAGAGACATAGTCTCACATGCAGAAACATTCACCTGCCACTGCTGAGGCCATTTGAAGTCAGCGTGTTATTTCCAAAGATGAAATCAAAGACACGATGCCAAGATGGTTCATTCTCTCTCTGTCTATCATAAACACAGAAAAAAACATACATGGACCAAAGATGCATGTATATAAACTGAGAGAATTAAAAAAGGGAGGTTGAGATTATACACATTACACAGAGAGGGAGGAGGAGACAGGAGAGAAAGAGCGAGAGACAGAGAGAGAGAAGTTGATGCCTCTAGTTTTTCTATGTATTTATTCATCTTTCTTGGCTGTATGCATATTTTTTTAGTCTGACTTGGATAAATATATTCTTTACCCCACTACAGCAAACAAAAGGAAGTGTCTCTGTCCCTCTGTCCCCTTCCTTTCCTGCTCTGCTTGTCATTTCTCTTTTTCACTTGCTGGCCTCCAACTATTTTAATTGGATTCCTTTTGTAAATAAAACCAATTTACCCCTTTCCTTCCATTTTTGACATGTCATACATGTACCATACATATACACATACTATATAAGTTGTGGTGTGATCTTCTGTGTGTGGTGTTAACTCTTTATTTCATCATCTAACAACAATTGCCATGGCTTTGTGGTATTTTTTTATGCTACTGATTAAACCATTTTAATTATTATTTATTATTTAAACTATTTCATCAACTCAAGCAGGGCTAAAACAGTGTCATCACCCCACAGCAATATGGTCCCTGGTTAGAATGTTTATCTGGCCACAACTTTTTTTGTGTTGTTTCTCTGTTCTACTGTGTTAAATGTTGTTATTACTTCATTACCCAGGCCCATGTGAGTGTTTGGCAGCTTGTGTGACTACATCTAGTAACGTAATACAGCATTACTCAAAATGATAGATTTACGCATTTGGAAATAAGGTAACCAAGCTGCATCCAGGACATTGGAGCTGCATTGGAGCTGCTTAGGAAAAGCAAAAAGGAAAGAGCAGCAGTGGTGATTGGCACATGAAGGCCTTAATGCTGTGTTCACACCGGGCTCACATTGCACCGCTGGATAATTTTGTACATTTTGTGACGCGATGGACACAATGAGAGAGCTGGCTGCAAGTCATCGTATTTTAAATAGAAGTAATGGGCATTTCTTTTCACCATCAACCGAGGCATTGCATTGTTGCATTCTCTGTTGTGGAAATGTCTTCTCTGCGTGGTTTCACAACACCATGTGGCCGGACAGATGTTTCCACAACGATAGAGTACACATAGCAACTCAGAGTTCCCACAAATATGCATTTCCTCTTTCATTATGAGCGGAGTCTGGCTGCTGTCACAACATCTGGAGAGTCTTGACGCTGATTGGCCATCTCGTCAGCGTGATTTTCCGCCAAAGTGAAAATTTAGTCTGTGCATTGACTTGTATGTAAACTACTAAGGCTGTTCAGGGAGCATTTGTTTGCTGTTCTCAGAGCAGACATTTTTAATATCACACAATCATTTTAAATAATCTCACTGGCTGTGATGAGATTACAATTATGAAGTCCTACTAAATATCCAGGTTTATCTTAAGCTGTGGAATCCATATCTGAAACTTTTTGTGCGTTCTTATTGGTGTTTTCAGCCATATTGCTGCTGTTTGAAGCTGTCTACTCTTACTTTTGCTGTGTGCTTTTTCTGACTCACCTGCCTCGAGTAATACCAAATGTGTCGCTCTGTGTGCAGTGTGGGAATGTCTCCACAGACACAAAAACACAAAAGAAACTGCTACACTAAGAAATACAGCGAGAGAGAGAGAGAAAGTCATGGTGATCAGAATGGCTTAATCAGCATTGTGTGAGGCCGAGCTGCAGTCAGTGGCCCATGTTTAAATCTGGCTGCATGTCATACCTTTTGTCTCCACTACTTTTCCAATCTGCCACATCATCAATGAGAGCAGAAATGAAAATCTGCACTCAATGGATTTTTACCTTATTGTTTTACTTTTGCTTTTCAGACAAGAATATTGAGTGACTACTTCCAACCAAAAACAATGACTGATCAAATGCACAGATTCTTAACTGAAACATGAGCATTGGAATATATTGTGTTACCACACACCCAATGTTTTTGAACTTATTCTAAGGGTATACTTACCTTTCTTGCATGTCTCTCAGCAAATTTGAACATGAACACCTCCGCCTCCCTTAAAATACCACCCTCCAGGGCGGAACGGCAGCGGCTATGCGCATGCACGATTCATTAGCAGCCTGGACACAGAGTGGTGAGGTTGTTCTCGCTGCTCTGACTGTAGGCTGGGTCTGCGGAGGTTTCTGTGCTTTGGGAGCACAACAACATACGCTGCATGTTGAGCTCAGTAACTGCAGAGTGATACGTGCTTTCACATGAGAGTCTCCAAACACCACAAAAAGTCGGCAGTTTTAGCGACAAAGTTGCCACTATGGCAACACTGCTCTGACTTGCAAGCTGCAACAGTGAACGGCGAGGTGCACAACAGATGACAGAGGCGAGGCAAGGCTAATTATTTTATTCGGGCTGAATATTGGTCATACTTTTATCATAATAATATGATAATAAAATAATAATGAGTTTCAAAACCTGGTGGGTTTATCTTACGTTTAAAGTGCCATATGCTTATTAGGAGCAATTTAAGATTACAAAAGAAAAGTGTAAAAATGCAAGAAAGGTAAGTATAGTTTTACATCAAGGTGAGCAGCTCTTCTGTATTTTACAGAACATTTATGTTTTACTGGCAAAATTGAACATACTACTCATTATTATGTTTGTATTTACTCAGGAATTAGAATCCCTTTGTTTTCATGGCCTTAGAAAAAAGTGTTTTACATGTACTTTACACAAAGGCCTTAAGGATGCAACCATCTTCAGCTGCCGTAATTTTACAGCAACCTGAACTGATAATCCAGCCATGAGCAAGTTTCACAATTTGGAGTTCGCGATGAACAACATCCTTTGTGGTAAACTTGTAAAGGCAGACCTTTGCCTGACACACATCTGATCACACATCACACAGGGAGGGGTGAGCAGCTGACTCATCGGTTTGTTACACTCTGCAGTCTTGCCATTAGATTCATCTAATTCTCACACACTGGACCTTTAAATTGCATTTCAGCTCACTGTTCATCTATCCAGCTTACAATTTTCCCATTTTTGTTCTCACCCCTGTCAAAGAGTTGTTCCCAGCTGCCTCATGGCAGTTGCTTTTCGAGAAAATTCTCTCGAGCTAACTTCAAAGAACAAAAGACACATTTATTGATGAGACTGTAAACATGTGGAACACTAAAATCCACATTGTTTTAATCCTATAGTCCATAAACTAACTCTTGATCTGGTGTCACAAATGATTTTATGTTTCTCCACTTCAACAATCAGTCTCTCTTCTTACATTATGACTCTCCGAGACTCTCTGATCAATTGACTGTTGACCTGGTAACCGGTGCTACCCGGTTACAATGTAAGGTTGATGTGAATTTGCGATAGGCTATATGACCTGCGTATTGTGTTTTATTTTGAAAGGGAGGGCGGAAGAGTTTTACTGATTGTGTCGGACTTGCGGTCTGCTTGCGATCTGCTCTGGTGAGCTTGGTACGACTCAGCAGCGGTAAAAATAGAGCTGCTACCTATCGATAGTCTGGGATGCTGCTGAGACGTGCCACGACGGTGCAAATGCTCACATTGATTAAAATGGAAGCGATCGGTGCTCGGTGGAAATCCCGGGTTACTCTTCTCTCATTTCAGAGCACTTGCACTTCCTTCATGTGCCACTGGTGCATCTGCCCTGATTACCAATTGCCTCCACCTGTTCCCCATTACCTTCACGTGCTTAAATAGTCTGTGTTTCCTTTGTCTTGTGCCAGAGTGTCTTCGTCCGTTGGTCACCTGAGCCCGCTTCCAAGTCCTGTCCACAGCGGTTTTTCCAAATGTAAGCCTTTGTTCCTCGAGTCGAGTGATTTTTTTTTTGTTTGTTTGTAAATTTGATACCTTAGTTTCGTGTCTTAGCTCTAGATTAAGATTAAGTTTTGTTTTCACCTCTTGATCCTATTATGATTTTGTTTAAGTTTCATAGCTAATTGTAGGTCCTCGTTTTTTAAGAGTGGATTCTATTTTGTGTAGTTTTTCTGCCAGGTTTTCCTCCAGTCGGAGCGTTTTTTGTATATCTTTTTGTAGCCTTTTTTTTTGCCTCCCCTGGGAATGATTCTTGTTTCAACTTTTTCATACCCTCTAAACTCAGGTTATTTATCTCCATTTAGAGTTAATTTTTGTTGCTTTTGTATCTTCATAGGGACAGTGGAGACACAATGCTATATTTTAATGTATGTGTTATTACTGACGTACTGTTGCTATTGAATTTAAAGAAGCAACTAACATGGGAGAAGTTTACATTGTTAACATTTTGCATATACTCCATAAAAAATACGTACTGGCAACGGTAGGTTTTGAACTGGTTTCCCAAAAAATGGGCAACTTATTTCGTTAATTATGTGCAATTATTATTTTATATATTGGACGTTGTGATGATCCGCTTTATTTATTTATTTACTTATTAATATGCAATTTTATTATTTTTTCATTTATAGCTCAATAGAAAATAATTATTTCTATCAAAGCATTTTACTGCTTTACTGCTCTTCCCCATCTCTTGCTGCTCCTGTCAGGGCTTAAAAACAGCAATAAAATGTCAACAGTTTTTGTTCTATAATTTCATAAATGCAACAAACTATAGTTTGTTTACAGTGGATGACAACAAAAACTTGTAATTAGTATCTTGTATCACCTTCATTTGCATTAAAAACTTCTGTCAAACATACTAGAAATAAGCTTTTGGATGGATTCAAATCACTCTGAATATAGTATAACTACATATACAACTAAACACTGTGTTATCTTCATTTTAAAGGGCCCATATTGTGCAAAATCAACTTTTTAATCATTTTACTTATACTTATATTTGGGCCATACCAGTCCCCAAAATGTGAAAAAACAAGACTCAGTCATTTTTTAGTGGTTCCACTTAGTGTAAGTATAGGCGATAAAACACGCGATGTTTAAACCTCCCGCGGAGTTACGACATAGCGAACATTCCGCCGTGAATGTTGGCACCCCGCCAGGCAGAGTACTTCACAGCTCCACCGTAGCTCCTCCTTGTCCCTGTGAAATACGAGAGTGCAGGCGAGGGAGGAATAGTGGCTGCACAGCGGAGCACAGTGTTTTACACAAACTTCCAGCCTCAGAGGATTTGTGTGTCCAGTGGATATATTTTATTTATGAAAAAAATGTTCACAAGCTTCACAAGCCCTTTGTTGTTGATCGTGTATGTAAATTCCTATGCTAGAAAAACACCTTGAACGCACCAGTTACGTGCCGCTGCAGTTAGTGAGTGACATGTGTGGATCAATAATATGAAGAGCACACGTTTGAAAGCACTGCAGAAAGATGTAGATGTTGTCCTATATTTCTTCTCAACCAAAGGCTGCCTTTCTGTCGTGTTTCCACGTTCTCTCCTCATTATTGATCCACACACGTCACTTGCAGCTGCAGTAACACTGGTGCATTCAAGGTGTTTTTCTAGCATAGGAATTTACATACACGCCGCGCGGTGCATTAATCGTTTTTCTTTGATTCTAATGGTTTTATGATCGCGAGAAGCCAAAATCGTGGTCACACTATGCATTACGGTGAAATGCAGTAACAACGGGTAAACGGACATTACTATGGGGTATACAGAGCGGGGGTTGTGACGACGGTGCATGACAATAGGTGATAAGTGGCGACAGTATGGCTGTGGATAGTAAGTTAGATCGACACTCCCCTGGAAGCAGTGGGTGTGTGTTTACCTGGGTCCCATTCACATGTAAATAACCAGGCACAAAACCGAGCATTCTGAAAAGGGCTGTTTTGGCAGGGTTATTGAACTGCTATTGTGCTTCATCCTTATGATATTTTGACTAAAGCATGACACAGACATGTTCATTAGGGCATCAGGAACGAGTTTAACTTGGGGTAATAGGGTATAATATGGGCTCTTTAAGATGCCAAAATTGGCTCTTTTGATAATAAAGGTTGTTGACCCCTGGTCTAGTCACTAGTTTGCTCCTAAATACTGGCTTTATTCTTTTGATATCATATATTGTTGATATTTTTCCCCTCCATGTAGCTACACCTCTTCCACATTATTTTTACCAGTCTGGAAAATAATTTCTGTGCCGTGCGTTGGTGTGTGATGTAGCCAGACTGGACAGACTGGTTAAGAGCACAGCAAGCCCAATAATGTCTGCGCAAATATGTGAATTCTCAGTAAAATGAATGTGTACACATGCACACATAGGTCTGGTGGGAGGTCAGATGTGGTGGGAAGGAGGTCAGAAAGAAGAAAGACTTAAGAACATAAAAGAGGAAGAAATATAGAGGGGAAGATGCAAGAGATACTGAGTGGCTGGAGATGCATGTGTGGTTCAGCATTTATGCTGCACCCATCTATCTATCTCTCACCTCCCTGCCTTCCAACTGCAGACTGTCCCCAATGTGGACGTCCACCATAATGAAAAAGGATGTCTTGGGCACGTGTACGCGCGTTCGTACACTGGCCCGCCTGCCTGAGTGTGCACCCGCATGTGTGTGACGTGTGTGGTAATGAATAAGGATGTGCTGTGTGTGGAGCTGGTCGTTAATCACTGGCAGTGCTGGCAGCTAACAGATAAGCAGATTGATCCAAGGCCACCGAGGGAACGCCGCCTGGCACCGGCCCATTCATCACACACACGCACACAAACACTGGCAGACACACACCACACAAACACACACACACACACACACTGTGTGATAAGGATGGCCAAAGTGTTTGAGCTCAAGATCATCGCTGACCATCCATGTTAACATCTGTGAGTGTGCACAGTCGGCTAAGAAGAAAGAACAGAGAGAGAGACAGATTGTTAGACACCTGCTCCGTGACTGCTCACCTGTGAATCTGTTACAGTATTATAACACAGAAAGACAGAGAAACACACACACACACACACAAACACACATGGAGAGAGTTACAGGTCTATGCGTTGGTCATTCAGAAATCCCACAGGGGAAACAGAGAAGGGGGCACTCCAGGTGGTGCTGGTGGATTGATGGATGGATGGATGGTCGGGGAGTATTCAGGATGACAGAATGGCAAAACAGAGTTAAGGCCATGCTCCAGTACTGTGTGACAGCTCAGTGGACACACCAGGGACTGAGGGATCCAAGAGTAAAACAAGAAAGGAAAAACAGGGAAAAGAAAGAAAAGTCAAACATCTGTGTGTGTTTTTTATGGCTTCAATCACATGGCCAGTAATAGGAGAAGAAGCAGTGACAAACATGGATGTAGAAATAGGCGCAACTTATTTTTCACCAACAGTTTTATTTTCATGACCAAGGTACTTGAAATAGTATATATTGACTCAATAACCCCTTTCTTAGGTACACCTGTTCAACTGCTTGTTAACATAAATATCTAATCAGCCAATTACAGGACAACAAGGTTTTATGGCATGTATGTCAAGAGGGTCTCCTGAAGTTCAAAGGAAGGTGATTTAAGTTACTTTGTTTGGTTGTTGATGACAGAGGGGCTGAGAGAAAATATCCAGTTAACTGCAGTTTTCTGGTCATGCTAGTGTAACTGACGTAATAATAAGCATTGTAATAATATTTAAACTGCCACGCTATATGTTGAATAAACTCAGTTTTTAAAATTACACCTCAGCTCCCAGCAGCATATTTGCACACAGTGAACTGTTGTTTCCCCCAATAAATAAAGACATATGAACAAATCCTTTGATTTCACCGTTAGAGCTGTTTATTTCAAGTGTTGTAGTGCTGTATTGTGTAGTCAGATGTAGTCCTTATCTGATCAGATGTATGTCTTTTCTGCAACATCTCCTGGAATTAAATAATGACGTGAACAATTCCAGACATTTACAAAAACAAATTGATCAACACAAGGCTATAATTATGTATGTTTGTTCCATATGCTTCCACAATTAGCATCTATCAGATATATTTCCATCATCATTTACTAAACATCATGCTGTCAGAAAGTGGGGTGGAATGATTTCACAATCACTCCTGTCTTTTGTCATATTTCTTCAGACCTTTCATTTTTCTTGCACAAACCTTGTCCTTTCTAAAACCAATTATTACTCTGGACATCAGTCTCTCCGTGGGAGTATCACATATTTCTTAATAGAGTAGGACAAATTAAAAATGTCACTGCAAAGGTTGTTGTTGTAAATATAGCTTTGTTTGCAAAAGGTAGACATGATCCACGATGGCAGTGAGTGGATTAAAATGCTGGAGCTTCACATTGGCTCTTTAAAACATGTTGAATTGTTGGGAACCATGGGATGTGCCCAGCATATAAATCTAAATGGAGTCATGGAAGGGAGGCAGTCACTGAACACACCTGTGAATTATTTTCTTGTGTGAATTGACACACATTTAAGATAAATGGTAGAACCAAATCATGTTTATTTCATAAGGCTTATACACTTGCCAATCAACCTTCATTTAAGCCTTAGAACACACAGCATTTAGGCTTTTTTTCCCCCATTACAATTTTAAAACATATATGCATTCTTTTGTTTGTTTTTTTAAATATGCAATATAAATGGAATCATATCTTTGACTCAACAACACATAAGAAGACGAAAAAATGCATCCTGTAAAGCCCGAGGATATGACCTATAACACACAACCCCAGGATGTCCATATAAGGAGTTGTGTATTATTCCCACTACAGTTAAGGGTGCACCTGTGGCACAGATCCGTGAGCACTAAGGATTAAAGGAACACTCCACCCATTTGCTTTAAGCTTTGCATTGTTAGAAACCCAGTCATATTTTTGAATGGGCATTCAACACTCTCTCATTCTCCCCTGAGACTGGAGAAGTCCGTATTTACCTTTTACACTTCCTCCTACAATGACGCAAAATTTGTAATTTTGCATCATTGTAGGAGGAAGTGTTAGGGGGGGGGGGATTTCTGTTGAGACTACAACACTAGTTCTGCACTTTTTAGACTCACCCATAGGGGACTAGACTTCATTCCCAGAATGTGTCTGCCATCTTTGCTTACAGTTATGACCGGCTCTGGCTCCCTTTAATTTGGCCTTGTAAACTGAGAAGACAATATAGTTTTCAAATTGATATGGCTGCGAGGTAAAAGACCTGCATTTTGCCGCGGGCTCTGGCTACAAGACGCCCGATGTGGCTCCAGGCGCCGCTGCACCCACTGCGGCCTGGCAAGAGCCCCACTGCCCTGGCCGCACACAACGCCCGTTCCCCGTTGGCAAAACGGCATATAAAGTGAGTATTTTGTTTTATATTTATTTTTACCACTACATTTGTCCATATTTATATGTAACGCCAGCTGAGCTAACGTTAGCATCTCTATAGTTCATTTACATCTATGCTACTGTAAGAACAGATACTTCGATTCCCTAACGTTGTGTTCTTGTTTCGCAGACAGTAATATCACCGAACAGCGTGCCGTCAATTCATGGAGTGGATCCAGAGAGACTGGGGAAAGATGATCGTCTGGTTTTACCTGCCTGTGTTGTTCAGATACTCAGCTCCTGAAGCTGAGTATCTACTAATGTGTCTATGAAGACTGTTGATGCTCACGATGAGCATGTCAGAATCTGATGTGGGACAGCTGGAGGAGTCTGGTGAAGAGGAGCAGAGCTGGATGCTGTGAAGAGTTTCTCCAAGACTTGATTAAACCATGCTTCAACTGTAAAGGACAAGGAATACAATTACACATAAAACATGAACGAAGATTTGACTTTTTTCCACAAAAACAAACCTTTCAGAAAAAAAATGTCAACTGAATGAGCTGTGAACATTCTAATGTGGTCTATATAGGCTTTGAATAACATTAGATAAAAATGACAACATTGTCTGTGGCTTCTTGAACAAACATGAATAACAATAAAACATTTGAATAACACTGACATTATTCTCCAGCGAAAAGAGTGTGGCTTTAATTTGCTAACACTTTAGGTGCATATAACGTGTGTGTAATTGTCTATCAAACGTTACTGTGACAACGTTGTCGATTTACTGCCGACAACTATATCACATCGTATACTATGAGCAGAAACAGAGTGGAGTGTTAGCTTCAGTCTTACCTCTCAGTGACGTCTTCCTACTGGAAATGACCCGTGAACCCTCTGAGTTTCCAGCTTTTGTCTTGAGTGACTTCTCCAAAACTTGAAAACAAGTTTAGCATAGCATAGCTTAGCTTAGCTTAGTCTTCCGGCTTCAGTCATGCATGTACCGCTCTGAATCTCTGACCGGCAAATAATGGGAACTTACTGCCTGTCCTTTCCTTCGTTTTTACTGCACGTCTAATTTAGCACCATAGAAAACAACCCTGTGTAACTTGCAGGTCCGTAGTGTATCCGCCAACTAATTCCCCCAAGAAGGCACTTGCTTCAAATATTATTTCACATTTCTACTACATAGATGACCTAGCTTTAATAGACATTCATCTTCTCGACGGTGAAGTATCCCTTTAATCAAGACTGCTTTTAATCTCTATTTGAAAGCTGAAATGAAAAGATTCCTCTATTAATCCAGGCTTCATCTGATGGCCTTGTTTTGTACCTACAGATACACTCAGCTGGTTCTAATATTGTGGCAGACCAAATTTTGATAGTTTTTTTTAAGGACTTCATTCTGAAACACCAGTGATGTAGTTTCAGTTATTTTCCATTGTTCCATTATTTTCAAAAACATTAGTACACATTACCAGTTTCCCTGCTTTTGCCTCTCACCTGCTATCTGTGTTGTGCTCTGTTCATGTTTTATCCTCTATGTTTTTTCAATGTTTGCTTTATGACTGTACAGCACTTTACACAAAGATTGGATTGGACTGAATGCTGTTGCCATTTTCAAGGGTCCACACAGTCTGCAAAAAGCTTTCAATAATAATAAATTCCCAAGTTTTGTGATTTGTGTTTGTGTTTTGCACCTCAGGGCCACCGTACAAAACAGCCCAAAGAAGCCGTTTCACCAAGGAAAAAGTGACAAAGTTGATGAGGATCATCATGACATAAAGAAGCAGCTGAAAACTTCACTTCAATGAAACACCGACACAAACTGACATAAACGGAGGGTCATGACATTTGGACCCAGCATGTGTTTTCATACGTCAGATTTATTTCCCTTATTTCCATTATTTATTGGACTTGGCATACTGTATTTTTGGTTAATTCAGCAGGGTATTCATTGTTTATTTCTCATTTAGTTAGTTTATAATAATTAGATTTTTGCCTGCTCAGTTTACAGTTTGTGGAATGTTTGTTTTCCAGAGTTCAATGAAAATCTTACATTTTTTGCTTTTTTTTTCTCCATGTGTGTGTGTGCATGTTTCTTGTTACGTGTGTCTATTTAAGAATACTGTATGTAGGGCAGCTCTGGTTGTGGCTGTGGATTGTTTAGACTAATTTGCTCAATCTTCCCTGGTCTTTCACCATGGTTGAAGTGCAGGCAACAATGGTCTAGAAACAATCAAGTTCCTTGTTTTTAATAAAACAACCAGGATAAGTGGCTTATGTCAGCAAAAAGTGCTTCCGCCCCAAAAAGAAGTCAAGGATTCTCAACAGGTGATTTACGAGGTGAGACAATCTTTTGAATCAAACCTTTGGATTAAACTTTTTCAGATGGTCAGTCAATCAAGTAAATAAATGGGTCTGTTAACCACTCACACAAATATTTGACTTCTTTCTTCCTGAAAAAGCATGTTTCTCAGAGAACAGAATAACATGAAAACAGTGTCATGACTAAGCCAGTGCACTTCTGAGTGGTAGATAACACCCCCCTCGCATGCATCAGTCAATGACAGGAAAGCCCAAACCTCTTGGGAATTAAGCAGTTTTTAACTGCTGTAATAATACCCAGCTGAGCAGCTCTGGTACAGAGTGTGTCCTGTGACTGATGTTCACACATTGTGCCAGTGAGACAGAGTGTTCACAGTTGGATTTCAATACAGTCAGTGAACAGAGATCATAGAACGATTCTTGTCTGCTTCCTTCAGTAGTCCCACAAAAGTTAATAAGTCATAGTCAGTTAGAAGCAGATACAACTACTGTATGTATTAAGATGACAAAAAATTACTACAGGATGTGGACCTAAATATTTATTGGACTGCTCCCTTGTTTGCAAAATTGCAAGACATCGGAAGGAGTAGCTGGAACAAGCAAATGATAAAAGAAGCAAGAATTTGCCGTGCTCGCTCCATATCAGTTAACATTACGTACATTTTTGGCACATTTTTGGCATCAGGTAACAAGCTAACATGAATGAAGTAATTATTACTATGCATAACAATGTTAAAAAACAAACAATGTTTGAGAGCAACATCGTAATTAAACTCAAGTTTAATTCAAACTACCGTAGCTTAGAAGCTAATGTACTCCGGTTGCTTTGCTAGTTGTGTAGAACTTCCCAGCAGGTATGGAGCATGTTTATTTTCCTGTTTTTCATCAGTAACTGATCATCAGAACCTGCAGAAGTGGAATGTAACGAAATACATTTACTCAAGTTACTGTATTGAATACTTTTTTTGTGTATTTTGTATTTTTTAAGTACAATTTAAAATCAGGATTTTGTATTTTACTTGAGTACGTATTGACTCAAGTATTGTACTTAGTTACTTTATAAATCCTATACCAGGGATAATCAACTAAAATTCTAATAGGTCCACTTTGAGAACATTTCCTCAAGCAAAGGTCCGGAACGTCATAATGTCTAACGTTATTATTTGGTAGTGGGATATATACTGAAGTAGCCTAGTAGTCTGCATGTAAACAACAACTGACTGTCAGATCAAATATAGAAAGAACAATTCCAAAACATTTCAACAATATTTATTGTCACTTTTATACAATTATATAGATGTAACACTGAACATAATATAATAATATATACATATATATATATATAATAGATATAATAAAAAACCTAACCCCTATGTATTTTCTTCTCTCTTAAAGGAAAAGAAGCTCTGAGAGTGCTTATTTTCTTTGACCTAAGTTCACATTTGAGTCGGTGTGTTTGGTCAAAAATGTTGTGTTTGGTCTCATAGTGGCGTTTCATGTTGCCACTTTTTACAAGTGCCACTGTCTCTGAACATATGAGACAGACTGTTTTTGTGCTTCCAGGGGGAAGAATGAATATGAATGAGTCTGTCCATTCTGGGTTGAAAGCTCCATTTTCGCTGTCCAATTTTCTCTTCTTAGAGAGTGCCTTGTTAATTATTTTTCTCTGGCACACTCTTCTCTACCTGTACCGCTCACTCGTCTCTGTCTTCTCTCGATGTAAACTCTCTTTTTTCTCCGTCTTCTCTCGCTGTAAACTGTCTTTTTTTTCTCCGTCTTCTCTCGCTGTAAACTGTCTTTTTTCTCCATCTTCTCTCACTGTATCGCTCACTAGTCTCCCTGTCTGTCACTCGCTATTTAGCGGGATGCACATATTTGATTGGCTTTTAGTGGCGTCACGTGGGATGGCTCAAGTCGAATGCAATTGGTCAGTGGATTTCCGGATTCGCTCAACCAATACCGTAAAGTCTAGAGAAGCTGTGCCGGTCAAAATAAAAGCACCTCGTCAACATTTAAAATACTTAAATAATTTATACACTGTAGGTCCAGGTCCGTACAGGACGGCGTCTGGGTCTACTTCTAATAGTAATAGTAATATTTCATCAAAGTATTGGTACTTTTACTTTACTTTCCACCTCTGAGAAGCTGTATGCTTTGTCGGTTTACAACCTATTGTTGTGTGTAGAATAAAACCTCTTAAAGACACTCACGTTGTCCGCCGTACTTGTTCTGCTCGCCCTTCCCAGGGAAGTTTGTGGAGCTGTAGGAAGCAGCCGGAAAAAATCTGGACAAGTTGTGTTGCTAATAATGTAACAGTTCACTTTCATAAGCATCCAGAGTCATGAAGGACTTTAAGTTCTCCTTGGAATAAAGACTTGGAGTGTCGATCAGATACGAGTGGATATCGGGCCACTGCAGACGGGGCCACTTTGTCTCGCCATTAATCCACTCACCGGCGCATAAAGCATATGTGTCATCAAGCTGTATCCCATTCACCAAAGTGAATTTCCAAGCATAACTTGCTTTATCACTAGGTGACAAGCTGGCGTAGTACGAGGAAAACATCTCCTTTTTTTTAGCCGTCTTTTTTAGCCGAATTCGTACATGAGAGCCGACTAACAACCCTGCTACTTAAACGCTGAGTGGTGCCCTTAGCAAACCATGTGTCATGATCACACTCTCCCTCTTCCCTATCCCTATTATTTTTGGCGTGTGTGGGTTTCTATTCTGCTCTCTCTCTGCAGGAGGCGTGGTTGACCTACTTCCACTGAGGACGCTGGTGATCAGCTACACCTGCTGTGGCTCCTCCCCACCTGCTCCTGATCAGCAATCAGGAAGCTTCTTAAGCCTGAGCCGCCTGTTCACCAGCATCAGATCGTTTTCTACACTCCAGTGGTACCATCCCAGTGATTCTCCTGTGTTTATCTAGTCTATCAACTCTGACTTCCTGGATTTCTGACTCAACGTTGTTCTGCCTCAGGTCGTAACATCTCCTGCCTCTTGAGAGCTACGGATATCTCTGCTTCAACCGAGAGCTACGGATTGCCAACGCTTCACTCAGCACTCAGAACTTCTCCCTCTCCTCTCTACAAGCAGTGAGTTCGCTCCATTCTATATATTATATTTATTGTATATATATATAACATATATATATATATAAAGATAAAATGTACTCTTGTACTTTTAAAAAAAACAAGTACTTCAGTACTTTTACTTACGTAGACATCTGACTGTAGTACTTTTACTTGAACTTGAGTAAAATTTAGCAAGGGGTATCTGAAGCTGTGTACTCTATCTGGCTCTGGCAGGACATCTCTTCCTGTGACCTCTGGCCAATCAGTATCCAGCAGTCTGGAAATGTCACGCATAGTACTTACTCAGCGCGCTTGGAACCTCGCCAGAGCAGGTACTAAAAATTGTACATGGTACCAGGTACTACGCTAGTGGTAAGGCATCTTAACCGTGCTGTGGTGAGTAGAGCCGGTGGAAACATGCCATAAATTAGAAATTAGAAAGCTTGTCGCTGAGATTGCAGCAACACTTGCTTCATCTCTGGTTCAGAGTCGAGATGCTTTTGGCTCCAGTAGCTGTTATAAGCACAAAGCTGTATCTAATGAAAAACACAAACGTTGTTATTAAGTTTGAAATATTCATAAGATGCTAATGATTAGATATGTACATCTTTAAAATTAATCACAAAGAAATGCATTGTTTTAAATGTTGGGTTATCCTTATTTGCCCCGATTAAGTTAGAGATTATACATGACCATACAAGTGGCGTATCAACTAAAGTGCTTGTTGAACGTTTCTAAGAGCAATGGCTATCAAAATGATATTAGATGTTACATATACAGCTGTTAAAAAAAACCACAATTATATTGTACAATTTGTATTGTGATCTTTAAAAAGTGGGTTCACATACTGAAAGTTTGTGAGAATAATTACATATAGATTGAAAGTACACTTCAACAATGGGAGCAAATTGATTCTAAAAAGCTTCCGTGTTAGCTGAGGTGACTTGTATGTCACCTGTGTCTCAGTGAGAAATAAAGAAAATTAATTTCAGTGTCTTTGCATCGAAAAAGTACATTTAATCCATCTTCATGGTGTGAACATGAAACGGGTGATAATGTCAGGTACAATAGGGTTTTCTCATTTGTACGGTCACACTTGCTTCATACATGTTCACCCTCTGTCTCTTTCTGCTCTTTTCCCTGGTTCATCTCATTGCAGTAAGCCTCGGTGACGCCCCAATCTTGCTCACCAAATCTCTTTTGAAATCCTTGTTAACACCACATCCGTCCCCATTTCTTTACTGCTGTCTGCCCCGGCTCACCTTGCCCTCCATCCAGGGTTAAGTCTTCTAACAAGACACACACACACTGCAAGTGTATTATTTGTGCTCTCTTTAATCGCATCCTCCTGTTTTCCATCACACATCATGTGTGCCCCTCCCCAACCACCACACACTGGAGAGGTGTATTAATATATTGTTCATTATCCACATCTTTGCTCCAAAGCTGTTGATGATGCACCACCTTAGACAGACAGGACTAAAGGAAACAGTCTTGGTGGAATAGATGGCAGAGGATAGATTCTGCTAATTTAGTTGAAATATGATGCTTTTTTTTCCCCACTTGTTTTTCCCAGCTGAATCCTCATCATGTATTAATACACTGAGAACTAATATGTGTTATAACAACGTAGAGGGTAATGTAAGGATATCACATATGTTGCCTCCTTGGAGCTGTCATTTATTACACATACAAGTACTACAGACCTTGAAGCAAAGTACAATGAGAGTAGATGGGAAAACAGGATGGCTTGAAGATAGAGGAAGAAATAACAGAATGTGAAGAGAATAATAAAACTCCAACCATATGCAGCTCTGGGGTTTAGACTCTGTAAATAGCTGATATATAGAGAAAAAACAGGAAATAGAGATGAGAGTGATGGCAGGAAGAGATAGACTGTGTTTAGAATGAGAGAATTACAGTAGACACACACACACACACGTATATATAGACACTCATGCACGTCCTTGATGATTTAGGGCTGTGGCCTGGCATCTCTATGACTTTCAAAGCAGGCAAGAAGCGGAAATGAAAAGATGATAACACATAAAAATAATACACAAGCACAACATTGCACACACAATCACACATGCACTTGTGCTAAATGTCACTCAGCTCATGGTTTTATTGGAGTCTGGAATAGGGTGCCATTTCCACAGCGGACGGCAGTGACTGGCAGTCTGCTGTTATTTACATGATAGCCTGAGAAACCCCCTTACCCCACTATACACACATGGTATATTGTCAGTCCTATTTCTCACTTTTAGCTCTTTTCCTGGGTTAGGTAGTGTTTAAAATTTACCTTTTATGAAATGACACGATCCTTCAATAATGTGCTATGTTATTTCCGAAACCATGTTTTTGCAGTAGATCCGACATGCTGCTGTCAGAAAACAAACAAATAAAACCCCCAAACCAACTGTATTTATATAGAGCTTTTTTTGACCCCACACTTTACACTGCAGTCTTGCCATTCAGCTGCTATGTAGCCCCTTTTTCTGGTACCCATATATCATACACATTCACACACTGTAGGGGTTACGCATCTTGCCCAGGGACATGGAGTCTGGGATCAAACAGCCAACCTTTAAGCTGGAAGATGGCCCACTGTACATCGAGTCATGTCTCCTGACAGAAAAAAAAAAAAAAAAAAGAAGAACTCCAGCAAAGTGGGGACATGTCAGATAATGTCTTCAACTCTTAATCTTTTAAATATCTCGTTATCCTCCATTGAGAATGTGCACCTGGAAAAAAACACTTTGTATAAAGGGATATTTAACCTCACCACTCATCCCTCCCTTCTTCCTCAACAAGAATTAGGACATACTATGCCTACATTGGTAAACTGTAGTGAAATGGGTGAGACTTGATATGTTTACACTGTCACATTATAGCGATTTTATAATGTTCACAAATCTCTTCCATGAAATCAGATGTTAAAGTGTAAGATTTTATGTTGTTACGACCCCAGCTCATTGGGGAAATAACATAAAGAACTGTCCGGAAAATATTTCCTGAACTCGTCCTGTTTTCCAGCATTGCTGAAGCAGTAGATGATCATAAATGAATACCACGTCATCAATCTTAAAAGGGTTAGTCGAGGTGGTTGAATTTGAAGCATAAGCAGATCTTAAAGACAATACTCATCTCACCAGCTCTTGATACTGCCACCGTTTTTTTTAAAGTTTTTTTTCAGGACAGTGTGCACGTACAATAATCATTTAAATAAAATTAAAAGTTGGGTGTCAGTACATTGTACATATTTGGTGTACTCGCAATACGTCTGTATGCACGTGTATCGGACCTGTGTCTTTATGCAGGCGTAGGCTACGCGGTTAAGTATAGTGTGCTGGCATAAAATGCCCCTGATAGTGTGCGTGTGTGTGTGCTGGCACCAGAGTGGAAGATACATTGGGTGGGCCAGCAGAATTTTAGGGAGGCATGAACACAGCTAATTATTATCTGGATCAGTAGTGTTGTTAGTTGGCATCTGTGTGTGTGTGTGTGTATTTGTATGTATGGGTGTCAATGCTGCAACCCTGGTGAGAGGAAAGCGGATGCTCCTCTCTCTCTTCATTAATGATGTCAGTAATAGCTGGATGGCAGTCACTACACTTTGGAAGTAGAACAGCATATGAGGTTGACAAGCTACACTGTGCAATTAAAGAAACAGAAACAACCACAGGAATAGAAAATTAGAAAAGAGCTCTCCCAAATGTTTCCTTTATTGAGGGTAAAACCAAAATGAGGCTTATTTCAACTTAACTGAAACTCTACAGAACAGAACAAAACAGAAACTCTCAAATTAGAATAAATCCGATCAAGCCTCATTTTGATCTCAGGTGGAAAAAGCAGTGTTCTCTCAATGAACTCGATCTATTCTCACCCCAGCCTTTTGTTAAATTTAATTCATGCATCTCTTGCTGAGCGCAAACTGTGCAAATAAAGGGCTTTAGACAGTCACTCTTCTCTTATCCAGACTCAATTAAGTGTTTTGTTCTTTTTTGCTTTGTCGTTTGTTCAAATATTAGATTGCACCATTCCTGCGTATCTGTTATATTGGCAACTCTGTTTTGTATTATCATTTGTTTTCCAGGCTATAAGTCTATGTGACTTAGAAAGTAAGCTAAAAATGTGATTTATGGACAAGGCAATTGCAAAAATTAAGGTTTTTTCTATAAGTACATGGAAAGACAGCAAAACAAACAATTGCATGGTGAAAGCTGTTTGAAATTGCATTTATTGTTGGATTGTTCTTTCCTATATTATTATTTATGGATTCATGCACTTTATACTTTCTCATGTGTTTGACAATTTTGCATAGTTAAAAGGAACCCCGGCTATACGACTTGTAGTTCTTAAAAGATAAATGTTAGTATCAGTTATAACAAATTGATATAAAAAACCTTCTTGATGTCTTCGTTTTAAAAAATTTGTAAAAATAGTTTAACTCGTAGGTCGCCATTGTTGTTAACGTCGCAATGCACTCTGGGTAGTGACGTATAAAGGTTGTACTGGGGGCTTCGGGACCCTGTTGTGACTGTTCAGCATAAACATGTCATCTGTTCAGCCTTTTCAATTTGAACCTGAGCGAAACATACAGGAGGAGGACAGCACTGACAATGTTTCACAAAACGAGCATCAAAATGAAGAGCAAGAAAGACGGGATGAGGCGAGAGTGGGACAAAACCGGTGGTGTACGTGCGGCAACTGCGTCTCCATATATGGATATACAGTGAAGCGGCGACTGCAGACGCGGGTTGTCTGCTCAGGAGAGCATCCAGCATCTCTTGTCTCTGCCGCTTTTTAACGCGAAATTCACTCGCTTCACGCGGGCGTTAAGGCTCCTTATGTGGGAGAATTGTCGGACAGGCATTTGGTTTAAGTCTCCGTTTGTATCCGCCCGCTCCGGTGAGGTCTTTTAGTAGCTGTGGTCGACTAAAGCCTCAAATGCTTCTGACGAAAAATGTCGAGAACACAGTCGTGGACCTTTAGGAAGTTGTGTCCTTCCACAGGCATCTTCCTACTCCTTTCTCCTCTTCTTGTCAGTGGGAAAGCTGTGTAAACTCACAGCACTTCCCTTGTTGCCTTTCGATAAAAGCCAATCGAAAGTCTACTCTGATCCCCTGTATTTCATCGTGGCTGTACTCGATCCTCGTCATAAAGATCATTATGTATGTGTCATATATGGATGTGGGGATATAACTGCGCAGAAATGATCCAGTCTGCGTTGGATCATATGGTTTTACATGCCATCTTCACATAACTTAAGGATTTTTTTTCTCTCGCCTAAAAAAATATTGTATTTTAAAGCAAATATCACCTTTAAAATATGCAGTAGGAGCTTAAAAACACATGGAGGTCATGTAACAACATATGTACATGAGCTGTGCAAAGTCTGATACTGCTGAAATGAAGCAGAGTGAAATTACTGAGGTTTTAGTAAAGAGATGTCTAGGCGTTCTCTCTTTTGGCACCATCTGTGCCATTTGAGATTTCTTAGGTACCAAATGAATAAAAACCCATTTAATTTTATTCATATGTCACTACAGGTCTAAAAAGAACTTATTTTGAAAAAAAAAAAGTATTATAACTCGCTGTAAATCGATGCTCCCTGTGCGGTACGTAATAACAACTCTGTGACTCTGCAGCGTCTTCAGTTACGCAGCGCCATAGCTCTGGCTTACCTTGGTCAATTAAGGTGACAGCTTGTTTTAAACCTCTAAAGCGGTAGAATCAGACCCCGGTCTCCAAATACATGTGAATCACTTCATTAGCGAGTCAAAAGGACATAAATGCGTATGACGCATTATGTTTGCTTGTATTTCTTGAAAGTCAGTTGTAGTTTTGCTCTTATTTTGGGGCTGGATCCGTGAATCTTGATAAAAATAGTACCTCTGGAATCTGTGGGTTCTCCACTGTCCAGTCAACACTTGTTTTTTTTGTTTACATAATCACGCTGACGCTCCTGTGCCGCTTTTCAATGTGTGCGCTATAACGTTTTTTTTTCGCTCCTGCTGGTTTGATCCGTCTGTGTTTTAATTGTATTTCGTGAACATAAGAATGGTTTATATGAGCGTTTTGCTGAGTTTCTGACCTTTCTGTGGGAATGCAGCATGTCTGTGTTTGTTAAAGTTAAATGTTTGTTAAATGGTTTTATGACGCTTTTGTCGCTGATACCGGTATCGGTACCGGAGGCAACCGTGAAGAAGAGGTTAATTACTACAACTGGAGCCACTACTGTTAATAGTTCAAAATTTTCATTTTGTCACATAGCTAACCTGTTATTTGTGGCTGAACTTTTTCTGTGTTGATATAGGGACAGCGTTCATTAATTAACAGAAGAAAAAGAGCCAGAGATGTAGAAGAAGTTTTCATAAATCCAGTTATTTTATCTGAAGTTCTTACACTTACAAAATGTTCTGTAAATGCAATTTCACAATGTCACATTAAAACAGCATCACACAGGGGAAACATTATCACAACCATGGTACAAGAGCGTGTGCCAAGAATTATTTTGCACATAATTTGAAGTGAGAACATTGCGTTTTTCCAGGTTGATAGAAAATGCTGTGTTCTTTTCAGTAGCATCCACACGTTTGAGGTTGTTGTTTCCTTTCTTTTTAGAAAGAGTGAATTGGCATCTACTTGCAGTGCCCAAAAATAATATTACCATAGAAACAGGACCATTAAAAGACAATGCCCATGATCTTAATGGTGCACTTGACCTGTTCCCTTCAAGGCCACTTATTAGCAGTGAGCCATTATTTGGTTGAAATGATGTAGATGTTGATTTAGTTTCACTCTTTTTATTTGCTTCAAACAAAACACAAGTATAAGTCCAACCCCCAATTTCCACTGGACGTGCCGCGGTCGCCTTTGCAAAAAGCTTCCATTCTAATCAATGAGAGCATTTCCACTGGGTGAGCTGCAGAACGTCTCAGCAGCGTCCCAGAAGCGGCTCGCAGCGCCAAATCGCTTTCGATAGGTAGCAGTTCTATGTTTGCCGTTGCCGTTGCTGAACCGCGTAAATTTCAACAAAGCAGATCACACCAGACAGGAAGTCCGAAACAGACTCAAAGTAAAACTAAAAACACTTCCGCCCCTCTTTTAACATAAAACACAATACGCAGGTCATATACAGTGGTATGCAAAAGTTTGGGCACCGCTTTAAATTTCCATGATTTTCCTTTATAAATCATTGGTTGTTTGAATAAGACATTTCAGTTAAATATATCATATAGGAGACAAACACAGTGATATTTGAGAAGTGAAATAAAGTTTATGTGATTTACAGAAAGTGTGCAAGAATTATTTAAACAAAATGAGGCATGTGCATAAGTCATTTTATTGATTTCAATACCTTTAGCACTAATTATTGGAACTAAAATTGGTTTGGTAACCTCAGTGACCCTTGACCTCCATACACAGGTGAATCCAATCATGACAAAGGGTATTTAAGGAGGTCAATTGTAAGTGTTTCTCCTCTTTGCAGCTTCTCTGAAGAGTGGCAACATGGGAGCCTCAAAACAACTCTCAAATGACCTGAAAACAATGATTGTTCAACATCATGGTTTAGAGGAAGGATACAGAAAGCTATCTCAGAGATTTCCTCCACACTTTCTTTAAATCATATAAACTTTATTTCACTTCTCAAATATCACTGTGTTTGGCTCCTTTGTTCTAACAACCAATGATTTATAAAGGAAAATTATGAAGATTTACAGGGGTTCCCAAACTTTTGCATACCACTGTAGCCTATCACAACTTCACATCAACATTACGTCGTGACCGGTGCTACCAGGTCAACAGTATATTAATCAGAGGGTCTCGGAGAGTCATAATGTACGACGAGAGACTGATTGTTGAAGTGGAGAAACATAAAATCATTTATGACACCAGATCAACAGTTCTTCCACGCCGGAGAATGAAAGAAGCTGTGTTGTTGTTATTTCCTTTATACACACAGTCTATCGCGGGTTCTCGCAAACTCACGTCTGTTCAAGATTATCACGTGATCTTCTGTGAATACGGCTGGCTCCCAAGGCACCGCGCCGCTGCTGTAACGCGGCCGGGGGGGATTCCCGCTGGGCAGAGGACGAAGCAGAACTGCGCCGCTGATGTGACGCGGCTGTAACGCGTCCAGTGGAAATCCACCTTAAGGGCTAAGATATGTTGGTAAAAATTTAAATGTCTGTTTTATGTAATGATGAACACTTTTTTTGTTTGTTTGTTTTGGAAATCAGATACAAATGCAAAATGCATTCCAACAACAGGGTTTAGCTTGGCATTATGACTGAAAACACAATCCCTCACTTGAATTTTAGTAATTAACCAATTAATGTCTCATTTGTGTATATTCATCAAGAGTAAAAACAACACTTTGCAGTTTTACAGATAGATGTGTGCTGCAACATTATTTTGGGTGGTGGCAGTGACTTTGCAGAATGTTCGTAGAGCTTGGCACGCAACCAGCAGGGACTAGAGCAGTTCACTGAACCAGGTTGAAGCTTGCATCTTTATTTATTTTTTCAGTCTGTGTGTATATGAAATAAGTAAGTGAACAATGTTGTTTAATTATACAGTTTACAAATGTTTATGCTTACTTTGATATGGCCAAAGTAAAAATAGTCCATGAAGACCATGAAAACAAAATGTTTTCATGGTTTGCTTTGTGGGTTCTCTCCAGGTAGTCTGACTTTTTGTTTTAAGCAATTCCAAATGCTTGTGTGAACTGTTAGGTTTCTTTTTTCTTCTTTCGATAATATTCGAAGGCCACATTATACTTCTCCGACTGCGTTATCCAACTGCGTAACCACGGAGACCCCTCAGCCTGCATACTTCTGCGATATGGACGGATACGCGCTGCAATTTCCCGCCTGATCAGTAGGGGTCGCTGCGCAAGGTTGTTGTGCTTTTGGCTACAGTGAGCAATGGCGTCCGAGAGAGAAAGAGAGAGAAAGACTGCTGTTGTTGAAACAGTGGCCGTTTCTCACTTTTCTGTGTCACGGAACACAGTTTTAAGATAATTTGAGGCAAGAAATTGGCCATTTAGAGTCTAAACATGTGGTTTGTGTGTTAAGATATGACAAATTTATAGTTTGGCAGTGACGTTGTCTGCGGTGATCAGCTCCGCCTCTGTGGACGCTCGGTGCGCAATGTGAGCCGGCACAGAGCAGCTTCGCTCGGCCTGTCCTGAGGACCAATCGCAGCTCTTGCCGTCTCCGTTGTCCCTTGATGGAGTGACGGACACTTAAAAAATATTTCGTGCAGTCGGAGATGACGCACAGGCTCTGGGTAACCTACACAGAGCACTTTACGCAGGAGTGTAAATTGGGCTTTACTATGTGCAGTCCTTTGAGGTAATGTATGAAGTGATTACGTTAAGATGAACTTTTACTGCCTCTATTTAAATATCAAATATCAAAAAAAATAACTAAATTACTAAGGAAAGTCAGAAAAGGTTAATATCCTCACCTTTAAAATACATATATCAAAATGTACAAGAAAGCACATTTCAAATCTCCTCATGTGGATAATGCAGTTGACTTTAATTTCATCAGCTTCATTTTTACCCTAACCAATTTCTATTCACAGATACACCAAACTGTAGGACTGTTTCAATTACAATATCTGAAAAGCTACTTGACATTTAAGTCAACCTTCCTGTATTTGAGAAAGTATATTTTCTTCCCCCAACGACAAACAGCTTGCTTGTTAAATGTGGAGAACAGCACGATAACCAGAACCATTTTCAGTAGGAGATGTGATTTATTTTGAATAGTAAATTATTTTTAAGGGTTAGGAAATGCTAAAGTCCACATCATAACCTTTAACTGAGCTGAAGTGTGATATGCTATTATGAGCAGGAGGATATTTTACTATTTAGATTTGTCACAACAAGCATGTCCCCTTTTCTGTTTCAATGGGTTACTGAGTTCTTTGAATGTGACCCTTTGATGGTCTTTCTTTGAGGTGACTATTTTGTTTTCTCTGTTGGATTCTGCACACTTGGTTGTGGGTTTCATTATGTCAAGAGAATAAAGTGCGGGATTAGAGGCTAACAGATTTTTGTAGTTCAGTGTTTTACAGCTAGAGAAGCGTTATATTTCTTCCCACTGAAAATGGTTTCCACTTCACGTTTTTACTGCTGTGATGCTTTAAGTGCCCTTGCATCTTTCACTCTCTCACAGGAACAGACAGTGTGCAAATATATATATATTTTTTTCAATTTATTGGCTTGTTTACCATTTTAGTGAACATGAATGAACAACCCATCAGCATAATTAAAGCTACAACTGAGCCTCATCTTACCATTAAACCTCCCTGTTTTCCTACCTCCTGTAGACTAATTTCCACTGAGGGAACAAATGTTACCGTGACCTTTTTAACTGATAAAACAGACTGACATTCTGCATCATCATGTGACATGTACTGATTGCCTACTCTACATCTTTGCTGCCCTAAGATTTAGCACCACCAGATGCTACCTAACATTTGTACATCTGCAATTGTGGGACTTAAAGAGCGGCCCACCAAATGAATGCAAAACAGCAAAAAAAATTTTTTTACTTTTTCCAGTGTTAGAAATATAACAAACAAGAATATTTGTGTTGAATTTAAGTTGCAATGGGTGATTTTGTTTTTGAAAGTTAATGACTAAATGATTAATTATGGAAATGAGATCTTCATTGTAGAAGGAACAGTAGTTCCATATCAAAGGCATGTTTTATTCATAGCCTACACAACTTCAGTCAATTTCATCATCTGACAATTTTATTTTGCTTCTCTCTCGACAACGCCCGATTTCTCTCTGCAACACATTTTTCTTCTTTTGCCTAAAGCCCTGCAATTATCTCCATGTCAATCAAACGCATGAAAAAAAAACTGAACAAAAACTAATTAAAATATTTTTGTACCAGTTCTCCTGGGCACATTTTCAGCAGTGTGAATAAAGCTCTATTTTGAGATCCCTCTAAAATTAAGTTCTGTTTTAAAATAACCATATCAGCCTTTAAAAACAAACAAAAACACATTTAGAAGTAGGACTTGATGGAAGAGTTCTGCAGACAATGGGAGAAGAAAAAAAAGTGAACCAGTGGAAACTCAGAGCGATAGTGGGGGGCCCCCCACTGTAGAGCCTTGCCCCCCCCAGCTGCCCCCCTAACTTTTGTGTTTTAAAAACTTTACTTGTAAAAACATTCGCAACTATGTCCACAACCTTTTCAAAGTAGTGAAACAGACAATAAATTGACCAAAAGTCAATAATTGTAAATATAATCTTAGGCCCCTGACTCACTTAGCTACGGCCCTGCATCAAACGTGCAGTGCTCTGTTCACAGTCTGGCTCACACAGCGAGTCTGCTGCGGTGGCTCTACATCCTGGCAAAGAGTGGTTCAACTGCACTGACCCCCGACAAATCTGAAGGTGAAGTCAGTTTCCCCAGGTGAAGTTTAAACACACCAATTTAACTTAAAGTTACATTTATAATGAATGTAATCTATGCTAAAGGTGATTCAGCGTCAGCAATAACAGCGCGGCCATTAATTAAATGTGAAATCGTTTGCTTTGCTGTGAGAGCTTTTGCTCTTTGATTAGTTTTGATTTTGGTAAAGACAACAGCTTCATACAATATATTAAAACCTGTCATGTTTTAATCCATAACGTTTACACAGGGTCACCATTTTGCGAGCGTCACAACACACTTCACAGTTGTAGCTAGATGGATCATATTGATTTGATTAGCTAAGCAGTAGACCTGCTATACAACCACTTACTGTCACCTATCACAGCAATGAGTTAAACCAGGTGACATCCTTCACTTTTCTAACTGGGAAAATAACACATACAATAGCATTAAGTAGTCTTAACATAACTGTTCTGTGTAATAAATATCTTCTGATTTTAGATTTGATGTACGTATTAGCTACATGGCCCTACAGTGTAGTGATAGAATGATAACCAGAGCTTCTCACAATGAAAAGGAAAGCAAAAAGTGCGGATGTTGAAAGGGTTTTTAGTAAGAAAAGTGTACAGAAGAGATGGAGGGAAATGAAGGAGAAGGTAGTGAACTGGAGAGACCAGGAGGCTCAAAGCAGAAGAAGACCACAGAAGGAGATGAACAAAAAAGTGAAGGAGAAGAGGATGTGAGGGATGAAGAGGAGGAGGCTGCTGCTGATTCAGAAAGTGAGACAGAGGCAGGGAGTGACAGGAATGAAGATGGTCCTCAGCCTTTAAGTTTGTTTTTTAATATTTTTGATTATTGCACTTTTTATTTTAGATTTACATTTGGCTATTAATAGTTTTACTTTTTAGAGAGATGCACTTCCTATATATTTTTCAAGTTATTTCATGTAAAATCTTAAGAGATTATTATTTCCAGTTTTTTGATGTATTGTATATGTATTGTTAGACCAGGAGGGGGTTGTTCTATGTAAATGTGATGATTCTGTCTCTTGGCTCCCAGAAGGTGTACATTTTTGAGGCTAAAATAATCCTCTTGAAATATTATCAGATTTACATGTATCAGACATTGTTGGAAAGATTAGAAATCATACTTTCAGAATCTGTAAATAACTAGAAATGTCCCTCGGCAGAGTTGTTCCGGTTTGCCATGGCTGGCCACATATAATTTCTTGTCCTCCCACTTGTAATGTCATATTTCCATCATCTATTTTTGATGTTGTTTCTTTTCTTTTTTGAAATAACACTTTGAAGCGCAGTTGCAGTAAATAACGTTTGATTATTGCATATAGTCCATTTTAGTCAGGAACCTACTTTTAGTCGTGTCTGTAGATGTAAGCCCCCTTCCCCTGTCCTGAAGGCTTCAAAATCTGCCACCAACCGCTACTACACACAATTATAACCCAGCATGTTAACACTATGTCACCCATGAAGTTATGTCTACCAATGCTTTATTGGACCAGAGCCGCATGTAGTCCCTTTTACGTACTGAAATCATCTACGTGTTATGTCTGAAATACCTTTTTATTGACTTATTGATCCTTTTGCTGATATATATATATATATACTGTGCAAAGGCTGTATTTGCCCTTAGTTATTCTTGAATGTTTCCTTAAAATGTACTGTGTGTGTGAGAGAGAAATAATTTATTAATTAGCAAGTAATGTGCATCTAGAGCTATGGATTGAGTATGGCATAGGTAAAGTCATGTTGTTATTAACCTGAAAGATGGTAATTTTGCTCATGTGAACTAAACTGATAAAGGTCTGTTGAGGACCACACTCTCTAATTTGCTTCGTTTAATAACATTTGATTTGTTTCCCCTTTTTTTCAGGCAGGAAACATCAAGACCATGTGTGCATTGTTTGTACGTAAAGTACATTAAATGTACATGTTTATTATATGTTTGCTAAATTTGAAAGTAAAGATTCAATTAAATGAAAGCTATTGTGTTTATTCGTCATAAGATTGTTCCCTTACTATGTAAATAAGGTTGTCATTTCTGCAAAAGAGCAACAGTTGACACGATCCCATTCATTCCCCACACCTTCCAGCAGTATTTATTATTATTACTATTATTATTATTATAATACGTTTCCCCACTCTCCCTCTCTCTCTGCAGGAGGCGTGGCTGACCTACTTTCTGTGAAGACGCTGGTGATCAGCTCCACCTGCGCGGCTCCGCCCCAGCTGCTCCTGATGAGCAACCAGGAGCCTTCTTAAGCTGGAGCCGCCTGCTCACCAGCGTCAGATCGTTGTTCTACACTCGTTGGTAAAGCCACAAGTCTTGACTCTCCTGAAAGAAGAAACCTTTGCTATTCGTGTATTTACCCAGTCTATCTGCAGGTCACCACGTCTCCTGCTGCTGGAGAGACACGGATCATCGCGAGCGACTTCCTCCTTCTCCTGAGTTTCCCGTTGCCTGGTTCTGCCATCATTGTCTCATCTCCTACTCCATGAGAGACACGGATCCTCGCCAGCGACTTCCTCCTTCTCCTGAGTTCCCTTCGCTTGGTACCTGCCGTCTTCGTCTCCTCTCCAGAGCTGCACAGGACACAGAGCTCCGCCAGCGTCTACACTCGTCTCCTGGCTCCCTCTGCACTCAACTCCACCGTCATCTTCTCGCCTTCCTCTCCACAAGCCGGAGTCTTCTCCAGTCGTCTTCCTCGTCTGCCTGGGAATCCTCTCCTTACAACTCTGAGTGAGTTTGTTCCTGGCTGGAACTCGACCACAAACATTGACTCTCGTCTTGAAGCAGCTATCCTCAGCAGGCACAGCTGCATAGACACTCACTCACTCGTTCACTGTTCTCACATCTGCTCCTACTGACTTACTTAGATCAACGTCTTTCCCTAAAGGATTATTTTTCATATATCGAGTTTATTCAAAGCAGGGTTCGTTGAAAAAGCTGATATTTTATCTGGAAATGTGCTTGAATTTTACTCTTAAAAAGAGTGCGAAGTTGTAGCCGCTGCGCTTCATGATGTGCCAACAAAATGTCAATTAAGAGATATCCCACCTCCCCACAAGCTGTCAGAATCAAAAGAATCGGAACCAGAATCTCTTTATTGTCATTGCACATAGTACAACATAATTAAAGTCTGTGAGCCAGACATCATCGCTCGAAACAAACGCTGTGCTTCCACATCTTGCAAATAATATCTGGTCAAAGTCAAAGTCTCTGTCCAGATGATGAACTGTATAACAAAATAGTGGATGTTTTTGTTTCTGAAAAGCCAATGTGGAAGTGACCATAATTTAATGGTCATCAGTTTGTATGTAAATCTATTGCCACAGCCATACCATTACACTTCCAGATGAGCATCTCAGAAGTAAACTATGTGCATACTTGCAAACCTAATCCATGTCACATGTTCATGCAGATACACTGGGCTCTGTTTGTTTCTGAGAGTGCCACAAATGAGAGCAAGGTAAACATCAAACTTGATGTAAGAGTTTTTCATTCGCAGCCAATAGTCAAGTTTGGGCCCACAAGAACTAACCAGGAAGTGAATGTGGGTATAACTGAGACACTTTTACAGAAAAATAGTGTATAGAATGCAGTTTGTGGGTTTTCTCCAGGATCTCCCACTTCCTCCCACAGTCCAAAAAGATGCAATGTGGGGATTAGGTGAAAATAGACAATCTAATTTGACTGTAAGTGTGAGAGTGAGTGGTCGTTTGCCGCTATGTGGCCCTGCAACGGACTGGCAAACTGTCCAGGGTGTACCCTGTCTTTTGCACTGAGTCAGCTGAGCTTGACACGGCACCTGCAACCCTCCTGTGGAGGATAAAACAGTATACAATAGTTTTCAGGTCTTCTTCAATGCAGCAAGTCCATTTTGTAAACTATGGTCCCATTTACAGTCAAATAGACACAAAAGCATAGCATTTATTTGGGGACGGACATCATGTTATTGACAACTAGCACTGTACCATAGATGCATGGTTGCAGCTGGATGAGCAGTAGATGAGCTCTTATTCATTTCCACCACAGCTCTGCCCAATTTGGTTTCTCCTGTTTCTGAACCACAACATAGCTTGGTAAAACACTGAACTTGAGGCATAAATACAATCCATTTACAAACTAATGCCACTTGAATTCAGCCTTGGATTAACCTCTGTACTGAAAAGTCAGATCACATTTGACCATGCAGCTCTAGAGAGATGAATGCACCCATGTATTTGAGATGGTTTCATTCAGATCACAATCAAAGGTCTTTGCTGCTTCATTTTTGTTGATGTGACTCTTTTTTTCCAGGGCTATGTGGACACAGAAATCAAATCATCAGTTACAATTGTATGTGGGCCAAGAATAGATATATATTCAATATGTGGCCATGAACCATTAATGAGAACAGTCATATGTCATCATCGATCTGCACCAGTAACGTGACAAACCACAATGTCCCTCACCCAGTCTATCTCCTGCTTTAATACTGAGTTGTTGTGGATGACATATATACAAACGTATCACCATGTCAATGTGTGATGTTTAAGAGGGCACTCCTGTTTACGTGAAAGTCAAATGCAAGGCACTTGTAGTTATTATTGTGAACCTTCAAATGTGATTTGCAGTGATTCAGAATTTAATTTGATTACTCTAAATATAGCATTTTGTATGAGTGACTGCAAATGGGTCCAATTGAAGAATCAGCTACTCACCTGAGATCTTCTGACCAGCTACTGTTTCACAATCAACCAAAAGTATTTTTATGCCGCTGTTTCCCATACAATGATTTATTTGTGGCCACCACTACAATATCAACATTGACCGCCACACATCGATTTTCTTTTTCTTCTTTTTTTAATGGGTAAAATCTTATTTCATTGTAAAGAACATTGATTTACTTGGCCCTGCCCCCTCTCCCTTCTCTCTTTCTCCCTCTCACACCGACACACCAACACATAATGGGCCTATCTGTGTAGTCAGAGTGGCTAAAAACAACATTAATTGGCCTATTTAAATACAAAGGACGTGGTGCTAAAATGAGCTCTGTTAAACAGTGTTAAAGAGAGTGTGGGTGGTCAATTCTTCCATTTTTTTTTTCCCGCTGGTTTCAAGGTTTGTTTGCGTCTATCCCACAATTAAAACAAACTGGGTGATATTATGACTGATATAAACCCGGTGGTTTCTGTGTTGGAAATTATCCCAGGCAGTTCTAATTGTTTTTCCAAACACACACACACACACTCACACACAGAAAGATCATTATTTATTTATTTATGTTTTAACATGCCCAAGCTTTATTTGGTCAATTTAAAGGTGACGTAAGTAGTTTATAGTGCCATCTAGAGGAGAGGCTGAAATTTACAACAAAGACCTGCTGCTCTGCTCACCCCCTCCCTTCCCTGAGCGCTACGGTATCCGCAGCTTGTCAAATGTCGTCCTCGTCGTCTTTCTCCGTGTCAGCAGATGAGGTTCGTGAGGTGAGGGAGAGGGCGAGCTACCGCGGCCGTAGCAGACGATGCGGAGCGAGAGGAGGCGGGACTTCCGCTACAAGTAAAGAGACGCTTGATTTGTTCTCTCGCGTTTGTCCTTACAGGCTCCGGTAGAAACATGGCGTCTCGCTGCTAACAGTGGCTATGCAGCAGCGGCCCGCATTTAAATGACTTTTTGAAACACTACGAAAATGAAACAAAGAATATTATACAGCGACTAGACAATGCAGGAGCACATAATATGTATACAAAAGTGGATTTTGGGTCATATAAACCCATAAATACTACATATTGTCCCTTTAATGCAAGACATGCCAAGACAACACTGCACACACACACACACGCTCACACACACACACACACACACCCACACACACACACACACACACACACACACACACACACACACACACACACACACACACACACACACACACACACACACACACACACACACACACACTTGAGCTAAAGCCTTGGTCCTGGCCTTGTAGAGACAGGAGAGTTCCATTAACTAAAGCAGTCAAGCGTGGCCACTGCTGGCTCATCACTATCTGCCACCCCATCTCGTCACAAGCCTGGAGAGAGAGCAAGAGAGGGGGAGGGGGGGGCCAGAAAAAGCAGATATGTCCTGAAGAGGAAAACGGAAGATGGAAATAAATCTGTGCATACCACTTCACACATCATTGTCAAATTGGCCAGCAGATGATTAGTCAGCATACATGGTAGAAAAGAGCTGAGGGACCGATATATATTTACCATTAAAGCAGTGGTTTAATGTTTCACAGTGATTTACAGAGGTTTAAAAAGCACATCATTCCCCAGTTACTCGCCATATTGTTAACAATATATCAATGCTACTCGACTCTTATTGGATTCTAACTACACATACAGAACAATTACTCACAGTGCTGTGGGGCTTATTCTCAGGATGCTCATCATGCAAGAGTTGATTAAGTTAGAGAATGTGTTTGTGTGATTGTTTGTCCATCTGCTTTCGAAACAATTAAGCACATGCCTTTTTTTCCCTCTACCCTTCTCCTCTCCTCTCCTCTCCTTTCCTCTCCTCTCATCTCATTTCCTTTCCTCTCCTCTCATCTCCTCTCCTGCATGGTATCTTTCCCTGGAGCCAACTTCTCTCCATCCTTCCTCATTTCTCTCCCACTCCAGCTCTACTTTAATTCCCTGCCTACGTAACTTTGAGGAAAGTGCTGATGAACAATTAAACATGGACCTTCCCTAGGGAACCAAGGTCACTTATTGTATGTGTGCGTGTGTGTGAGAGAGAGGGGGAGGCGTGGGTGGTACAAGCAACAAATGTGCTTGTGAGTGAGTAAGGGAGAAAGAGGGAAAAAAGAGAGACTTGGCAGGGATGCTGATGTACTGTATGTCGACAGAGAGTAAAAAGCTGAATAACATTGTACAGTTTCTGTGGGCGTTGGAGCACTGAGTGTTGATTATGATATTTTGTCCACAACATTGCACGGCCAGTGAAAGGTGAAGAACCACTAATTCAAAATGCAGGAGGTGTCAGTGTTTAAGCATCAAAGATTAATTACTGATCATTCTTGTGAGGATTATTGAGCAAGTGTACATGGAGTAACATACACATTTGTTTATGCATGTGAATTTTCATTAAACATGTATTTGGTTTGAATATTAGTCAAAACTATACAGCCCAGAATAAAAATAATAGAATACAATACAATAGAACATCGCTTTGAAATGTGCACACCTAATCTAAAACAATGAGTTATAGGAATAAAGAGGTGCTCATGTGCAGAGATATAAGTAGACTCATACATATGTATATATATATATATGTATATATATGTATATATATATGTATGTATATATATATGTATATATGTATATATATATATATATTTATATAAAACTACACAAATTGTTCAACTAAAAATAAAGATGAATAACAGAAATATGAATTCTATCAAAATGAATTTGCTTTGTTGTGTTGAGTTTGTTGAGATGGCACAGGGATTGAAACGTTTTTTCAGTCATAAACAGAACAAACTTAGTAGTAGTTTTGGCTGTACTAGCTTAAGCTGTCCAGATTGAAATATATTAAAACATACCATACAAGATGAACTGTCATTAAATGTTATACAGAAGTTAATGATGTGGCTTTTCCCCACATGTGCAGCCTGACATTTGTTTGGCTATTTGAGAAATGGCTTGACAACCTTTAGATTGATTGTCATAAATTGCATGACATGACATGACTGGTGATACCCTGAGTCTTCCGTAACAAGAAGACAATTTTTTTCAGTGAACTATTTCAACATCTACTGAAAGTTAGGGTTGGTGAGAAAAACTAGCAGGCTGTACTGTACATCCTACCTCCTTACATTATGCTCGGTTTATGGTCGCAGTAGTAAGCCTTCCCAGTGATTCTGGTGGCGCTCGGATGGCTGTCCCAATACATGAAACACGTGTGTTGACAATTCACGAAAGCAATGCGAATATAAATGCAGCATAGTCACGTCAATAGGCAACGTAGCATTGTGCTTTTTGATGTACATTGTAATTATACGGGAAACTGACTGTGCCTATACCCTGCCTACCCTGACCGCACGTCACTGAATACATAAAAAAAAACTGGGCATAATAACCTTTTAATATTTTAAATGAAATAACTTGAAAAATATAGGAAGGGGAGGTGGCTTATTCTGTTATTATTTCTTGTCCTTACACTTTTGTAGTCATATTTCCATCATCTGTTTTTAATAATATAGAGAAGGATCAAAGATAGATACATATTTCTAATATCAAATCAAATGAAATACAGCAAATCATAACGCTACGCGTTAGCATAAAGATCACTAGCTTAAATACTTATGAGTCCACTCACATAGCAGAAGTGAGATCTGTGTCGGTCTCTGTCTTTGTTAAGAAGTACAGCCACAGTCTAGTTCTTCTGCATTTTTCCTTGTCCATCTTCATTCAGCCGTGAACACACACTGTAGGTCCATAGCAGCATTGAGGAGCAGCAGCAGCTGCAGCTGCCTCGGCTGCTCGAAAATGACATGTCCAAACTAAATATAGTAAATCTCTGCAGTTACAAGCTCTATGTGGATGCACAAAGTCTGGTGCTTTTAGTAAAGAGATGTCGAGGCGTTCTCACATTTGGCACAGTTTGGCACCATCTGTGCCATTTGAGATTTCTTAGGTACCAAATTATTAAAACCAATTTCATTTTATTTACATGTCACTATTGGTCTGAACAGAACTTGTTTTGGAAAAAAAGTATGAAAACTAGTTGTAAATCAATGTTCCCCGTCCGGTGCTTAATAACAACTCTGTGACTCTGCAGCGTCTTAAGTTACGCAGCGCCATATTGTTGTTATTGTGCTTGACAGCTCGTTTTAAACTTCTAAACTTATACAATTGGGCTCCGGTCTCCAAATGCATGTGAATCACTTCATTATCGAGTCAAAAGTACATAAACGCTTATGTCCGCATACATTTTGTGCGGACATTCCTTTGTCTAATCAGAGCGATCTAATGTTGGGATTTGTCCCCAAAGCATGCTGGGAAGTGGTCTTCATTAGAAGTGGTTTTGTTCCGGTGGAAATAACTTGTTTTGATAAACAGCAAAGGTAAGATAACATTTCTGGTTGTGTTTCTTGAAAGTCAGTTGTTGTTTTGCTCTTATTTTGGGGCTGGATCCATGAATCTTGACCGTAGAGTGATAAAAATGGTACCGCTGGAATCTGTGGATTCTTGTTCCATCGGTGTTATAACTGTGTTTCGTGAACATGAGAATGGTGTATATGAGCTTTTAGCTGAGTTTCTGTCCTTTCTGTGGGTATGCAGCATGTCTGTGTTTGTTAGATATGGTTTTATGACACTTTTGTCACTGCCTCCGGTACCGGGGCCACCATGAAGAAGAGGTTAAGTAGCCATCTGTTAACTAACTAGGAATTGATTCACAGCGATCAAACAACCCTAATTCAAATACAAAATGTATAGTTTTAAGATGATCATCATTTTTGTGTCATTTTGTTACAAATTGGTTCGGTCACTGCAGAGGACACTTTTACACCCCAGAACTCAGACACTCAAATTAAATGACAGACAGTAAATGTATTGTACTCTGCAATAAATAGGGCAAGGCTTTTGGATGCAGCGTTACATGCTTAATTATCCTGGCTCTTTGCTCCACCACACAGTACTTAAAATGAAAGAGTGAGTGAGGTGAAAGTGTTGGCTTACATCTTTATTGAGGCTGTTTCCATCCATATTGGGGCATGATGGCAGGAATAGCTCTGATACAGAGAGGGCTACTGAGTACTGTTGTGCCAAATAAGTCCATTCCTCCTCATACTCACCGAGTGTGTTTTACACATTGAAGAGCAGAGTAAAGAAAAAAAGGACCTAAAATTAAAAATATATATATATTTTATGCCGGTATGGGGGTTTTGAGTAATACAAAAATATGTATGACACATTTTATTTTGCTTTTGTTAATCTATTCTTATTAATAGGTACAAAAATAATCCGATTAAGAAGAAAAAAGAGAATCTCCTGCTGTTTGTCTTCCAGCACTATGAAGGCGTGAACAAGTGATGAGGAGAGAGAGGAAACATTTTATTTCAGCAATAACAGTAAAATCACTTTGTTATTTGTATGCTTGGTCATCTAGCATCCGTGACACAGTGAACACAACAATGCAGAATTTGTTACCTTTTAGGCCAATATGAAGGGCATTTGAGCAAATATTTGCATATTACACATTAAGGAGTAGCTTGGCAAGTTTAGCTTTTATTTGGAGCCATGTGTAATTTTGCGGTTAATAATTGGTCTACTAAAAGCAGAGCACTATGAAATCAATCAATCAATCACATTTGATTTGTATAGCCGACAGTTCACAAAACATAGTTTGTCTCACGGGACTTGGTAACATCCTCTGTCCTTAGACCTTCTACTGGGGTAAGGAAAAACTACCAGGGAAAAAACCCTTATAACAGGAAAAATAGTTAGAAAACTTAGGGAGAACCACAGGTGAGGGATCCACTCCCTGGACAGACAGACATGCAGTAGATGTTACCCAAACCATACAATACATAATTATTTAAGAATTATTACATATTATTACAAATATTACAAAGAATAAAAAGTAAAAAGTCTTCCATCTGGATCACTGGGTTTGTCGCAGCCTGTAGCGAAGGTTGTTGTGGTCTGAGACTAACCCTAACCCAAGCCAAGACCGGAGTTATATGATCACCTCTTCTGGTTCCAGTCAGTATGCGTGCTGCTGCATTCTGGACCAATTGAAGGCTTCTCAGGGACTTATGAGGACATCCTGACATTAAGGAGTTACAGTAATCCAGCCGAGAAGTTATAAAGGCGTGGATTAGTTTCTCAGTCTTGTCATGATATAATATTTCTAGTCCTCATATAATTGTTAATGTTGCAAAAGTGGTAGAAGGCTGTTCTACATATTTGATTAATGTGGTGTGTTAATCTAGTGATAAATCCTGGTCAAACAGGATCCCCAGGTTCCTTACTGTATTGCAGGGGACTGCGGTGTTACTGCCTAGGTTTATCGCTCCACTTGAAAATTGTGCTCTTATTTGTTTTGGGCCCTAGGGCTATGATCTCCTTTTTTTCTGTGTTAAGCATTAGAAAGTTCAGGGTCATCCATGTCTGTATGTCTATAAGACAATGTTGGAGTTTAATTGTGGGGTTTGGGTCGTCCAGCTGTACAGAAAGGTATAGCTGGGTGTCATCTGCATAGCAATGAAAATGTATGCTGTTTCATGACAATGTTGCCTAGTGGCAGCATGTACAGGGTAAAACGAATTGGGCCGAGCATGGAACCCTGAGGAACTCAGGTAGTTAACTTTAGTGAGTATGGAGGATTCCTCGTTTACACTAACAAATTGCAATCTGTCTGATAAATAGGACTTGAACCAGACAAGTGCCGATCTTTTAATCCCGACATCTTGTTCTAGTCTATGTAACAGCATCTCATGGTCTATAGTGTCAAATGCTGCACTGAGATCCAGCAGGACCAGTATAGAAGCCAGTCCTTTCTCAGAGGCCATAAGAATATCATCGTTTACTCTAAGTAGTGCAGTCATATTTATTTGATCTAGTAAGATATTACCAATTTGTGGTAGGGCCTCTATAAGGAGTCTAGCTGGTATAGGGGTGAAATTATTTAGTACGTGTATAGCTGGAGCCGCCATACAGTTAACTGTACTAAACTGTGTTTTGGTGATGTTGGAGGGAAGAAGGTGGTTAATTATATCTCTGATTGTTTGATCTCTGTGCAAAGCATACAGTATACTTGGCATCACAGGGGCACGCCAGAGAAAAGCCATCAAGATAACAACAGAGGCAGCTGAGAAGGCCTCTAGATGGCTGTGGATCAAGAGGGGCGATCTGTGGGTACATGCTACCTAGACACAAGTCGGGACTTGATCAATCTTGGCTGGGTCGCCTGGGTGAGGGTGTATGATGTTGAGAGACCCGAAACACCCAATGACCCCAGGTTCGATCACTGATGATGTTTCAAGGTGCATCATTAGATGTATATTTATCTAATAATAATAATAGTAATATTACTACTACTACTAATAGAAACAACAAGTTCAGTAATTATAGTTAATTGGCTGGGGGAAAGAGGAAATAATCCTCAATATTATTATAATAATAATGTTTTGTTATTTAAACATTATGTAGACGCCAACAAATCTCCTTGACTCAGCTGGTAGTAGTGGGAAAGCACTGCACATATGTTTTTAGAGGGTAGACTAAATGACTGCAGATTATTACTTTTTCCACTTTTAATAATAATTTATTGAAGACTAACTAAAACCCTAAGCCACTTTTTTTCAGGTTAAAACTAGTGTATATGTTTATCTAGTAATTTAATTTTGTGATCCAGGTCCAACTCTTGGCAGTTTTGTGTAAAGTATTTTATTTACTTTTACTTGTACCCATATTAAACATGGGTGTATGTACTGCCTTCTCTGGCTAAACACCTCACATTCCATTTACATTTTCGTATAAGCTGGCTCTTACCGGGCTTTTCGTCACTGTCCCGGTGCTAACTGTTCTCCTCTTTTTTGATAAACAATTTTTTTTATTGATGGCTAAAAGGGATTTCATCATAACGTACATCAAAAAAAGTGTGCAAATATTTAAGTACAGTCTCAAGCTTTAAGACCGGAAGCAAACGTTTTAAGAACACAGCGGTTTGTAAACCTTCTTTCAATTGGAGTCATGCCATATGCTATACATATTGGCAAACCTTTTTGTCATGGAAATAAAGCAAATGTGCAAACAGTCGAGAAGCAAAACGATAATCATGACCATTATTCTTTGCTTACCACTGTTTCCCTTGGGATTTGTTGGCAGCAGGGGAGTGAGTGGAGTTCAAAGCTGGGTAGAAAAAATGTAAACTGAAGACATGGCATTTTGGCTGTTTTTTCTCAATCACAGTCTGGCAACCCATTATTAGCTGTGCCTCTGTGTGAGAAATCATTACTTTTCAAAAAAACAAAACAAGTCAAGTTTATCCCTCGGGCCAGTGACTATTTCTGTGCATTCAAGACGGGAAGTGTCAAATCCAATGATATCCTGAAGGCACTTTGTAATTTATTAATTTCCTCTCCTGCTTTTTATTTGAACTGTGGGTTGAAAGGGGGAGCTCTAATTTGTACACAAAAACATGGTCTTTTTAGAGCCTCAGAAGATAATACAAAATAAATGCTTTGGGAATGATTTTTTAAAATTTTCTTGCTCCTTAAAGCGGACCTAGACCGGAAGTTCCAATTAACGCTGTTTTTTAGTGTGTATCTGCCTCGTTTACGAAGCCCTGAAGTTTCAAAACAAACAGTTCAGCCACTGCTGAGAAGGCTGTGTTTTATTGTAATCTCGGGATCAGCGAGATCTCCCTTCTGGTTACGTAAACAGCATTTCTCCTGAACAGCAGATCCTCCTGCTCCGGGCACTAGTCCGGGCACATCCGGTTGCGTACATTGAACTCAGAAGAAGAATAACATCCGTTGTGGAGGTGATTCACAAGCGACAGTGTCTTCTGACTCTGGGTCTGACTCCAGGTCAAAGTCATTATAGGAGTCAATTACAGTGATAATTTAGACTGATTTTAAAGGCAAAGATTGATTGTCTTTTCCCTGATTTCAGGGCGGTTCCCCAATCTAAAGTTTATTAATTAATAAATGAATAAATAAATAATTTAATTAATTAATTAATTAATTAATTAATATTTATTACTTTTATTTTTATCAATCTAATTATTGCCACTATTGTTGATCCCCAACAGTGGAGAGCCAGTTCGGGTGGCTAAGTCCTTGGTGTTCCTGGGAAGCATTCGTTACTAGTTTTGGCACAATACTAGCAGCGTTTGTCATGCTAAAGAACATTTGGGCCTCCAGAGAGATTGGCACAGCCATTCAATTCAATTCAATTTTATTTGTATAGCGCCAAATCATACCATACATTATCTCAAGGCACTGTCTCAATGATGACATGTTTGTAGAACTACAATGTCATTTATATAAGCAGCAGCATAGATTGTTGATAAAAATTATACTGATATCAACATCAGGTGGCCCGACAGAATCAGTAAGGATGAGCTGTGGCAAAGGGCTAGACAACAGAAAGTTGGCGTGCAAATGACCTTTAATATACCACAGGCGTATTCTCAAAATGTGTTGTCCTTGTACTTACTAGTTTCACAACTAATCTCTTAGCTTAATTCTAATTAGCTTATTCTTCTTATTCTACTTTTTTTACTGTTATTTTTTCAGATTTTTAGCTGCTTTTATTTTGATAGAGCGTAGGCGGAACTGGAAAAAAGGACGAAGCTGCGAATAGTTAAGTGTCTGCACGGCATAAAAATTATCTATTAAAAGTTCAAAAATGTTAAGAAAATGCCTACTAATAAGTTTGTTTTGGGATACAAGGTTTGTCATCATTTTGTTTTAATGTGGTACTTAATGCTTAATTATAATTTGATTTTATAGTTTTGCATCGTTTCTTCTGACCTGGAACCCACAGGGGAAAAGGAAGAGGGAATGGCCCAGGAGACTGTGTTCAGCTCCCTGCTCAAGTTAAGTCATCAGGGTTGCTCCCTGGGCAACCACACTCCTTTCATCCCCTACAACTCATCCAGAACGCCACAGCATGCCTCGTCCTGCACCTTCCCAGACCCTCCCATGTTACCCTCCTCATACAGTCCCTCTACTGGCTGCTTGTAAGGAATATAAAACTTGTCTACAAACTAGTCTACACAAAGACCCACACATGTACACCACAAGGTCACTGTCTTGAGTCCATACACAAACACACGCACGCACACACACACTGACCTGCTCTTCTTTTCTGCCACAATTGGTTGGCTGTGGTTCCAGTTGTTCCCACAGGCTTTCACTATGCTTATGCCATTCTATCCCTCCATCCTGTCAGTCTTTATCCCATAGCTATTGATTGTAATTCCGTTTCATTGGCAGGATTTTGCAAATTCTACTGTTGCACCCCAATTAAGTTGCTGAGAATGAAAGTGTCAGTCATTGTAATGAAATGTGAATGTCAATTTTTCGGCTTGTTGGTGTTATTCATTATCTCCACTCTTGTTCATGAATGTATGATTATGTTGTGGCAGTGTGAATAGTATATTTGAATATAAAATGCTGTGTTATATGGGCTCACTGAGCCATCATGCTGGTTATTGTATTCCTACATGACCTGAATGTATTGTACATGTGCAGTTTTAAGTCGGTGACATTAACCCTGTGAACTGCAGGCGTGGGGAGCCGGTCTAAAGACTAGTTAGGTATGTGAAATCTGTTCCTGAGTGTAGATTGGACATCCATTGGACAAGGCATGTTTTGGGGTGCTATAAGGTGACCATAAAACTTGGGAAAGCTACCGCTTGATTGCTTACTGCCTGCACAATGACCTTGAGATGGTGTTGGCAGGAATTGTATATTTCATAGAGCCATCTATTCCATTTGCAATTTCTCCTGTAAGACGTGATGTTCCTTGCATTCACTGGCTTTTCCTGTTATCATATTAGTTTCCATTTGAGGTTCTCATTTTATTTTTACTAGTTATGATAATTAAAATTGGCATGCATGCAGCAAGACGTACTGTTACATTTTAGTCATTCTAGCAGCAAGTGTTTTTATTGTTGGTCCACCACTTTTGCAGACAGAAACATAATAACAACGTTAACATTACTTATCATGAAATGTTGTCTGTTGACTTTCCTGATTCCTGACAATAACTCAACTTTGGTATGACATTAAATTTGATGTATACAGGCTGTGAGACAACTGAATCGCAAGCTGCAACGTATGTCAAGACTATCCATCATCAAAATGCAAGAGTAAAACATCAGCAAGCACCGCATCAGCGTGCATCATACCTTTATGGTGCTTTAGTGCCATATTAGAGATAAAGAAGGCAATCAGAGATGGCAGACTTCATCCCATTCAAGCAACAAGCCTCTGGTGCCCTCTGATAGTCGTAGTGGCAAGTGCGGAAACACAAACAAACAAACACACACACACACACAGAGCCGCAAGGCATGGCAACAACGGTCTGATGATGTAAGACCACCGTTTTGGAGGCACAACCAAAGATAGTGCCGCATTTAGTCTTCTTATGTCAGCGTTAGGGGTCGTTCAAAGCGTATTTTGGAGAAGGACAAAGAACAGACCAAATAAACAAAGGGCTTGCAGTGTTCGAAATACATTTATTTTATCTTGGTATGACAAGGAGGTCCACATGGTTGGTGTCGTGGTTAGCACTCTTGCCTTTGCGTTAAGGAGACCTGGGTTCGAGAACCGGTTGGAACAAGGGCCTTTCTGCATGAAGTTTGCATGGTCTCCCTGTGTGCGTGGGTTTTCTCTGGCTTACAGTATTATTTCTGATTTGGAGTTGTTTAGTTGGAGGAAGTTATGGGCCATGCAGCGGTTCACATCTTTTAAACAATCTAAATCTTAAAAATCAGATACACTCTGTGCTAAACATACAGATCGCCAGCCGCGATCACTCTGAGATAACGCAGGTAATAACACGTTGCAGGAAAACCATTACAGCCATGTTATAACATGCACACGGTAAATTGAACACAGATAAACAATAAACACTAAATCCATCCACTTCTGACGTGTGCAAGATGGCACCAGTTTGTTTGTCGGCTTGCCGTCAGCTCCTAGCTGTCTGATTTGTTCTATGTTTGTCTATGTTGGCACGCATGCTATGCTGGCACTGCTCGGTTGCCGATACCTGGACCTATGATCATCAGACTCTGCTATAGCTCAGAAATGCACTGGTGACCCATACTCCTGTTCCCTACACCAGATGTCACCCTCTGTATGTCTACCCCACCCTGGAGTGTGTCCTTAGGCTAACTTGCTGTGCCTCTCTCCGGAAGAAGCATCGGAGGCCGGGTGGCGATCAGGAAAAGAGCGAGTGATTCTCCCGCACAGCAGGGCCCTGTCAGCTCTCTGCAGCCCATATAGGAGGGAAAGATCTCTTCCTGGCTCGACCCAAAACACCTGTCAGCTCTGCTCGTCTGAGACTGCGGATCCGAAGCACCTCTCTGATTTGATTAGCAAACACTCCCTTTGACTCCCTTTCTGACCACCCACAACATACTAGAACGTTTTCAATCAGGTTTTAGATCCCTTAAATAAAGACATAAACTGCCCTGCTTAAAATATCTAATGATCTGCTCCTCACTTTGGATTCTGGTGATAATGCCATCTTGATATTACTTGACCTTAGTGCTGCTTTTGACACTGTAGGTCACAACATCCTCCTCACCCGCCTGGACCAGCAGGTGGGCATTAGGGAAACTAGACTACTTTGGTTCAGTTCTTACCTTAAACAGGACTCTCTGTTTCTATAGGCCACCTCTCTTTGTAATCTGCTCGTGTCTCTTATGGGATCCCTCAGGGGTCCATCCTTGGTCCCATGCTATTCAGCCTGTATATGCTACCACTGGGTGACATTATAAGAAAGCATAACATCTCTTTTCCCCTCTATGCAGATGATTCACAGCTGTACCTGCCATTAAAATCTAGGGATGTCCAATCTCTCCTGGTCTGTCTTGAAGACATCAGAAACTGGATGGCTAACAACTTCCTCCAACTGAATGGCGACAAGACAGAAATCATAATTTTTGCCCCCTCCCCCCCAAGGCAAGATGCACTGTTCTAAAGAAATTAGGTCACCTCACTCCACTTGTCACACCTTACGCCAGAAATATGGGTCTCATCCTCGACTCTGAACTCTCTTGACAAACAGATTAGCAATGTGGTCAAAAATTGTTTTTACCAACTCAGAGTGATCTCCCGTCTCAAATCCTTCCTATCGTAAACTGGACTTTTTTTTTTATCATAAACCCACTTTTTCAGAAGCCTCAACAGTCTACAATGGATGGGCCCAACGCAATGAAAGTTTGATTTATGATTGTTTAGTTTGTCCCATTACTTTTAGTCCCCTAAAAATTGGGAGACACATAATATGTGTCTCCCAATGTCTTCTATATTATAGAAGGTGTTGTAATTCCTACCACATTCACCTGATTTGGATGTACCCTCAAATTAAAGCTGAAAGTGTGCAGTTAAAGTACATCTTGTGTTTCATTTCAAATCCATTGTAGCGGTGTATTCAGCCAAAAAGAAGACAATAGTATTAATGTCCCAAACATTATTGACTTGATTGTAAATCAACAACAGTGTTTTTCTTCACCAAGGAAATAATATTTCTGTCGTCCACCACAGTGGTTTTCCGTGGTCTTACAGGTCCTTTGGTGTTGCTGAGCTCACTGCATTCTTTCTTTTAAAAGAATGTTCCAAACAGTTCATTTGGCCACAACTAATATTTTTGCTAATTCTCTGATGGGTTTATTTAGATTTTTCAGCCTAATGATGGCTTGTTTCACTGACAGTGACAGCTCCTTGGATCTCATATTGAGAGTTAACAGCAACAGATTCCAGTTGTAAATGTGACTCCCTGAATCAAAGCCAGAATCCTGCTTAATTGAAGATGACATAACGAGAGAATAGCCCACACCTGTCCATGAAATAGCTTTTCAGTCAATTGACTCATTACTATTGGTCCCTTAAAAAGTGGGAGGCACATATAGAAAGTGTTATTCCTACACCGTTCACCTGATTTGGATGTATGTCAAAATTAAAGATTAAAGATTAAAGCTGAAGATGGGAGTGCATGTGCTTTAACTGCACTTCCCATCTTGTTCATTTAATTTCAAATCCATTGTAGTGGTGTATAGAGCCAATAAGAAAATACTTGCGTTGAAGCCCCAATATTTATGGACCTGACTGTACATATTACTCCCGCATTTTAGCCTACTCAATCAGTGACAGGCTACAGCTACTAGTAAACATTACCTTGGCAGACAGACTGTACTATCAACACTGCTCAAACTTCAGAGTAAGGTATTCAGTTACAGATTCACAAACACCATCCTAATATGTGTAACTAAGCATAAAATTACTCACCATTCACCACGACGCTTCAATGAGTTTCAGCTGTGGCTCTGTGGTCACTCGTCAGGCCTTGAACATGCCCGCACATGCAGGAAAGGGAAACTGTGCCGTTTACATTTCATCAAATTGTATTTTACATTGATAGAACTTAAAATTTTATAATTTTTTCATTAACTGAAAATGTTAAATTCTGGCAAGTCATGATAGTATTGAATCGATACGCCTAATTTGTGAGTCATCCAAGCTCAATAAAGTAAGTAAAAAGTCAAGCAGTATCTCATAAATTCAGTTTTTAGTTAAGTAATGACTAAAGGTCCCCTGAATGAGTTTTTAGTGCATGTGGGTTCTCTCAAGGTTCTCTGACTTCCTCCCAGTGTCCAAAACCAGTTTGCAGTTTGATGATGATTAGGTTAACTGGACATTCTAAATTGACTGTGGGAGTAGATGTGAGAGTCAATGGCTGTTTGTGTATGTTGGACCTGAATTGGACAGGTGACCGTTCCAGGGTGTATCCTGCCTTTCACACTATTGTCAGCTGGGATTGGTTCCAGCCGGTTGTGACCCGCAATGTGGAAGATAAAGTGGTGAACAATGAGTGAGAGAAAGCTCTACATTCCTCAGTGTTTCAGCCACCTATTATCTTAATGGGTCCACCATGTTGTTGGTGAGGGAGGGAAAAATATGATTCGGATGAATGAGGAAATAAATAAAGATAGAGACAGGTGCAGACAGAGAGATGGATTGAAGATGGGTAGTGAAGTGAAATGGGAAATAGGAAGACAGATAGAAGGATAGATGCCTGATTAGGTGGGAGGGTGGGGGAGTTGGTGGCATCATCTATGAGTAGGGAATGCATGGATGCATGGCTGGTTGCCTGCTGAATAAGTGGATGAATGGATGGGTGGGTAGAGGTATGGATTAGATGGTTAAGAGATGAAAACTCTTGAGGTATAAGGAATGATATTCAAAGATGAATGAACAGTGCAGTTTCTTCCCTCCACATTTTCTTTTCTTTCCTCAAGCTCTACCTCTCATGTCTCTGTCCTGCTTTTGGTCTGTCTTACTCTGTCACTGTTTCAGTGTCTTTGTTATGCTCTCCCTCCCTCCCTCCCTCTTCCCCATTCACTCGCTCCCCCTCCTTCCCTCCCGCTCTTTCTCTCTCTTATTCTGACCAGATGAGTAATAGCAGTGGCACTGTGGCTTGACTGATTAACGCACCCGAAGAGCCCAGGGAGGTGGAGCACAAAAAAGAGATGGGGGAGGGAGGAAAAAAGAAGTGAGAGGAAAGAATGAGAGAAGCAACTCAGAGACAGGGAGAGATAAAGTGTGTGTATGTATGTATGTATGTATTGGTTAGATTCTCAAAGAGAGGTAGCCTTCTCCTCATCAGTGGAAATGTTCTCTCTTTTCCAGTTTTGAACAATCATGCTCATTTATTGTATGACCAATCAGCCAGCAGTGGTCCCTGTGAGGGAATGATGGAGAGATACAATAAGGAAGCGAAGAGAGAGAGAGAAAGGAAAAAAGTAACAGTGAAGACAAAAACAAGAGTAAGACAGATTGTGTATTTATTTTTCTCCCCTTCCCTCGTGCATCTCATCTTCTCGTTAGCTTTTCTTCTGTCTTTCCGCACCCGGTCTCGTGTTAATGATGTGGTAATGATACATTGCACACAATGAGAGTCAGACCTCCACAATTTGTTGAGTGTCTTCATTTCAGATAATGGAAAACAAGGTGATTCACTGTGAGTTTTAACATGTAATCCATGCATTTAACCAATCATTAAAATTAAAATGTGTGACCCATGACCGAGATCACTGCAGTTAGCCTGTGTCCAAACTGTTGCGTTCAAGTTATTACAACTAAAACACACAATGGGATTGTTGTTTATTTAAAGGTAAAATGTCACTCTGAATTACCTGTGATGAAAATCACTTCAATAGGTCTTAGCTTTCGACTGATTTCTATTTCACGTCTGTGAAGCTTTTTTGAAAAAAAAAAAAAAAAGTTTTATGGGTTATCTAACTCTTTAATTCTTCCTTCCTATATTATACCTAATTACCCCAAAATATCCAATTACAACTTTTATCATGAGATATTAAAAAATAGAAAATGTAAGAATATGAAAAACATTTGTTGGTGTAGGAACCAAACAAACAATTGAAGGAAATAATTCAAAGGAAATGGTTGTCTCACATCTTGAGTGCCTTTCATTTCCTGATTCCAAAATTGTCGTCTACATGTCTCCAAGTTACTGGCAATTTCATGGTATCTCACGTTGGGGCAGCTAGTGATGGATGGGGAGAAATAAGGACATTTCAAAATTGTAATATTGCTCTCCTTTTCACTGAAATCAAAAGTGATTTAACCACCTGTGAATGTTTTTTTTTTCACCTGTCCTTGGTGGTCGCATGGTGGAAGATGTGGTGTTTCCAGCACTTTAGCATGGCTACTTTTCACTCAAGAGTTGGGTTAGAGGAAGAATGTATTTCATTATGTTGAGCTTAATTTCCTTTTGTATCCATTATTTTTTCTTGATGCATCGCTTTCCTTTTTCTGTCTCCTCATTTATCTGAGAGTTTCACATGCACTGCTTTCACTCCCTGCAACTGCTAACCTTCACTCTCTGGCTGTACCGATCCATATAGCTCTGTGCCTCTGAGTGCGTATGGGATAAGTGTTTACAGTATATGCTGCTTCAATGGCTGTTGTGTTATTGTACACCACTTGGTGGCACTGTGGGATTTGGAGTGAGACAATCAGCAATTTTCTTTGAATTTTTTACTTATTTTGTGTGGTTTTAATGAAGGGGCATGGAATTAGAGGACGGTGTGTGAGAGGGACAAGGAAAGCACAGAGGTGAAGGAGACAAGAAAATAGAGGTGGGATGAAACCTGGTATTCTGGTGTGGGTGGCTCTGACAAATCCAGAGACACACACATAAAAACCAGGGATGTGAAGACATCAGACATTCTACAAACCCTCATTTTCATGCCTGAGCCAAGGTGCCTATTTACAGTAAAAGGGATTCTGAAACCTATAGTGATGTAACATAAGTGGAGCACATAACCATGACTACCAGCTTTCAAAATGCCAAGTCTCTAATAAGAGCTTGCAATAAAGCATCCATTTATGGAAGATACCGCATAAGCAGTACCTTGCAATTAGCTGTCATTTTTCTCTGTCTCATTTACAAAGAGATTGTATTGACGATAATGATCCTCCATTAATACATATCACATTTTTGATCGATAAGCAAGATTTCAAGAAAAAAAGTTCAAATTAAACTTTTGCCTTATTTAGTGTTGATTTCACATCCTTCCAGTCAAGAAAAGCGTGAACTCGTCCACATTCCACCCACGTCTGAGACAAGACTGTCCAGATTCAGTGGTAGCTTCTGTGGAGCTGGTGCTCTCTCTGATGGACATGTCGAGACGAAATGATACAGCATGTTTACTGCTAAGAGCAAGATGAAATAGTGAAAATCTACATGCTTCAATGATCAGTATAACTCCCTGGAAGCCAAAATCCTCCCTTGTGTAACAGTGTCTGTTTTCATCAGTGTCGGTGTCAAAACTCCATTCGAGTTTAAAGTCACCAAAAATTATTGTTATAATACAATAATATAATACTTTATCGTATGACTGACACAAAAAAACATGCGACATGAATTCAACACTTTGATGGGACGAACACTTCTTGCCTCTGCCTGTCTCTGCTTTACTGATGTATGAACAGGAACGCCCCCTTAGTCAGGTCTGATAGTATTGCTTGACAGAGCCAGCTTTCATTTGAAGGAGGGAGCATGCAAATAATGTTACGTCTTTTCTGTTCATGGTGAACAAACAATAACAACATCAACAATCAGATCACCAAAAGTTGAAAAGGAATTCACATTTCATCTGCCAAGAGGAAGATGAAAAATTGACAATCTACATGCTTCAATGATCAGTGTGACTCCGTGGAAGCCAAAATCCTGTGTGTGTAATGTGTGTGTTTAGCATCAGTGTTAGCCAAGGGCTAAATGGTGTTTACAGAACAACACTGCATCAACATAAAAAAAAACAATAGCAGGGCCACAAGCTTGAGTGTGCGAGAAGGGCAGGACAAGGATTTTGCTGACTCCAGACAAAAAGTTACTTGCCATAGTTTCAGTGACGTGCGGTGAGCTCCAGGGTAGGCAGGCAGTCACGGACCAAGACATACACACACTAAATTAGTATTTCATACGTTGCAGACGGTGCACCATGCAATCTGAGAATATCAAGATTGTAGTACTGTGCTGTAACAGAAACTTAAATGGTGCGTGTGCGTTAAAACTTGCTTAGTTCGTTTGAAAATAAAGTCCATGCGTCGTTCCTTCTTCACAAAGTTGTCGATGACAGAGTTATAAAAGTCTCCTGACTTGACCTTCAGTTTACAGTCTACAGAGTTTACAGTTGCTCTGTCCTTTTTCTTATACCACTCCTTTTGAAAAGTGGGTATAATTGTCTATCCCTTCCTTTGGAGAAGGTCCTGTAGCTCAGGTGTGGGTCTCCCGCTAATAAAACCTGCTGTTTTTTATCAAATGCCAGCCTTAAGAAATGTTTAAGCCTCTCTTGTAGAGCCATCATTACACCTCCCGCTAAATTGCTGGACATAAAACAGCGAGAGGGCGTGACGGTGTGTTCGGTGTGACAATTCACGAAAGCAATGCGAACGTAAATGCAGCACAAACATAGTACAGTAACGTCAATACGCAGTGTAGCAATGTGCTTTTTGACGTACATTTTAACTATACGGGAAACTGAGTGCACATGCGCAAACAGTCACATACACGCCGATGAGACAGAAAGGCAGAGGAGGTCTGTGTCTTTGCTCTGTAATAGAACGCGTGGTGAATGGCTTGTGCAGCCGCTGCTTGACCAGAAAACAGCGCTGTTGATTCACTTTTATTAGACTATGAAAATCACCAAATGCGGACACATTCAAAACTGTGGTAAGGTTATCTGAAATTAAAAAATACAAATTTAAAATAATAATCGAACCATACATGAACTCAACCTCACTGCCTACCCTGACTGCACGTCACTGCATAGTTTGTAGATTAATGACTGAAGATGCACAATGGCTAAACCCACTAACCCACTCCAGCTGTGGGGAGCAGTTTGGTCTTTATTGAAATATTTTATATTGACTGATAAATGTGTCACATTATCTATAATGTGTCGAGAGCCATTATGTGGTATTTGTTGTAATAGGTTTCTTTCTTAGACTTTCCATGTTCCTGACCTTCAAACACAGTTTACACAATTTAATGCATGCTGGGATGTATGTGTCATAGGTTTTTATTATACATTTATCGTATGAAGGTGTTTTTCTAACTGTATTTGACTTGTTTGCCCTCAGTGCTTTGCAATATGAATTAATTTGCACTTAATTATTCACATTTACAGAAGAAACACGATGTATGACTGTAAGATGGAAGGTGGTGAGTGATCTAAAACAAGTTCTGAAAAAAGTGCAGGAAGGAATAATGTGAAGTGTTAGGCCTAACTGTTACTGGAAACTATAGTCTTGAATTTCAGCTTGTAATGCATGGCAGAATATGAGAAATGAATGATTTATACCCACAAAGGCCACTTTATTAGATACAAATGTACTGTTTTCTAATGCAAATATCTTCTCAGCCAATCACAGTGCACTAACTCAACACAATTAGGCATGTAGTCATGGTCAAGATAACCTGCTGAATTTCAAACCAAGTATCACCATGAAGAAGAAAGGTGATTTAAACACCTTTCGAACATGACATGAAGTATTTCAGGAACTGCTGATTCCCTGGAACTACTTTATTAGATATCTTGTGTACCTAATAAAGTGGCCAGTGAGTATATATATATTCATATAAATATCAACTATTTCATAGTCAGCTGCACCCATCTAATCTCCCCCACCGATATGCACCAATTACGTCTAAAACACTGATGAATCACATTAGAAAAAACGTACACAGTAGCATTAATCATGTGTTAGGCAATCAGAGATAATTTATGGCTTCTCTGTGTTTCTAAATGATCTCCCTCCTGTCCCTGATTGATCCATTATTAGGTCGTAAGCAGAAACATGTTTGCCACATCAATCAAACCGAAAATCACAAATAATTGCTCTGACAGCTGAACATAATATACTGTAATACAGTGTGTGTTGGGAGGTTGTGTTGTGGGGTTGCAGAAAAAAGAGGGAAGGAGGTTGGTGCTACTGTAATTCACTCTTGACTTATCCCATTTGGTCGGCCATGGCCCAGGAAGGGTGGATTCGATCCAACGTTAGCTTGTTTTTGAAGGATAGGTCTGGGGTATGCTTCGCAGCCGACTATATCCCACAATTTTTTGCTGTTCACTGTGTGCTGTCTGTAAGCAAGGTGAAACAGTAGTTTCAATCACGGCGTAACTTTCAAACTTTTGTTTAAACTTTAATTTTCATAGATGTGGTGGGTTTATATAATACTTATTTCACCACGTTCACTGAGTTGTATCTGGTGGCATTAAAGAAACATACGTTTATCATTCGTCTCCTCAGAGATGAGCTCACCTCTTCACTCTGGCAAAGACATACATATTGCTTTTGTCATTCCTAAAAGATAGGCGTAATGTTATTATGCCTATAATGATAATTTTAAAAGTGAAAGGGGGCAGCAACATGTCATTTAAACCCCCGTGCTAAAACTACATCTTCCCTTGTTGTCTTTTGTCTCTGAACAGTACTATTCTGGAAAGAATGGACCTGCAGGAAAATGTAACTCCCTTGCAGGCCATAAAAACCTTAAAAAGACAACTTAAAAAAGAAATATAAAGTAAGGATATGGTATGTAGTATGTGTATATTAGTTTGATGTCTGTTCAGTGTTTTACATTATATTTGGTTTATCATGGGCATTAATAATATACTTTTAAAATGTCATTGTTGTTTTTGTTGACTTGATGAATCCTCTGTTTCAGGATTGCAAGTGTCAGAATGGGGAAGCCCACTACTGCATCTTTGCCCAGGGATGTCCTCAGGGATGGAGGCGATGGAGTGCTTCTGTCCCAGCACCTCTACGATGAGGACAGACAGACCAGGGCAAAGTTGCAACAGTGGGTGAAGAGGAGGACGATGGGGTGGAGAAGGAGGATGATGATGATGTGGAGGACCCAAACAGGATGGAGAGACTCCTCTCTGTGTCTTCAATACAGCCAATTATTCACTATTCACAGTTACTCCACTCGTAAAAGTTTTTGTCGTAACATTTGTAATTTGTAAAAATTTGTAAAAAAAAAAGCTCAGAGTATTTAAGTATCTTTCAGGTAATTGCACAGTTATTTTGCTTATCTCTGAAGTTTATAGGTTTTTGATTCTAGCACCTTGTTTGCCACTTTGCTTATTTCTGTGGCTGTGTGCATCGCCATATGCCTATTTTTTACAGTCATGCTGTGTCTCTTTGTACCAGTAAGTTTTGTACTGTGAAATGTTGCCTGTTATGTCCCCAGAGCTTGTGCCTGTTTGGTAATTCATCCATGACTGTCCACTGCTCAAACAATCACCAATTAGAGCATGTAGCATGCATTTATACAACATAGGGATTAAACTGAATTCTAAATGGGTCAAGAGTTGAACACAATTGAGCTAAAGGGACATTATGTTTAGAAGCACAACAATGTTGATGTGACTCTTTGTGAAGCAGTGTCAGTCTAACTTGTCATTAGTCAGGGATATGGTGATGTGCATTCCTGAGTTTCTTTTGATGGTTCTCTGTCCTCTAATGGCCATACATTGGTAAATGTAACTAAAGCACCTTCTTTCTTCACACTGACTCCATTCAGACTTTGTATTAGCGTCTGTCCTGAGTGAGCCGATCACATACAGACCACAAAAAGTATACTGGTGTGACCAGTGACATGGATTCTCCATGTCAATCAAATCGCTCCAAAAGAGGCGGGACCATAAAACATGACTTGAATCTGACGATTCTGTTTGGACAGTGACAGATAATATGTCTAGAACACTGATAATAACTACTTTTGCTGGCAGATGGCTGAAAGTAATAAAGTAGTACTCAGGATCTTTGGAATTGGTTTTGAAAAAAAAAAAGTCTTTCTCCTGGTAGGGCGGCGCCTAAAATCGTCCCACCGTCCGCCCCTGAACTTCAGTACTGTTGCGGGAAATCATACGGGGGAGGGGTCTTTCTTCAGTTAAGAGTCATGCTCCATCGAATTTGTATCACGGTTAACATGTACAGCAGGTATGAAACCAGAACCACAGCACGTTCTCTCTCACTGTTCAATATTTGTTTTTCGATGAAGTAAAGGTCCACAGGAAACTGATTTAATATGCACTTGCTTATGGAGAGATATAGCACCACCTAAAGAGGCAGAATCAGATACAAAGCCAATAAATCAATATTCTCCTCTGCATGTACACTCAATATCCATACTTTTCCATACTTATCTGTACTTGTGTACTTGTGCAACGTCACCAGCCAAGTTCTGTTCCAATTCTCAAGTACTTGAGCAGCAAGTACGGTTCTCGCTCCGCCCATTTTACCAAGTATGCATTAGGTGGTGACTTGAGCGTACTTGGGAAACCCTTGTATCCCAGAATGCATTTCACCAGAACATAGTGGCACAACAAAGTATGTAGTAGAACAAATAAATATTTTTCTGTATCCAGAAATGCAGTTTTAAGATTATTTGAGGCGAGACATTAGAATTCAAAATGTGGTTTGTGTATCAAGATATGACGTATTTATTGTTTGGCAGGGGCGTGGTCAGAGATGATCAGCTCCGCCTCTGTGGACGCTCAGTGCGCACAGTGCCCGGCACAGAGCAGCGTTACCTCGGCCTGTCCTGATTAAATGATCTGCTGGTTGAGACATCTATGTCATTAGATACTTGTTGATCATTAGTAATAGCAATTTTAGATTGATATTAAAGTTGCACTGTGATTGTATGTGTGCGTATAAGTATTAAGTACATGTTAATTTATTAACACTCTGTAGGTGGCAGCAATGAGGCTTAAGCAGTTGGCGCCACCTGCCATTCAAACTGTAAAAAAAAGGAAATACACTGCTGTTCCAATTGCATTTATCTTACTTGTGTACTACCATACTTGGCGAGTATGTACTCCAGTCATACTTCCCAACTACACACTGTACTTGTCATATTTGGGTATTGAGATTAGTCGGACTACAGCCTTAGCTTGACTAAACTGTGTAAACGTATACTGAGTGAGACGAAGGCTACTACCAGGTTTATTCAGGTAGCAGAAATTGAATTCCTAACTTGATCCCATGGACTTCCCTGCCTTCTCTTTATTTACCTTCTCTGTAGTTACCTGTCTCAAAGAAAACACAAACAATATCCAGCCTTTTTTCTGCTGACTTATCCCTGATCTCTTCCCTTACTCCCCTTCTGCACCTTCATCATTGCCCTCCTTCTTCTATCCATTTTGTGTCCGTCAGATAATTACCACCTCCAGTAGTCCTCTCCATTGATTTTTTTACTCCTTCCCTCTCTCTTTCTCGCTCTGTTCATCTTCTTCATCCTCCATCCCCTCTCACTCACACATCTATCCACACTTTTCACACTTTTTGGCTCACTTTCTCATGTTTTTTCATCCCATCAATTGTCGTGGTGTTGTGTCTTTTGAGTGAGTCAGTGTGCACTACCACCTCTACTTTGTTATTTCTTCTTTTTCCTTATATTCCCCCTTTCCATTTTTAACCTTCTATCGGCCCATCCACCTATGATTCCACCAAACCCCAATCTTCCCCAGTGTCTGCTGTGAAGTCTCCATAGACAGTCGCTGTCTTCATTCTGCCTGAGTGAGCTAAATTATTCCACAATAAGTCACTAGGCTAATTCACTGACATAATCACCTCATGCATTTGAAATTTAAATGATTTCATGGGCGCCCGCACCGCTCTCTCATTAAAGAATCCCACTCAAGACTCAGTCAAGCAGGTAGAGGTGCACAGGAAGGTACGGCACAACTTTCACCAGTGGGGACATGTGTCTGATGGCATCATGTATTAGCTCTGAGTGGTAGGTGTATGTATCATTGAGTAGGAAGGGTCTATTTAAAACTGACAATCATGTGTATTCCCAGCAAGCTCTGTCACAGCCCACTAATCGATCAGTATCAGTAGAGTTCTTGATGAACTGGCTTTGGCTTATCCATGGTTGACTTTTGGCTTTCAAGGTCAGAGAATAGGTGCATTATGATGATGTCCTTCAGCTGCCAACGTCCCAGCTGCCTCCTGGTGACAGCTTGACTGGATGGAGACTCCTGAGAGATGTAGCATTGATTGGTGTGTTTATGTGGCACCCAGACAGCAAGAAGCCTGTGCGTATGCAAATCCAGTTACTTCCACAAGAAAATCATGTTTACATCTGGAGGAAAACATGCACACAAATTATATTCAACCAAAAAAAGTAATGCTAGTTGAAAAAAAGGAAGAAGTTGAGACAGAAATCATTTTAGCAGCTCTGTCATTATGTCCTGTGTGTTTGAATATTTATGGGAAATGTCTGCAGAGAGAAACCTGCCAGTGATATGCACCAACACGAAAACATCCAAAAATTTACAAAGAATTTTTACACACACATGCACGCACACGTGCGCACGCGCACACACACACACACACACACACACACACACACAAACACACACACACACAAATACACACACACACACCATCTGCACCTGCTAATCCATTAGGCTAAACAGAAATCTATTTTGGAAGGGATATCACATTTTCTGAACATCAACCAGAGACTCAGAGCGCAGGGTCGAGGGTGGATGGGACATATTGCCTCTGGCTACATAGTAATATTGTAACCAATCACAGGCCTAGCTCGCTGTGGTAGTGACTGAGAGGTAATTTCAGCACAATCACAGCTTTTACTTTTAACCATAAACAGTCTCTCTTCCGATATATGTCCCATAGCTGCCAACTCTCATGCATTGGCCGTGAGACTCACGCATACTCTCACGCACACCTATGATTTCTCACGCACACATCAAGATCAAGCATGTGTGTGTATTTTCTCCTACGTCGTATTTGCATGGTATGTTATAGCGTCGTGAAGGTGTAAAAACCTGCGGACATGAACGCATCATTTAAAAACCAGGAAGTTTTTAAATGATGCATTCATGGAAGCAGATCTCAGCGGCTCTGTTATTGTTGTCAATTAGACTGTGGCAGCAGGTACAACACGTACGTGCAAATTTACGGCTCACGTATTTAAAAAAATGTGGGGTTTAAATCGGGCTTGGGCTCGTAATTACAATGAATGTTTCGGGCTCGGACACAACGTGCACGGGGTCGGGCTTGATTTTTTGGGCCCGATCTAAGCTGTATTCTGAATGGCATAAGCATAGGGTGTGAATATCATCCATCCTCTGAAAGGTTTGAAACCGCTCGCACCCGCGATACCTAGACAGTTCAGTTAGTTGAATAACATCGTAGAAACCACAAAAACAGAGGGAAAAAAAGATAGCATTAGTATTCTTAAACATCAATGCAGACTTTTTTAACTTTAACTGAATCATAATATTTCTCTATTTTAAATCTTAACTAAAATAGATTAGTTAAGATTTTTTTTAATTAACTGTTTAAAGTTCTATAAATCATGAACTAATCTCAAAATATTGCTTCTTGATATTTGTTTAATTATTAATTTCTCTGACACACAAACTACTCACTACGCTCACACAGCGCAAACAGGTCAAAATGTGCAAATTGTTTCGCGTCACATCCCGAGTTGGGCTCCCGAAAGAAATCCTGACTGACCAGGGCACATCATTAATGTCACGGACACTATTCAAGCTATACGAATTACTGTGCATCAGCTCAAATCGGACTAGTGTGTACCATCCCTAGACCGACGGCCTGGTGGAGCGGTTTAACAAAACACTTAAGACCATGATTCGTAAGTTTTTGCACGAGGATAGTCATAATTGGGATAAATGGTTGGACCCTCTGTTGTTTGTAGTGCAGGAGGTTCCCCAGGCCTTTGAACTCATGTTCGGCAGAAAACTGCCGGTTAAGTAAAACTGGGAGGCAGGCCCAAGCACCAACAATGAGGTACAGCACGTCCTGGACCTGTGAGCAAAACTCCATTCACTAGGTCAGTTATCATGGGAGAATTTGCTCCAGGCCCAGGAACATCAACAGCGGCTGTACAACAGAGGGTCAAAACTCCTGGATCGGCTAGGCACGGCTCACTTTTTTACGAGACTGGATTTGACCAAGGGCTACGGGCAGATTCACTTGTCGCCAGAATCCAGGGAAAAAACGGCCTTCTACACTCTGTACAGTTTGTACCAATTCGCCATGCTTCCGTTCGTATTGTTCGGGGCCCCAGCTACATTTCAACGCCATTGTGTACAAGCTCATAACTTTAAGGACTGATGAGTATTTTATTGTGACAAAACATGGTTTTACCATGAGTGAATGTTTTAAAAATGCATGGATGCGGCCATAATGGTCGCAGTTCTTCAGGTCGTGTATAGCCTACTGCTCTCTTCATATTGGTGAAATATCCTGCGATAATATAGACAATGGTAACAAACAATGTTTGTTAATGTATTAATGCTGTCATAGCCTAGCCCGACAGTTTTCATTTGCCCAAATAGCTCAAACAGTTGAAGATTTTTAAATTCATTTACGTAGGACGTGTATTGCAGCACTTCACTGTTTCCAAGGGGACAAGTTTCATGGGAGCTCCACTCCATGTCTAATTGTGTGGATAGGTGCATAGGTCGCACTTTGGTGATAGTCACGCCAGGAACACACTATCAGTAACCCAATTCACTCTGGATTTCCACAGCACATACTTTCTACGGGGACTGCACTAGTTATACATGATGTGATAATAATCAGCTTACCTTCTTTTCCTCCCTGGTCAGACACCAACTACTGCATTAAATAATTGGCATTGGCCATTTTAGTTCATGCTTGTGTCACTGGTACAAACTGTCCTCACTTTTGTGTAATCAGCGTGGGGTTCATTGTCCAAGACTCCTTCCCTTTTTTAAAATGCCATAACTGTTGTTCTGTCTCTCAAAACACGCCCCCCTCTCGACTTTCAATATGGATGATAAAAGGTACGCACTGGGGCTTTAAAGGCCTACCTTACTGACACCAAGTTATACTCACATTAAAATGCATTTATCTCTATTGTTTCAAGTAGTTTACATCACTTACACGTTGTCACAGTATCTGAAGATACATTCATTATGCATTATGATCTCACCACTGACCAGCTGAGCTGACTCCAAACTGATTGAGCCTGGAACCACTCTGTCCACTGTCCTTTGTATCTGTGTGTAGAACTATTCTATAGGTCAGTCCAGATAAACAAAGCATGACACAGTATGAAAACATAAGGACCGGTGCTCCGGGAGTATGGGTTCGGGGGCCCTTTGTCTAAGGGCTGTGCGGTCCCTGTACGACCGGAGCAGGAGCTTGTTTGGCATTGCCGGCAGTAAGTCAGACTTGTTCCCAGTGCTTGTTGGACCCCGGCAGGGAAACCCTTTGTCACCAGTTCTGTTCATTATTTTTATGGACAGAATTTCTATGCGCAGCCAGGGGCCAGAGGGGGTCCGATTCGGGAGCAACTGGATTTCATCTCTGCTCTTTGCAGATGATGCGGTCTTGATGGCTCCTTTGAACCAGGAACTCCAGAATGTGCTGGGACGGTTTGCAGCCGAGCTGGGATGAGAATCAGCACCTTTAAGTCCAAGGCCATGGTTCTCGACCGGAAAAAGGTGGCTTGCCCCCTCCGGGTCAGTGGAGAGATCCTGCCTCAGGTGGAGGAGTTTAAGTATCTTGGGGTCTTGTTCACGAGTGAGGGAAGGATGGAGCGTGAGATTGACAGGCGGATCGGGTATCAGTCTGTTGTGGTGAAGAAGGAGCTGAGCCGAAAGGCAAAGCTCTCGATTTACTGGTCAATCTAACGTTCCTACCCTCACCTATGGTCATAAACTTTGGGTTATGACTGAAAGAACAAGATCACGGATACAAGCGGCTGAAATTAGTTTTCTCCGCAGGGTGGTGGAGCTCTGTCACCCGGGAGGAGCACCGCTGCTCCTCCACATCGAAAGGAGCCAGCTGAGGTGGCTCAGGAGGAGACCCAGAGGAAGACCCAGGACACACTGAGTGACTACGTCGCTCGGCTGGCCTGGGAACGCCTTGGGGTTCCCTCGGAAGTGTCCTGGGAGAGGGAGGTCTGGGTGTCCCTTCTCAGACTGCTGCCCCCGCGACCCGGCCCCGGATAAGCGGTAGAAGATGGGTGGATGGGAGTTGGCTAAGTTAACAAATTGCCAGTTGCACTTAAAAATATGTATTATCTAATGTCGAAGATGGCCAAAATATTACTTTCACCACTATTATCTACCTGGATAATTTCTGCGAAACTGAAAGGCCTCTGTTAATGACTGCTGCCTCGGTGGTGTGGGGTTGGGGGGTTTCTCTCCTCTCTCTGTCTCTGAAGCTCGGCATTTTCCTTAGTATTCCGTATTGCCACTGTATTTTACACTGTATTTTACAGGCGTTTTACAAACTACACACTTTGCTGTTGTTTCATTTGTGACTTCGAAATAAAGCCACACAGCGCTCCTCTTTCTAGTGTCCGCCATTCCTCGGCTCCGTCTCTCATCATCTGTGTGAGTAGTGGCCACTGGCCAGCAGCACCTCTTGCTTGTGTACCTGGGTCAGGTGACAATAAAGCACGGGGGGGAGGAGGAGCAGAGTGTGCCTGCCTGGCTGTGCTCCACGCTGGGACAGCAAAGTTGCGACACTTACACAGAAACAGACAGACAGGTCGCCTCTGCAGCAGCGTGGACAGGACAGGAACTGAAGTATCGATACCATTACACAATACCAGTTTGAAACACTGGTGGTTGCATTACGAGATGGGTGGTCACTAGATTTAGCTGCCAACAAATGAAAAATCTCCGACTGCACCATTGTTATCAGTGAATGCAGTATTTCATTTACATTTTTCTCTGATGTCTAATAACACATCATGGTCTTTTTATGACTTAATAAAATACATTTCTTACATATAGCCCCTTTCAATTCACTGTACAATGTGGATACTGCCATTTATGGATGAGCGAGTGCTATTACTTTCTCAAAAGATAACACGCCACTAGATTAAATTATTATATGATACTTTCATTCAATTACTGCCATAATTACTGCTGTATAACATCACATTGCAATTTAAAACACATTAATTAAAATGTAGTTCATAATGCGCTCAATGCAAATAGCTCCGTGTGGAGAAACACTAGTGTGTGTGTGTGTGTGTGGGTGGGTGGGTTGTTTTCCAGCAGCCTGGTGTTGGATGCGAATGACTTAGTCACAGTATCCACAATGGGTCGTTGTGTGTAATGGCATGATGCTTTCAAATTAGAGACTGCAGATGGAACACACACACAGTACACTGCAGGGATTGAATTAACTGCAGGATACTCAGGAGAGTCTTCACGCTGTGTAAAATCACTTGTAGCAGACAGTCAGTGGTAAAAAGTCATGACATGCCCACATACCCATGATCTTTTTTGCTATTGTTACACTGAATCCGTTAACACAGTAGATGACAATTCTAGACCATTCTCTTCAAATACCGTAGGAAAGTGTGTCTTTGTCTAAACCTTTGATTGTTGATATAAATCACAAATCGTTTGCTTCAATTCTGGTGGAAACGTGAAGAGTGACATGAGCATAGGGTGCCAATAAATTTAGATCGGGGCACCACCCTGAAATAAGGGAAAAAAACAATCAAGCTATGCCTTTAAAATCAGTCTAAATAATCACTGTAATTGACTATATCAAATATATCCCAATTGAACAGTAATGAAGGTATGAATCCGAGCACTGACTCTCTCAACCCCCGTTTGTCACATTCATGTACAAAAAACACGTCCAAACAGCTGCTGGGCATAGCGGTTAGTTCTCAACCCAAGATCCGTGTCTGTGCAATGAAATGACAGGTTCAAGGCTTGGATGAGCTGCACGGAGGACTAAAACTTACTTATTTATTAAAAAAAAAATAAAAAATGCATGAATACATGTAGAAAATAAATACAGGAATAAGTAAATAAATGCTTTAGCATTAATGCTGGTAGCGAACAACATCACCGCCACTCGAAGGCAGAAGTAGTAGCCCTGAATCGAACACACTCCTGTAACCAATCATGCTGTTGAATAAGGTTAGGACCTCCCACCTCATTAACATATGGACACAGAAATAAATAAATGTAGATGAACAGAAATGTAGAAATGAATGTAAAGCATTCATGTATTATTTTATGTATACTTTTCTTTATTTATACATTTATGCATTCATTTGTTTATGCATTTATCTAAGCATTTATCTATACTTAAAGGTCACATAGAGTGGTCCTGTTGCACATATATGTGAGTTATGGAGGTCTACTTACATATATTAAGTTGTTTTTATGGTCAAAATCCTCCTAGTTAATGTAAACGAGCCGGTTGAAATCTGTCCTTTTCGAAGCGCTTGTCAGTCGCGCTATTACAGCCATAAATCTCGCCCGAGAAGACAGAGTGTGTTGTGATTGGCCAGCCAGCGTAGAGCCTTCCCACCTGTGTTGTGATTGGCCAGGTATCTGGAAGTGACGTAATCTATCACGTCAGCTCTCAGAAGCGCAGCTCCCCCCTCTGGAGCGGTGGATGCACTGCTCCTCATTATCAAAACATTGTTTTAACAGTGTTTAAAAATATCTTCTTCATGACTCCCCGCCGCAGTCCCTTTTATGACTTTGACCCGGAGTCAGACCCAGAGTCAGAAGACACTGTTGCTCGTGAAACACCTCCACAACAGACGTTATTCTTCTTCTGCGGTTCAATGTACGCAACCGGATGTGCCCGGACTAGTGCCCGGAGCAGGACGATCGGTTGTTCAGGAGAACCGCTGCTTACGTAACTATTACGGGATTTTCAGTGATCTCATTGAGCCCCGAGATTACAATAAAACACAACGTTCCCAGCAATGGCTGAACTGTTTGTTTCGAACCGTCAGGCTTCATAAACAAGGTAATGACGCAGATACACACCAAAAAAAACAGCGATAATAGGAACTTCCGGTCTAGTTCCGCTTTAAGTCAGGTTTAGTCCTCCATAGAGTTGCCAATCGCGGAGATTGGTTACACCTATGGAGTTTTACTGTAGGCCTATAGAAATATTCTCATCTGTAACGAATTAGTAAAATGTACGATGGAGTATTAGGGCCACATATGAAGAAAACAAATATTTTTGCCATGACGAAACGTCGACTTCAAATGCCCTAATACTCGTATAGTTGTAAAAATGTAATATGGTTTCTTTTGGCATAAACAACATGTACCAGAGTCCCTACTGACAAAATATGTTATTCTAACACTGCTATTATGTAATTTTAACTGTATCACATCTTTTCAACATATCTTATTGTCAAGTTAGCAGTTATATTTTGGTTCGGAGTTTTATAACATATTAATGTAAATTACATACAGCTTCATTGTTTTTGTATTTACAGTTTTTTTGTCATGATTTTACAGAAATTCACTGTTAATTATACATACATTGTTGGGGGTTGTAATTTGCACTTCCCCTGCATGTTTAGTGACAAAGCCATTCCTGCCCCAACCCAAACCCATCTAATGCACACACAATGACTTCAGCACAATCCAATATCCAGCAAATTACAAAATTTGGCCCCATTACACTGAGGGATTAACGCTTTGCCTCTCGAAATGTCATTAGATTTCAGGTAATCTCAGTGACAGTGTGTATCAGAGGCACTGTCACTCCATCCTATTAGCCTGTCAAGACTCAAAGGCAGTTGTTCCATGCTTCAAATGATTACCTGCATGGAGAACACATGCAGGCGGCTTTGCAGATGATCTATTTTGTGCTGTGTTGCAAAATAACTGCACTGAAGCACATGAATAGGTGCAAATTTAATGTGAACCACACATTGTGTGGCGATAAGTTACTATATGATATATTTTTCAAAATTTAAAAAAGTGTTTTTTATCATTCCCCTTCCTTATTTTACATTTATGTTTGGTAGTATGGAGCCTATCATAGAAAGCTGTAATAATAGATCACATAAATGACTACAATTTAGGCAGAATGACCATATTTATAAGCCCACAGGCACAATGAAACATATTTAAGGGCAATGAAATTACAGTGCATCGTCATCTACACTGCTGTATATGTATGTTCACAAAGAAAGGCAGCCAAGGGAGAAACACAAAGCAAGGCAACAAACAAGTCAACTTACTGCGTTCACAGGAGCTTCCTGAATCTGAGTGACATGTGTTTACCTTTTTTGTTCTCTCCTAGATGCTGAAATTGCTCCACGGATGGAAGCAGTAAGAGCTCCCCAAAGCACAGCGCCTGAATATGTGCATTTTTATTTTCCATAACCATCACTCCTGACAGGCGGGAACACACGTATTTCAGAGGGATTTTTTTTATTTCTATTTTTCAATGTGTTTTACATGGTGGGTCATGTCAAGTCTCGCCCACCGCGTTGCAATAGATTGGCAAAAAGGCAGGTTTAAAATAGAGGGGAAACCGTGAAGTTCTTTTACTGCACCTGCTGTTAGTTCTTATCTGTTTACAGAGTTTGAATGTAACCTTTAGTCTTCTTTTATTTTCACAAAATGCATTTTGAAATGTTTCCTTTCCCCCTCCTCATTCATATTAAATGTGTCTTTCTTCATCTAAAAGCAAAAAACAACAAAAAAAAAACTGAAAAACATAGTTTTACAAGTTATTACATCAACTACCCTGAGAGAAACTTTCCGCAGTTTCAACATTTCTCACCAAATTGCACGTAACCTTGATGAACTTTCACAAGCAAACACTCAATGAAGGTAGTCAGAAGATATTAATAGCTGTCACCAGCATGCTAAAAGTGGAGTTTTCATTTGGTTAATGAAAGAAAAGTGACTGAAGTCCCTGAGAGAAGAGGTGAGGTGGATGAGAGGAAGAGGAGAAGAGAGGGATGAGAGAAACACACTGATTCATGAAACCCTACAGCAGCCCTCAAGCTAAAATCCATAACTGTTCTGCTGTATGCTTGGCTGTCATATCTCTGAATTCATCCAGTCACAGACATGCACAATCACATGCACAGGCTTTGGGGGCCACTTCATTCAATCAACAAACCAGCCATCAGAGATATCAAAATATACGTTTTCAAGTCAGTTAATTATGTAAGCAAAATTAGGGTCACTATGAAATGAGTATGCAATCGCACACAATAACATGTACACTCATTGGCCACTTTGTAAATTACTCCAGTTCAACTGCTTGATAAGTAAACGCCTAATTACCACACCAAGATGACCTGTTGAGGTTCAAACCAATATCCAGAATAGGGATTTAAGTGAATTTGATTGTGGCATGGTTGTTGGTGCCAGACAAATTGCCAAAGTAGCTTGAAAATATAGAACGGCAACAGTAATAGTCATGATAAATAATCACTGAGTATCACCAAGAACATTTTGAATCACATTTTGTATCTTGTGCTACTTCTACCACTAACATATTAGGCATCCTGTGTTCTTTATAAGGTGGCTGGACGTTGTATTGTACATTTAATATGCTAATGCACATACCATTAACATGAGTGGAATGGCACTAATAAATTAGAAAATAACTTTTCCTGTGCATGTATGTGTGTGTGTGTGTGTGTGTGTGTGTGTGGTCAGCTTCCTGTCACTTTTTTCTGTCACTCTTCATGGTCCAGTGGTGGCCTTCCAAATGCCTCAGGCCATGCCTCCAGGCAATCAAAGTTCAAAGTCCTCACCATGACAACTGCCCATTCTCCTACCTTATCACCCTAGTGACGGCAGTAGATTATGATTTATTTCACGTTAAAAAAAAATACTTAATCAGCGCCTGTCAGACATCAGGGGCAATAGCAACGAAAGCATGTTTGTGTTTTGTACTTTATTTTTATTTATTTGTGTGTGTGCGTGTGGATACAGTGAAAGGAAAGAGGGGAGAAGGCTGACAGGTAAGTTACTGAATACTAAGTCTGAAAGAAGTTTGAAGAGAAAAGTGCAGCATGCAGATGGCTGTTCATCTTCCAAAACAGCAGAGAAATTTTGGAGATGAAGTGATTAAAGGATGAAGGGATAAAAGGAGGGAAGAGAGCTTGTCAGATCAACAAGATGCTTTGACTGGATAATGAGGCATTCGAAGTCAACATGGATACAATTTCCACTCGTGTAATGCAGCACACTGATGTTCCACACTGTTAACATTTAAAGATTGGTTCAGAGTAGCTGGGATTCACACCACCACCACAATGTGACTTGCAAGTGTAAATATTCTTTCAATTTATATAAAAATGAAAAAATGTGCTCACTCGTACTGGTATCCACCCAGTCCAGTCCATCCCGATTTATTTTGAGTTTTATGGCTTTTACACATTGCTACCTCATTCTTACAATGTATCCCTTATTTCTTGTACTGTTTGAATGTTTGAATTATAATAAAATGTAATCCATTCACAAAATTGCAATCTTAGTGTGTGGGTAGCGAGACAACATGGCGGAACAACTTGCTTTTCATTTAGACATCCAAGTTATCGGATTAGAGCGGCTATGCCCACGTGTTGCGTTGCTCTCCTCAAATAAAGATGTCTCAGTGCACGGTACACTGAAAATGATCAGGGAACACAGTTTCAATGTCTTGATATGTGTCTTGATAGGTTCTGTACCCTATTTTATTTTTTATATTAAATGATGCAGGACTGATGGATGCATGGCTTCATTATAACACTGGACGCGGAGAGGCCGCGGAACGGCAGCGGCGCGGTCGCCGTTGCAAATCGCTTCCATTCTAATCTATGAGAGCATTCCCACCGGCCGCGCTGCGGAGCGTCTCAGCAGCGTCCCAGAAGCGGCTCGCCGCGCCGCATCGCTATCGATAGGAATCAGTTCTTTTTTTTCCGTTGCCGCTGTTGAACCTCGTAAATTACAATGAAGCAGATCGCACAAGACAGGAAGTTTGACACAGAATCAAAGTAAAACATTTCCGCCCCCCTTTCAAAATAAAACACAATACGCAGGTCATATAGCCTATCACAACTTCACATCAACATTACGTCGTGACCGGTGCTGCCAGGTCAACAGTCAATTAATCTGAGCGTCTCGGAGAGTCATAATGTACGACCAGAGACTGATTGTTGAAGTGGAGAAACATAAAATCATTTATGACACCAGATCAACAGTTCTTCCACGTCGGAGAATGAAAGAAGCTGTGTTGTTGTTATTTCCTTTATACACACAGTCTATCGCTGGATCTCGCGAACTCGCGTCCGTTCGAGATTATTGCGCGATCTTCCGTGAATACTGCCGGCTCCCAAGGCTCCGCGCCGCTGCCGTAACGCGCCTGGTGGGGATTGCCGCCGGGCAGAAGACGAAGCAGAACCGCGCCGCTGCCGTTCGGCCGTCCAGTGGAAATCCTTTCAGTGAGAATACCACCTGCTCAGGACCAAACAGCAGACAGCCAAAGCTTAGAGTGGAGCATTTAGCAGGTAAAAAATATGTATCTAATCTATTTATTTTTTTCAGCAGGAGAGGGTAGAGACCAAAAACTGAGCTAAAAGACACAGACTCTACAACTACATTGTATTTAAAAGGAATTTTACTATTTGCACATTGTATTATGTTTTGTTTCATTGTGGGTATTTTAATTAAATAAACATTCACATTTTTTTCCATTACAGATGATGATAAGTTCCAGACGTTTTTGCACTTTATAAATAACCACACCAGAAATAAGTAGACCCATAATTGCCTCCACTGCTGCAACTTCATTGGCAGAACATTACAACCCTTATGCCATCTTTGGGAAGTCTCCCCAAGCTTTTCATGCCTGGATTTGGGCAGTTTATCTCATTCTTTCTGCCAGATCCTATCAAGCTCCATCAAACTGGATGGGGAGCATTTGTGAACTGTCATCCTCAAGTGTCTGCACAGATGGTCTACAGGGTCTCAGATGGTCAGGGACTTGTCCTATAGCCATTGCAGTGGTGACTTGGTTGTATGCTTCAGGTCAATGAAATCTGATAAAAGTAAGTTGAGGTGATGAGCAGTGGCTTGTGTTCATGATACATGATATTTGGAGGTCTTCTTTAAGAAATGCATCTTTAAACCTATAATCATATTACAGAAATGATTTTCTTCATGTTTTTAGGAGTCCTTTTAATTATGTCTGTCAAATATGGAGAGCTATCTCAGTCAAAATGAAATAAATAAAAACAGAATACATGAATAAAAACAGAAATAAATCAATACAATCCTTTTGTCAGGGACTTTTATTTCCTAATGACACTTTTAATTAACCGCTACATTTATTTTTTTCAGGACATTTATTTCCAGGGTCTCTTACATTTCCAATCCTTGTATGCAAATGAGGGGGCATGGTTAATCATAGATCCGGACCGAAGCAACAGCAGCTAACCTGTCGATCGTTTCTTAAGGTGAACAGCAACAGTACCAGGTCAGGTGGTGTACATCCAGGTGGATTACTGGCAAACTAAATTTATTTAATTTAGCTTATTGTCTATTTCACTGTCTTATTTTATTTTATTTACATCTGTATATCTAGTTCTTGTTTCCTCATGCTGTATTTCTTCTTACTTTGCACGGAGCATCTGGAACAAAAACAATTTCCCCCCCGGGATTAATAAAGTATTCTGATTCTGATTCTGATTCTGATGATGTGGAAGAATTCACCAAAATTCTGAGGCGGATAAGTGATTTGGAAGACGTCAACATAGACGAGGATATTCTGAATTGTTTGAGACTCATTGAGCACCGCGTTTGCGTTGAAGAAGAAACAAGCTTGAGGACATATGTGGGACGCCCACCTCTGGATATTCCAACATCTTCTCGACATAGGTGCTCAGGGTTTCCCCAGAAAACCGGCTAAGCCCGGTGGTATCTCTCGGGCCCACTGGCGGCCGACGGTGTTTTTTTGTAAAAAAAATATTTTTTTTATTAAAAGTTCACTGGAAATGTTTAATTATGACTATTATGTGTCAGTGTAAGACATTTATTAACAATACCAACTATAGAGTCTTGCAAAAAGACACTCTTGAAATTAAATAAATAATATAAATTTTTTTCACTTAAGTTAAATATTAATTAATAAGTAATCGGCCAGTGAATCTTAAAACAAGCCATGCAATGGTTACATTTAAAAGTAAAATAAAGCAACATAAACATAAAAGTGGTAGTGCCCCCTCATCTGCCTCATCTGGTGCAGACAAACGGCCCTTTTATTTCTGCGCACCGCCCCTGCTTTAACGCTGCAATTACGGGAATAACAGATGCATCAGATGAGCTGATGTCTCTAACTGCTCAAAGAGAGAGAATGTTCTCTGCTGTGAAGTGAATGTTGTGGGGAGTTCATAATCTGTGCCGCACGCAGCCAAGTTTCGCTTTTGCGCAGAGACTTTCGAGCGTTTAACAGGTGCCGTTCCACCGTGTTGTAGCTGTGTTTCGACCGCCGAATTAACGGTGCGTCCCTAAATATAATATCTTTATTGACCGCATATTCCCCTACATTCATTACATTAAATTATCGCAACCAGAAGTGGCTGCAGAGTGAGTGGTCCTGTGCAGAGAGCAACTTAGGTGGGCACTTATTCCCATGCTGTATGGTATGTCAACTTCCTGGTTCAATGTTTGTTGTGGTCAAAACTCATTATCAATAATGCTAACGTTGTGGCATTGTAGCGTCCCTGCTGGTGTAAAGGAAGTCATCTGTAAACTAAATGTTGTTTACTGTTAAACTCCTGGAAACTTGGAGCAAATGTTTAGTAACCAGAGGAACAAACACGAGTTCTGTGTTCCACTTCAGTGCAGCTTCCTTCCAAAATGTATAAGGCTGCAGAGCCTGAAAATGGAAGTGAAACAGTGTGCGGAAAGGGAGGTAGCTGATAGATGATAATATATACTGAAGCCAAATCGGACCATTTATGCTGATGTAAACAAGAATAATGAAATGTGCTGTTTTGAGTATGGGCAAGATGAGGCATAGTCATTCATGCTCCATTCAACTGTAATAAAAAAAAAAAAAATTTAGCAAGGTACAAAACCTGCAAAAGCACAAGAAAACTAAACCAGCATTGGTTGGCTCCTGTTTAACAGCATTTCCCCCCAACCCACACATCCACAGGCGCCTGGTGTACAGAAGTGAAGTCTGTCTCAACCACTGCCTGCTGCTGGTTTTCAAATTATTCACCCCACAAATACAATGTCTGGCACTGACTGTCATGTCACCGTGCCACAAACAAGAAATTAAATGGAAATGTCAAATGGTAAACAATCCCCAAACAATGCTAATACACTTCCTTACACACACATAAAAGTACCGTACAACCTCACGCATGGTTCCCCTCATGCTTGCTATATGAATTTCCATTTGTTTAGCTTACTTGGCGCTGTGTCCCGGGAGAAGTTTTGAGCTGCTAATGTTTTATTGATGGAAAGCGGGAAATCACCTGGTCTCGGCAGGTTCCTTTGACAGAAGTGCAGCTCGACAGATATGTAACAATTTTTGTTGTTTAACAATATCAGAGAGGGGGGTGCCTAATTCATTTAGCTTGAGGTAAATGCATTTGTCTCTGTCTGAAGGAATACAGTTATTGCGTATTTATTTCACAATTATTTTGTATTTCTTGCCAAACTCTTTTGACCCTCTGGCACCTGCAGTCATTTACCTACCTAAGCGCCCACCACCTACCCCACCAACTCTATCTCTCTCGCTTCCTCCAGTACCTGAATGTGCATCCTGGCATGAGATGGTAATAATAATAATAACAATAATGCATTATATTTGAAGGCGCCTTTCAAGACACTCAAGGCTGCCGTACAACAACAAAATAATAATAACAAAAAGGAGCAGCAACGGGTAGAGAGTTAGAGAGTTAGAGGGAGTAAGCCTGTTTAAAAATGTGGGTTTTCAGATGGAATTTGAAGATAGGGAATGAGACAATGTTCCTAATGCCGGGGGGGAGGGAGTTCCAGAGGCGGGGGGCAGAACGGCTGAAGGCTCTGTCCCCCATGGTGGTCAGACGGGCAGGAGGCGCAATGAGGCTGATAGATGAGCCAAATCTTAGTGTCCGGGAAGGGGTGTTGATGTGAAGGAGGTCAGAGAGGTATGGGGGAGAGAGGTTATGGATGGCCTTGAAGGTGAGAAGCAGAATTTTGAAATCGATGCGGAATTTAACCGGAAGCCAGTGAAGCTGTTGCAGAACAGGTGTGATGTGATTGATAGATGGGATCCTGGTGATGATCCGGCGGCAGAGTTCTGAACCAATTGGAGTTTATGAATGGACTTGTGGGGAAGACCAATAAGAAGGGAGTTACAATAGTCAAGGCGGGATGTGACTAGGGAGTGGACCAGAATAGCAGTGGAGTCGGGATTAAGAGAAGGGCAGAGACGGTTGATGCTGCGGAGATGGTGACCGAGTGGTGTTATTGATGTGGGTTTGGAATGAGAGAGTGCCGTCAAGGACAACACCCAGACTCTTAACCTGTAGGGAGGGGCAAACAGAGGAGTTCTCGATGGGGAGGGTGAAACTTGGAGTGTTGGGTGAAAGTGGATTTGGAACCTATGAGGAGAACCTCGGTTTTGTCACTGTTGAGTTTCAGGAAATTGGAAGAGAACCAGGTTTTGATTTCTTGTAGACAGTTACAGAGAGAGGAGGGCGGGAAGGTGCAGGTGGGTTTGGAAGAAAGGTAGAGCTGGGTGTCGTCAGCATAACAGTGGAAGTGGATAATGAATTTGCGGAAAATCCGACCAAGGGGGAGGAGATAGATAATGAACAGGATGGGACCAAGTACAGAGCCTTGGGGAACACCAGAGGAGAGGGGAGATGGTTGGGATGTGAAGGTTTTCAACTGGATGAACTGGGTGCCGCCAGAGAGATAAGATTTAAACCACTCCAGTGGTGTGTCGGAGATGCCAATAGATGCTAGTCTGTCGAGGAGGGTGGTATGAGAGATTGTGTTGAAGGCTGCATTCAGATTGAGAAGGATGAGGATTGATAATAGTCCGGAGTCAGCTGCCAACAGGAGGTCATTAGTAATTTTAAGGAGGGCTGTTTCTGTGCTGCGACGTGGGCGGAATCCAGACTGGAACTGTTCATAAAGGTTATTGTTATATAGCTGTGCAGGTATCTGTGAAGCCACTGCTTTCTCCAGAATCTTGGAGAGAAATGGTAGGTTGGAGATCGGTCGCAGGTTGTTGAAGTCACTGGGGTCTAATCCGGGTAGTAGTTACCTATGGTTTTTCAATATCCATTTCTCATGCTCACATGAACTCTGCACTGTCCAGGAAAAAAAACAAAAAAAACAAACTTGGCACAAACACCTGAACATGCTCATTCCACACCCTCCTTGTCTCTGCCGCTGATTTTTTTTCCTCCTCATCTTGGAGGCCAAATAAGGGACAGAAAGTTAGGTATGTACAGAATCCATGAAGGGAAAGTCTGGGTAAAAGAAATAAATAAATAAAAAAAACATTTTTGGGAAAGTAGTTCTAAAAGTGCTGGTGGAGGCAGTTCACATGGTGAAGCAAGACCCTAACAACAACATGATAGGAGCATGGAGACTTGAATACAGACAGCTCTACCTGCCTCCTCAATACTCTGTTTTCAGAGTTTGGATTGCTTTAAAGCCTCTATCTCTGTTGCTCTCTCCCCCTCTGTCCGTCTGTATGTCTGTATTTCTTTCTGCCGAAGGCCATTGTAAGTCATCTCACAGTGTTTGTCAGCACAGTTCACCAATGTCCCTCTAGACCTCCTCACCGTTCTCTCCTGCTCTCTCTCTCTTTCTGTGCTACCCCATCACCCATCCACATTCTCCCGAATGCCCCTCGGGTTCTGACACCAACCAAATATCTGACAGCGCCTCGTGATCTGCATGGAGATAAATACACACAAACGCAGATGCTAAATAAGGCAACCAGAATAACAGTATTTGTAGGCATATTGGTGCGTTTTCTGGCGTGTGTTTTCTGTGATTAGGTGCTTTTGAGTTGCAGAGAATATTTCTCCAAAGCTGCGACACTTGGCAGATTATCGATTGAAAAATTATTTCTGAAGGACAGAAGTGTTATGAATGATATCACTCTGTGTGTATGGGTGTGTTCAGGGGCGCCGATTTATGTTTTTGCTGGTGGGTGCTCATCATCGTGCTTCGATTGTTGTTATTTTGAAACACGCACACGTTCGTCTCATAGTCAAACACATTAGATCAATTATCAGCAGCGGCCGCAATGAACACATGCACACACACACGATACACTCTCTTTCACAAACACAAACAGTCTACACTGGTGATGCATACAAGGATTTTGATGTCAATTGTGCAACACTAACGCAAAAGGCTCCTATGAAGAAAAAAGAAAAAGGAAAAACTAAATCCACAACCCAACACCCATTATACTGTCAATGATCACAACTGGCTTCAATGAGACAAATGTAGGTTAAATCAAAAGTGTTACTAACTACACACACCAGGAAAGAAATAATCATAACCACCAAAACTACAGCAAAAAGGCTAAAATAAAAGCAAATCATGGACTAAATCCACAATTCAAAACTATTCCGACACATCCTTTAAAACATAGTACCACAGTAGGCTATAACACATGTTTAATTTGTTGTTTTGTCACTGCAGTAGCAATGTGTTACCTCTGGTAGCAGTGCGCCTTATAAACTGGTCCGCGATTTTTTCCAGGTTGCGATTCCTTGACAATGTCTTGTTGAGTATCGCAAGGTGGTTCAGCCGTGCCTGGTCTGCTGTGGACCACAGATAGGTTTTCAGGTGCCGGAGGCCAGAAAATGACCACTCTGAAGTGCACGATGTCACAGGGACAGTCAGGGCAAGTTTCCCAAGTTTTGTGACCTCTGGCAACAGTGTTCTCAAATTCTCTCTCTGATCCCCTTTGAGAAAGTTCACTACATCCTGAAAAGTAGAAAGGCAAACTCCTCACTATTTTGCTATGTCCATGCACATATCACGATGCAGTGTAAGTCTGGTTTCATCCAAATCATCTCAGTGAAGCTGAATGATGTTCTTTCAGTTGACTTTTCCAATGACAAATTCCTCAACATCTTCCCTGTGCTTGAATGCAGAAGGACTAAATCTGCAATCCAGGGATGATGATGCTGTGTCCATAACCTGGACGTACTGTTGATGGTACAGTTGACACTACAGTTCTTCTGGTGTCTGAAAGCTGTGTGGCTGTTACGGTCTCCAAACAATTAAATAAATAAATCAGTGGCTCAAATTGGAGACCTCAACATAAAAGAAGGACACCAGAAAATGGAACATTTTAACATGTTTATTCACAAACTTTTCCCACAGGGAAATAAACATATTTTACGAAAACTATAAATACTTTACCAAATAAAGAATCGTCAAACCAAAAGGACCTGGAGATGCCAGCCAAACTCAGCAAAATGGAGGGGGGACCAGGCCACCCCCTATAGGGACGTCGAAGCTGGTTCCCTCTCCCTCCCTGACAAAACCAAAGTATGAACTAAAGCTAAGCGAAAAGTAAGACTACCGGCCATCTCCAAGCCAAAGGAAAATAATAACTAAATTAAATATTACTAAACAGAAAAGTATTTAACAAATCATACGGTGGGACTAAGATGTTGCTGGGTCTGAGCCTCGTGAGAAACTGAGCTGCTGGCTTATATAGCAGGCTGGTAACTGGGTGGCAATGATTGTGGATCTGCTGCAGGTGTGTCAGCCTGAGTGAGCCAGCCTGATGAGGAGAGAAAGAACATGCAACAATTAAAGGACTGTCTGGGCGAGTGAGTGAGTGAGTGAGTGAGTGAGTGAGTGAGTCATGGCCACACGCAACAGTGGCGGCGCACCAACGTCTGCCAATTGGCGGGGGATTTTTCTTGGCCTGGGCAAAACCGGGCTTTCCTAACCCAAGTCATCGGCAGCTGCAGTAGTGGTTTCCCAAAATGTAGTGAATTATTCCCGTAAAGCCTTCATGTCACCTCTTAGTGTGTCAATCATTTTCCTTGCGCTCTGTGTAGCTGACGCTTTTGGAGAGCAACGTTGACAGTTCCCAGGCGAGAGAAGAAGTTGAGCATAAGTTTCAAAGAAAAAAGAGTCCCAAGTTTCTGCAGGTTCTCAGGTTTTCTAGAAAGTCAATCAACACACTAGTTTGAAGCAATTGCTTGCAGAGGGTGCCTTTACAGTCCAGTGTGTCTGACACAGAGGCTTCAAAGATGGTGCTTCTTTACCTTTAAACTCGTTTTGGTGAATGTCTGATCATGGTTATCAATTTGCGAATGAGAGTCATAAAGATGCGATGTTTTGGGCGAAATTATGCACAACTAAATTCACCAGATACTGTGCTCAGGGCTCCTGCTCCAGCACGGGCGCTTGCACACCAGCTTTAATGCCTGACAGCCGCACCGTCATAGCATTGTCCTCTGCATTTCTGAAAAGGCAGTGAAAATCTCACCAAAACATAATTCAGCAGCTGAAACAGTGCATTTGCTGTGGTTTTTGATGTCTCATAAAATCTCCAAAAAAATAAAATTCAGACATGAAACAGATGCATTTACATTTACACCAGCATTAGTAGCAGCAACAAGTGCTTACTGCAGATTTATGCAGATTTGACTTTTCGCGAGTTTCAAATCTCTCCAGTGCTTTGGCCCAGCCTTTTGTTTACAAAAGATCATGTGTTGTTTTTTGCAGCATCGTATGCTATGCATGGGTATTTGCCTGTCCAGCCTGCTTGAAAAGTTGATCTCCGTCGTTGGAACAGTGGAGTTGCCATTTGAAATAGTGTTGGGTCGGTGGATATTTTTGGTTGGGTTTAGGCGGTTTATCTGACATCACAATGCAATGCGTTGATAGGTAGAGGTCATTAACAATTTAATGACAAGTGTAGGCTGGCACACGTGAGTGCTCGGCAATCTCCGATGGTGCTCCACACACAAACAGACGCATACATCAGGAGCAAACTAAATGATCCATAAACTATGATTTATGAGATGGGGGGGGGGTGTCAGAAGTAGAGAAGTAGGATGTGAAATATTCAGCAGTCATTCCATATTCAAGGCAGACTTAGAGGTGCATGGCTCTCCGCTACAAAGCAATGGGTTATACACACACTGATGCACTCTATCACCCTGGAGATTGTGGCGAGCATGTTAGCTTGACAAACACTGGCTGGGAGGAAAGACTTATGTTACCACTGCATTATAGGCTGCATCATCAGTTTTTTTTACACAAATTTAATCACTCCTGTCTGTGTAGGTTATGCACGTTTTGAGGCAAAATATGCGGCAAGAAAACCCACACATGTATATAAAAACACATAAGGTAGCAGACAAGCAAAAATAGTCAGTTATGTACACGTGACACACATGTTCAGCTGCATCATTTGATGGAATTGAAGTGAAGACTCGTAACCATGTTTTTAAGTTGCATCAAGTATTAAAGAGTTGGTTTCTCTCCATGGGAATTGAGGCCTTCAACAATCCTCTATGTTCATATGCTCAACTGCCAAGTCTGATTTTCATTACAGCTCAACAAGACTGGCTTGACAATGACCCACATGCTCACACTACAAGCACACTTGATTTTCCCTTTGCCTGATTTTTATACTATTCTCATTTTCAACTTTTGTCACATGGATACTTCAGTCCACATACATACAGTACATGTGTACTGTGTACTTATGGAATGGTTTATGCATCTTGACTGTGAGCTGTCCCAAATCTGACAATAAAATATATGTAGCATAGGGATGGGAGAAAATATTGATATGGCTATAAATCATCGTCTTTTTTTTCTCTTGAAGACGTTTACTTGCAAAAGTAGAGGTTGACAATGGGATACTAATGGACCGAACTAAAGGTTCCTCCTCCACATATAAAAAACAAATAAGAAATATGGTGTGATGTCTTGCTTATTTATTGTAGCAGAATTACTGTATTGTGATATTACCATCATGGGCAATATATTGTATCAATTACAGTTACCCTGTGATTCCCACCCATAATGCAGAATACTCTTTATGTTTTACAAAGCCAAAAAGCCAGTTTGTACTGGTGATAGTAGTCACTTAATTATAGTGGTATCACTGTAGGGGTTAAATCTATGTCTGGGGATTGTAGAATTAAAACCCCTAAAAAGGCTGCTATGAAGTACATGCAAGTTGATTCCACACTGGTTCAGAGTAGCTACTACTTTGTACTGATTATGTTCTTTGATTTTCTTGACATCCACTTACCCAGTCTTCAAATTTGGCAGGACCCAAAGATATGCTGAGGAAATTGAAAACACAGACACAAAATCAATATAACAAGAAGATGTGGGAACCCATACAGCATCATCAGAGGATTTTAAAGAGCAAGGTACAAGTCTTGATATCCTCCTTCCCATGATTTCTGTTCACAAAAGTATTGATTTACCACCATGTTTGAAAAAAAGGATTGCCTGTAGTCATAGTTAAATCTTCTTTGTTAAGATTCAAGATGGATTAAATAATTTATTTGACATTTAATGGTGAGACTGCATATTACAACAAATGGAGGACTCCTCCTTGCCAAAGTACATCAGGAAATAACAGTGGATTTCCACACCTTCCATACATACACACTCCATCCTTCTTCTTCATTTCTTTATGCATCAGATTTATGTGGGCATAGCCATTCCTTCTTTGTTGTTCTCCGTCACGGTTGGAGCTCTTGGTGAATGGGACTGTGCGTTGCTTCACGTTTCTGATGCTCATCTAGTGCTAATTGCGCTTTTTTTGGTTGAACTGCAGAGCGGCTGGGCTTGCACGCCTCGCTCAAGGTGCGCAGGCTGTTCATCTTACAGTGGTAAATGTCCTCTCCCTCTCTGCATCATTCTGCCTGGTGCCTCACGGCTAATGCTAGTGTGGTTGCAGGTGAATGCCAGTAGCCGTGCAAGTCTCTCTCTATCCCCCATGTTTTGTGTGTATCATACTCTGTATGTATATATATATACATATATATGTAAGCAAGACCTCGTTTGCCTTATTAGCTCTCTAACTTTAGCAATTTGACATCACTTTGTTTGGTTCCCTCCTTACACTCGCCACATTTGCATGGTCCGCTTACGCTTCAATATGCATAACACATTTGTTCTGTAGAAAGATGCTGATGCAAGATGGTGGTCTCCATAAAGTAAGTCCCTTCCCTACAGTACACAGTTTAAAAGGTGTATTCTAATAATCTAAACAGCTAATAAATTAGTTAGGTAATTATACAAACACTGTGGGTATATTATAGTATTATAGTATATTATATTCCATTTCTGCCAATAAATCCTAATGTTAAATGCTGGAACTTGTGAGATGTCCTCCAACTAGGTGCAAGGTTCCAGCAGGTAGTGGTCTTAACAAGTGAGTGAAAGAAATGTAATAATGTAGCTTGTTTAAAGCAGTCAGTACATCTAGTCTGGTCAGGAGGGATCTGGAACTGTTCAGTCAGAGTGGGTGATATGATCTTAAAATTAGATTACAAGTTTGAGACCTCTGTTTTAAACAATTTGCATTAATTGCTGTCATTATGTGGACTTCCCTCATTAGTTTTCGTTAAGTGAAAAACCAGTGATATAGCTTTCATCAACTGGTGTTGGTTATTCTTTTAACTTCTGAAATCTTATGGGCTAATAATATGACCAATAGATTGATAAGTGTTTCAAACACAATTCACATTGGACTGTCTGCCATGTTCACATTCAGATCGAAAAAGTTATCATTCATTTATCATGACTGTTTGTCGTCAGCATATTTCCTCCCTGTTTTTACCAACATCTTTCATAATCACCACAAGTGGGACAGTAAATCTATTTGTCTACCAGTGAAAGCACTCAGAGTGCACACATCACTGCCAGGGCTGCTCAGTTTTCTGCAATGTCAATAAATGATCCTATTCCACAACACAAAGTTAGCAAATGTTAAAAAAAAAAAAAAAAAAAAAGAATAAAAATAAATAGAGGATTGTCAGCTACATTTAATAATTTCTTTCTTGGGACATAAACTGTGTATATCTCTCAAAACTTTTAATACAAATGTTTCCTTTACTTAATGAGTTATTCTGCTCAAAGTTAGACAAAGAAAGAAAGAAACAGCTCCAAAACATATCCTCCATGGTGAAGGAAATAAAGGTTGATAAAAATTCAACAAGTTCAAAGTCTAGACTCCACTGACATTCTAATCTTGCACTTGCTAGTGGGAAGATTTTTGCATAATCATTCCTGTAGTTTCCTCTGTGGCTGTACATTATTCTTGTTTCTAAGGTTCTGTTTACTGATTTTCACTGTAGTCATGCTGCAATTTGGAGGAGCATTTCCACAACCAGCAGGGTCAGCAGCTGTACACCTTCTGCTGTCTGGCAACAGATGAGCATCTGCATTAGCTTCTACATCAATATGGGTAAGTATCTCATCTTTTGCCAGACAGGCTGCTCCCTCTGGGCATTTCATGAACTTTTCCGAGCATATTTTGTCTAAAATCTGTCTAAAGATACCACATTCTACACATTCCTGCAGACAACTGTGTATAACATTGACATGGGGAAACTGCAAGTTAGGCTACGTCCAAACCATTGTTTCTTTTATTCAAATATTACATCAAATATTTCGACAATCAATCTGCATCTAGATAAGCCTTTCAGCTTCATATCAGAAGTATGTGATCTATCAGGCAAAATATGCACACGTGCCAGTGTAAACAGGAAGCTGATTCTCTCCTTTGGAGTTGTTTATTATATTTCAGAAAGTAATCCTAAGGGGAAACACCGTTGAACAATAAGAACAAGGATCTCTGTGATGAAGTTGAAACGAAAAGTTAATGTAAAAAAACGACTGACTAGTGCAGTGCCCGTTGGAAGTATGTATTCCTATAGTGGGAGATGAAGAAGATTTTTCAGTTATGGTAATGCATGATAAAATAGCTGCCAACTCTCATGCATTGGCCGTGAGACTCACGGATTTGACTGACTTTTCATGGTCTCACGCCACACGGTTCTGAATAGCATAAGCATAATATGCTTAATTATATGGTGCGAATATCATCCATCCTCTGAAATGTTTGAAACCACTCGCACCCGCAATACCAAGACAGTTTGGTTACGTTACTGAGCGGCAAGAGGCGTCAATGGTTCTCGGAATTCAGTCAAGCACATGAGCAGAATGGATCACATCTTGAATGCATTTACAGTGGTAGTCTAGTGGTTAAGTTGTCTGACTTTTGTCGGGAAGGTTGTAGGTTTGAATCCAGCTCCCAATGTGTCTACATTATTTACCATATTATTATTATTGTATAATGAATTATGAGTATTAATAATTCATAAATCATATTGTATAAATCATTAATTAAGCTTGGGATGCATAAAATATTACTATAAATATATATATTGGGTGTGTGATGTTAATCAGCCATAGCCCCGCATGCCACCATGTCTCACTCCAAGGTTTTCTCAAAAGTTTGCAGCCCTGTCATAAGGAACGTGAGGCTGTAAAGACGTGGCTGACAGTCACAACATCTAGCTACGCTAATGCTAATCGAAAATGAAAACATTTTTGTTGGGCCTAATGACTGCTTGTCTAATTCAGAAAATGAATTGTCAAAGTCTTAAATGACATTCAATTAAACACAGACAATGACAGTATCTCATTCTTAGTATAACTCGATCTCAGTGCTGCATTCGTCACAGTCGATCATAACATATTACTTGACAGACTGGAAAACTGGGTAGGACTTTCTGGCACAGCATTAAAATGGTTTGAATCCTACTTGAAGGACAGGGACTTCTTTGTGTCTATATGTAATTACACATCTGAGCATGCTAAAATTACATGTGGAGTTCCCCAAGGCTCCATTCTGGGGCCTCTTCTGTTTAAAATCTATATGCTCCCACTGGCTCAGATAATGAATAGCAACAAAATATGTTTCCATAGCTACGCAGACGACACACACATTTTACATAACACTATCACCAGGAGACTATAGCCCAATACAAGCACTGAGTAGATGCATTGGGCAAATCAATGATTGGATAGAGCAGAATTTTCTCCAATTAAACAAAGAAAAAAATGAAATTATCGTTTTTGGAGCCAAGGATTAAAAGTTAGTACCCAGCTTCAAATGTTCATGCTAAAAACCACAAACCAAGCCAGCAGCTAAGGCGTTGTCATGGACTCATACCTGAACTTCAACAGCCACATTAAAACAGTGACAAAGTCAGCCTACTACCACCTAAAGAATATATCAAGGATTAAAGGACTTATGTCTCAGCAGGATTTGGAAAAACTTGTCCATGCATTTATCTTCAGCAGGCTGGACTACTGTAACAGTGTCCTTACAGGTCTTCCCAAAAAGTCCATCAGACAGCTGCAGTTAAGACGACAAAAGTGGCTCTTTTCATCCTAAAGGTTGCAGACCCCTGGCATAGATCATAAGAAGAAGAAGACCAGAGATGAAGACTGATAAAATGGCGAAAAGAGAAGAGGGGAAAGCATGTGTCGTGGAAGTTGGGTGAAGAAGACGAGTGTCGCAAATGTGCGTGGTGACAAGGGAGATCATGGCGACCATGAGAGGAGGGAGTTTATGGAGCCGTGCGGACTCAAAAAAGGACCCGGGGTAGAAACTTCTACGGGGTAGAAGTGTCTGAGTGTTGAGAACACACAAACACGAACATGGTATGCAAAAGTTTGGGCACCTGTACATTTTCATGATTTTCCTTTATAAATCACTGGTTGTTTGGATAAGAGATTTCAGTTAAATATATCATATAGGAGACAAACACAGTGATATTTGAAAAGTGAAATAAAGTTTATATGATTTACAGAAAGTGTGCAATAATTATTTAAACCAAATTTGACGTCATTTCATCATCAGCCATAATATTCTAATGCAGATTACTAAAGAAAGTGAAAGTATGAAAGTAATGGGCTTTCCTTAATGAAGTCAAAGAGTCCCCCCTTCTTGTTTAATTTAATGGTATGTCTGAGTTTCAAGGCACTAACAGTCCATTGTTCTGTATATTGTGGGAGCCATAAGTGGAAGTGATGTATTGACTATAGATGTGCCAGGTAATCTGAATTCATGGCCAGGAAGAGGAGATCCATCACAAAGAGAGTGAAAAGCACTGATGTGACTCAGCTTTTCTGTGGAGAATCTCAGCGTAAAATCTCAATGCAAAAAGAAGTGCCATAACGTAACTTGTCCCAACAAAACTTTGCTGGACAGCACTGCTGAAGTGTGCAGAGTTGTGTTGTTGTTGTGCTCAAGACCCATCTCAGACTGTGACACATGTTCACTCAGTCTTGTCTCATTCTTGGACAACGCGGACTCTGGATTTTGAACAGAACTGATGTATGTTGAATGAGAATCTTTGGGATTGGATGAAAATCTTCAAATGCAGCCAGAAACAGACGTTGTTGGAATATTGTTATAATTGATATCTCTCTTAAGTCTATTAGATAAATCCTGTCAAAGATATATTGATGAATGTTGTCCGCAGCTGATGTGAAATAGTTTTAGACATAACAACATTAAAATGCAAAAAAAAAGTGAATGAAAATTAACACTTGATATTCTTCAATTATGAGTTTACAGTTTCAGTTCACTGCTATAATTTTTATGAAATAAAAGTTAAAGGGATAGTTTGGAATTTTGGACATAAGACCTATTTTCCAACTCGTCTGGAGACGTTTTCAAGAAATTTCATTCAGTTCTAGCATGGCATTAGAAACACTCATACCGACTCCACAGTTCACCCGAGGCAAATCAATTGTAACGGCAGACTATCGATGTACATATCTGTGTTGATAGAATGTTTGAAATAAAACCAACCTTGCAATTTGAAGGATTTTTGTCTCAGCAGCAGCAGCAGCAGCGTGTCATACTTCCTATTAGGCTATGACAGCGGCAGACTGATATCACCTAGCACTTATAAGTAACCGGTTCTATAATAGTTTGTTTACCTGCTGTCATTGCTACTAGGGCTGGGCGATATGGCCTAAAAAAAAATCCCTGATTTTTTCACAAAAATCCAATTTTCCGATTTAACCCGTGTAAATTGCGTGTAAACTTACAGTCCTTCAGGAGTTAGCGCTAGCCCAGCCAACAGTGTAACTTTAGCTAACGTTAGCTAAAGTGATCATCAACCTATCAGTAGGCTAACATCATGAAAGGGGCAAGCTTGAGTAGACTACCAACCTGTTCTGTGGCTGTTGCTGCACCTGGAAAGACGGATGGCACCGCATTCGTTGTCAGAAATGTCTTCTCCTTTGTGACTGAGAAGTCGTCTGGTCTGAAATGATCAGATTTTCCATTTGAGTAGAGTCTCCGCTGGTGTGTTCATGTCCAACCCACCAGCTAGAAGCCACAGTTGAGTCCTTTCTGGATCTCTCACTGGAAACTGGTGGAAACTTTGCGGTGCCCATCTGTAGGTTTTATTTTCACAGTTCGGACATGCACACTTTTTCAATTACCATATTTCCCCGACGTTAGTTTTCCAATCTAATATTTTTATTTAATCCAAGTATTGTACATTGAGGACAAGGGACAGCTCTTTATGGCCGTGGTAGAGCTGTCAGAAGGTGGTCTTAAAACCATAAACTTTGTATTTCAATTAAGGTTGTTCCTAGTTTGGGTGTGGCGCTCTCACATTCCAGAGCTCAGCTGACGATCACGAAGAATACACATGGCTACTTAATATGCACGCACAGAGAGAGGGGGGAAGGGGTGTTTGTCGAACTTTCGAGCAATTATTGAGCGTGTGCAGTCAAATCAAAGCTTGAGTGTCATCAAAGCAGTCGTCATCAAAGCTTTGTTGACCAAAGGAAGGCAAGGTAAACCGGACATTAACTAAACTGTGGCTGTACTTCTTAACAAAGACAGACACAGACACAGATCTCACTTCTGCTATGTGAGTGGACTTGTTAGCATTTTAAGCTAGCGATCTTTATGCTGACGTGTTAGCAGACTTCATCGTCACAAAAACAACAAACAGATGGATTATTCAGCGGCCGAAAGAGAGCAGGACAGACACAGTAGTTGCCTGAGATGATGACGTGACGCCAGCACCACTTTATCTCCTTATGGGTGAGTTTTTATTAACGTCCTTAATTGACGTAAAGTTAGTGTTCACAGGACGTTTTTTCTTTTAATATATACAACAGTGGGTTTCAGAACGTTATGTGGCTGCACTGTTATTAAGTAGCTAGAAACGTGCTGATGTGCTTGTATCATGTGTGAACGACACAACTTTGTGGATGACTATGATGCTAATGATTTAGCAGCAATGTTGCTTGACATATTTTGTCAAGTGCATAGGCTACCTTATGAACAGCTTCGTTAGTTCCCACATACACGTTTGTTAGGTTTGCTAATTGGCCACCAAGGACAGGTGCAGAACTGAAGTCATCTAAAGGTCTTTGTAGTTTCTTTGCCAAACATGTTTTTTCCCAATTTTAAATGGCATAATTGTGGTCTTTTGTAATCATGGTTCCATCTGTCAGTGGTGTCTAATGTCACAGTGTGTGTATATATATACATATATATATATATGTATATATATATATATATATATATATTTACTGTAAATACACAAATTCAGTTGTTTATAGATCGTCAAAAAAATGCAGAACAGGGATAAAACATGTACTAATTAATTAATTAATTTTAATTTGCAGGCCACAAACTCAGTTTGTGATTTGCTATGGTGTTTTGACCTTTTGCAACTCTGAGCACTTTGCCACTTAGCTTGCCAGCATTACCAAACCTAAAATGCCTCATTCTCCCTCTAAAATATATCTCAACCAGAGGAGAAGTCAAAAGATGGTCTGCTGTGGAGCTGCGTTAAAATGTACTGTATGCGTTTGAAAGTGGAGAGAAAGTTGATGACAGATGCAAATAATGTTTGTGGACATTTAATGTTTTTTTTGCCTTCTTACTCTTGTCTCCTCTTATCTTGTGATGATTCTCCACAGCTGCTGCTGCTGCTGCCCAGTACAGATTCATGTTCACTTTAAATTTCTCCCTGTTGCTGTTACATTAATTTTAATCAAACATGCTCAATGTTTACGCTGAGACAATTAAGGAAATGTACATGAACACAATGTAACTTCAGGTATAAGTGCAGCTCCTTATTTCTATGCTTTGGAAACTTTGTGACAATCACTACAATGTTTTGAGTTGGTACTGCAGTAACTGTTTTATATGACTTGGCATATTTAGCATTCATGACATTCTTTGGAGTCAGCCCAGGTTAAACATGTCCACCATAAAGGCTTAAGCTGATCTGTGCAATTTCTGCTGAATCCTTGACCTGGTATACGCCTCCACATTTCTTCATTTAATGAAGGCTGGTGTTGGTTTTGCTGGTGTCAGTCTGCACAACCACCCTATCCACTTTTTTCAAGAACTGCTGAGAAGGACAGGCGGGGGTTGGACAGAACTGCTGTGTGGGAGCTCAGCCTATCATTTCCAAACATTCACAGAGATGGGGCAGTCATGGGTCGGGTCGTGCACTTAACGGAAAGTTAATGCTTCTATCAACAGCTTCTCCATGTTTAAGTGTCCTTGGGCAAGATACTGAACCCCAAATTGCCATTAGTGATATGTGTGTGAGTGAGGCGCTACATGTAGCCTTTAGCTGAAGCGCTGTGAATGTGTGAATGCAAGCTGTGTCAGTAAAAAAAAAACTTTGTGTCAGTACACCATATCGTAATGTTTGTAGTGCACTTTATCTTTATTTTTACAGAAGCCTTGAGGGTAAATGATGAAACTAAACTACAGAACTGACACACTGATTTTCACAGGACTTTCTGTTATATGCAGTGAGACTGCAACACTGAATTAGGGTCATATTGCTTTTGCAACCAGTGGCAGTGTGTGTTTATCTCTGTAATGTACACAGGCATAAGTGGGCGAAAGGAGGACAAGCAGCAAGGAAGAGCTGCAGCTCAAAAGCTGGATGCTGCACTGAAAAAAATTACTCATTGGATGAACACTAAAACATTTTGGGCAGGATTTCCATCCATTAAATGTATGTAGCCCCAACTCGAACTAAGTACCTCATTGTAATATGATGTAATTGAGTTGGTCGAACTCATCTTTATCAAATACAGCCAAAATAAAATAAGTACATTAACTGGCCTAAACTGATTTACATTTGTACAACTCAAACTAATATAGTTGGTCTAAAATAAAATTATTTCATTACTTGACCCCCATTTGACCCCAATTTCAGATACACATAACACAAAATCTGGTTATCTGGACTGAGCCTGATTAGCTTCAGCTCCATCAATGCCTGAAACTGGAGCTGTCAAAGCCAAGGCTATAGCAGTGTAAGAGAGCTGAGTAGCAACATAATGTTAGCCGCTTTATGGCCAACATTTTTCAGCTTTAAGGCTATTCAATTGCAGTGCATTGATCCTTTTTGAATCTACAACAGAAAATATTGAGCAAAACTCCACCCCACTTATAAAGGTAGGTGTGTCTGCATATACTGTGTGAATATTTGATAATGATGATAATTTACAGTGTATACAGTGACTACTACGTGCCACTAGGTTGCAATAATGTCCCTCCTCACGTTGATGTCATCGCGCTAAACCATGGGTGACAAATACAGACATCTGGTTGTTATGGTGGTGCAGGGATTAGAGCAGTCTGAAATCAGTGGGTTTTTGGGCATTGTCATTATATGTAAAAAAAAATTATATAATCAAATTGTAAAAGAAAGCAGACTAAATTTTGAAAATTATAGCTGCACTAGATAGGTTTGAGAAATTAGTAAGAGCATGCAAGGCGTTCAAACATTGACCTCCTTCCTTCAGGCCTCCCTCTTGCTGAGTTTAAAAGAAAACTTAAATTCTAACCAGATTGTTGTTATCATATTAGGTGAGTAGTACGTGCACAAGGACAAAGTGCCCACCATTTTGTTTTGGTTCTAGGACTGTTGCATTTCCATTTTTGTGTAAACCAAGCACCACTCAACTTGCAAGAGGTGTTTTTTGGTATGGTTCACTGCAGTGCATTCTTGTAGTTGGAGATTGTCTCCCCTCCCTTTAAGGCAAAAGCAAATGCCACAGCCCCTTTTCTCTGGTCATGTAGCACCTATTTCCTAGTGTTATGAAAACACCATATTTCCAGCTGTGAAATACTAGTTTACACGAGAAGCTACAGACAAGAAAAACAACTTGTTTGATGCATTTATACTAACCAAATGTGTCATTGCCAGGATGCACTTGATCTTTTGCCCTTTAACTCCTCCTTTGCTCTGGAAGATCTGAATCAGCTTGTCTGAGAAGTGGTCCATAAGTGACAGGAACTTTGATTGCAGTGGCTTGGTGGTGATCCGCGAGAACTCTGCATTCACCTGAAAAATTTTCAACAATGTACAAACATGCTACTTGTATTGCCATAAAGGGAAGCAGGGTTATTGTAAAATACAAATTGCAGCCATTAATCACCATGGACAAAAATAAAACACACAAACATTTACTTACTTCACTCTGCTCAAACAGGGCAGGCCATCTATTTGTGAAGTCTCCTATCATAGGCTTCTGTTCCACAACCTCGTGTCGTCTGTGGGAGAAGGTTTTCTCAATTTTTGCTTTTATCACAACTTCGTTGTCACGCTTTTTTCAGTTCTGACAGTAAAGCAATTCTCTCGTTCTCCAAGCTCTCTGCAGTTTCACCTTTTGGGTGCAGAGGAATGTCGTTAACTTCAGCCTTTCTAGGCTTCTTGATATTAGCTGCAGCTTTGCCTTGGCCTTCTCGTTTGTGTTTCAAGGAGTTTACACAGATTTCGGGATGACTGAGTCTCCCAAGTGTTGTTCAATAATTTTGCATTTTATATTTCAGTGACTGTTTCCATCCCCAAAATCCTGTCTTGGATCCTAGCTGCCCCAAACAAGGATGGGTCCTTGTCAAAGCTGCTGCTACTTCTTCCCACTGATAGTCTTTTCGGTATTTCATAATTTCTTGAGCTAGGCCATCAAGTATGACCCCTTTTAGCTTGGGGCCAGGGTTGAAGTATGTTCCATTTGTCTCGACCTCATTATTCTTTTGCTGTAGCTCAAATTCAGCCTTGCAGTTGTATTTAGGGACCACAAAGACTACGGGCCAGAAGGACAATCCTGAGGGATAAAATTCTGGGGATGAATGCGGGGTCGATGTGTACAGCGTATCATTGCTGCTTGATGAGGCCAGTGATGAAGAAGATAAGGTTTCAGCATTTGAGCTTGTGGCCTCAACAGACAGTTCTACTGGGTACAAAGTAATGTAGGGTTACACAGGTGGCGTGAGAGACATGTATATTAGTTTGAGTGTGCTCTTATTTTGGATTTCAGACACTGAAGTTAGATTCATGAACTAATTAAAGTCAGAATCCATGTTCTGTAAACGGAAGTCCTCATGCAATTGAAAGAATGTCTTTACCAGATGATGTAGTTCGTCCACTGTTTCTGGAATACCAGAAACCAGGTGCAATTCGCTTGAGTCAGATCCATCACCAAAGATGACCTTTAGAACAGCTGGATTTGCCATTGTGTACCACCTTTAATCCTGATCTAAAACAACAGAGAAGTAGAACAAGAAAACAATATATAAGCATTATATATGAAAAGCAAATGAAATAGTTTTCAGATTTTACAAGAGCCAGACATCCAACACCCAGACTATTTAGTGGAGCCTGACTGATACTTAATTTTTGAGGCCAAAGCCAAACACACAGTTTTTGCAATGAACACTTGACACATGACTTTTATATTTTACAACCTAAAAATAAACTTTACTGTCTGAAATGCAGCTTTTTCTCTGCATTATTCTCTGTATTAAAAAATGTATCAGCTTATTGGAGAACACTGATACCAATATGTCTGTAATCAGGCTAATATAAACAAACTGAGATCAGTTGGGCTCCACTATTTATATTCAACAATGTCACTAACCTTTAACGATGACAAATCTTTTCAACATTACCATGCGCAAACTCCCTACGATGTATTCCACAAGGGGATATGGGTCCTCCAAGTCTCAAAGCTCAATTAGGGCAACCTCTGTAGTGGGTGAGGCAGACAGTTCAAGGGCACCATAATGCTCCCTGTACCAAGCACAAGGACCTCTCACTAGAAAACACAGATTCTCCTTTACAATGCAATGAATTATCTCATTAAAGGTGCCATATATAAGAATGTGGCCAAAAACGGTTACTACATTCAAATTCAAAATACCAGGGTCTTTTAGGTTTCGTTTTCAGACATAACTGGCAACCCGTGGTAGCTCTGCAGCTGAGACTCTACTGACTGCAATGAGTGGTAGACGACGGTAGGTGGCGCCACATGCAAAAACATGATTTCAAAACATAAACATGATTTGCAGTTTGCAAAAGATTTTTTTTAATGCAAATATTTTGGCTGTACTGTTGTTGTTGGTGAGTTCAGTTTGTTATATGAACATTATTCCTGAGTCTCTGTGACATATTAGAAGGATTTTATGGCCAGTTGCTTTAGATTTATTACATAATGCACCATCTACAGATCCATGTACAATAAGCATCCCCTTACTGTAACAAATACCACTGTAAGACAAATGTTTTGCCATGTGGGCCTCAGTGACCTCTGGGTATCTCTGATGCAGTTTAGATCTTACTCCCTCACTAAGGACATCCACAGGCATGATTGAGACATCCATGACCTCCGTGGATGACTTCTTGAAATTGGAGACATGTGTGTGATAGGCCAGCATAAACTGATGTTTAGTAGCTAGTGAGCAAGGTCTATTTATAAGCCGTTTGTATGACGAGCAACCTACTTTTACCGCATTGTCCACGGTGCTACCAGAGGTCCGAAGCAACGTATCATTTGTGGATAATGCTCTAAATAGCGATGTTTAGGTAGGAGCTTGATATGTGGAAAGAGTTCAAGATAGGACTGTCTGTGATCATAGATCTTAGCCTCAAGATATGCAATGGTCTCATCTGTGTGTACAGGGGCCACAACCAACTCAAGAATATCCTTAAGCTCCAGAATCACAAGCCATGCTGGTTCATCTTCTGGTACAATATGCCCAATCACAAAGGGAAGAAATCTTAACAATGTCCAATTTTCATGTGCATTTCCCCCTATAGTGTTTCTAGATGTGAAAGAGCGTGGTATGGCATGTGAGGCGATTGGTTTTGTCTCCCCATTTGTATGGAAATGTCTGAATCAATGTGTTAAGGAAATCGAGAGTGAAGTATTTTTTTGAGATCAATAAACTAATACAGCATGCAAGTTCGGCTGGAACAACACCCTCAAAGAGGTCATGCACAATATCAGGAGAATAGCCAGTGCTTACATGAAAATGAGAAAGCTGCTCTGTTAAAGCACACTTTTTTTTGACACCACGGTAAATAGTTGCACTTTCCTGAGCAGACAGGACATGAACATCATATATCTATGGTTCTACGTTGAAAAGCACCAGACTTCACATCCTTGGACTGAAATTCTGATTTATCTCCTGTACAAAATCTGCAGATTGACCCTCCAGAAAAACTATCAACAAATCCACCTATCACATGCACCAAGATTGTCAGCAATTACACACTGCACTGAACCTTTAACAAACTGACCAATCTGTGAAATAAAGACTCTGTGCTGTTTAGTATACTCAAGTCTTGCAAGAGTGGCTCGAACACCTTTTGATAGCCATAGGCCTTGACATCATCAGATTAGCAAAGAACAGCTAAATAGATTGAGCTTAGTTTTGAATGAGAACCTCGTGGCAAATTTCCCAAAACCCAGTAGAGACAACAGAGTTTGTGTTTTTTACGAGATGTCCCCAGAGGGTTACAAATCTCAAAATCATCAACGTAAAGATGAACTGCTATTCTAAAACCATCACTAGACAGAAAACAATTTTGTTCATAGTACTCACCGTCTCTTATGGTGCGGTACTCTTGTAAGCAAGACAATGGCTGGTTTTGTCTTCTTGGAGTTTCAAGATGATCAAGGACACCTTTATCCGAGAGCAACTGCTGCAAAGATCATAATAGAGGTATGTACTGAAATGTCCTTTTCCTTTGGGCATCTAATATGTATTCAACTGGCTCTACAACCCTACAATGAGAGGTATAGTATTCTTTACATTTATAAGCAGTAGCAAGAGGGCCATCCCTTGCAATAGCTATACTTAACGGGTTAGTTTTAAATATAACATTGGAAAGCTCATCAACAACTGAATCTTCAACTTGTAGATTATGGCTCTGAAACACACCAGAAACTGTAGCTTTTGTCAAAGGCAACGATTCTGTACTTCTGTAGTTCAGAGAGGACCTCATCAGTAACAGTCTTTGGAATGTGAACAATATTTTCCAACTTCAGTGAAATACATGCAATTTTCTCTTCAATAAAAGTTGTTGGATGTAACTCTGCAGCATCATAACAACTTAGTGTTTCATATTCATGATATGTGTCTAAGGACGCAGAATTATCTAACTGATGTAAATTAGTCCTTGTACAGATTACATTTGCTTGAAAGTCTTTTAATGAATGTTGGTTGTGTTTCCTGTTTTTGTGTGTGTTAAATGTATTGTAAATGTTGGTTTTAAATGTACAGCCTGAAAACACACATGGAACCGTTTCGTTATGCCTCAGATGTCCATTTAGGTGTTGAAAAAAATCTCTTTCTGTTGCTACCTCTCTGCAAGAACACACTTGACACTGGAATGTAGATGTTTCAAATGGCTTTGGAGTTGTCTGTTTAGCATGACTTTTGTATGTGTGATTTAATAGCTTTTTCCATGTATTAATCTTACAAGGGCAATCTGTGTATGGACATGGAAAGCGGTAACTGCCCCTAAAATGCCCATGTGTCTGCCTGAAATGCTGCAGCAACAAATACCTGCTCGCTAGTTCTAGACTGCATTCTTTGCACTTCCATATTATTGATCCACACACGTCACTCGCTTGCTGCAGCTCCACGTAACACAGGTGCATTCAAGGTGTTTTTCTAGCATAGGAATTTACATACATGCCGCTCCGTGCGGCCCATTAATCGTTTTAATGTTTTTATGATCGTGAGAAGCCAAAATTTAAATCATGATTAAAATTCTATTAATCATCCAGCCCTACTATCCTTGTTTTTATTTTCAATTAGACAGGGTCGAATGAAAAAGCGAGAGAGACGTTCAATTTGCGTGACGCGGGACAAAGGCTAAAAAAACAAAAAAAAACAGGTGGTCACTCTACACCATAGGCTGTATATATCACATAAATGACCCACATTGCATTCAAAACGGCAATTTTCAACAAGTTTGCAAAGAGTGATTGGTCTTTTATAAGACACAAACGGCCTCTAACATCTAAGTAAAGAGTCAACGCGACTGAATCCATGAGTGTGTGTGTGTGTGTGTGTGCGTGTGTGTCTGAGTGACCGTGAGTTGGGAAGGGAAGAGGGGGGTCTGCTAAAACAGACTCAGTTGTAAGAGCTCATAATTCATGTTCATGTACACTTTTCAAGTAAACGTGTGTTCATAACACTAGTCAGAGTAACCACAGACACTTAGTCAAACTTAATTTTCCCTGTATCTTACCAAGCTAGCCAGCTAGCCAATGTCCAACTTAACGGACAGTAAAATTCGTCTCACTTCACGGCCTTTTCAAAACAAGTTTTTTAAAATATAACAAAATAGAATACTCACCAAGGAGTGGAATTACTGCAGGTTTCCGTGGCTCCGTAAAGTCTAATCCCAGCATCGTTGGCAGAAGTTGTCAAAGAAAGACCGGGAGGAACAGAGGCTGAGAGCGTTACCTTGCACATGAAACACGTTTGTTTTGAGTACATGAATGTCAAGGTGAAATTATTAATTTACCACAATTAAATGTGCATATATTTAGTATTTAATAGATTTGCTTCAGCAAATCAAACAATAATTTAATGTGTCACATCAAAGAAGGGCTTGGATCAGTTTTTTGAATGATGCACGTACATAAAATACAGATTTGTAGACAAAACTGAAAAAGGGCAATTTTCTGTTGTATTACATTGCTTGGCACAGAAAGTTAAGGATTTCGATTCTTATAAAATTAGACATTTCATTATGTCGAGGAGAGGTGGCGTGAGGCAGCAAACAGAGCTGCAGAAGAATTTGATGTGAAGCCGGCAGAGGCATGGGGCTCCTTTTAATGCTGTTCAGCAACAAACTACAATTTTAAACTCCCCAAAAATTTACTTCACTGACATATACAAACAAACAATTACACATTTTCCAGTGGGAGTGGATCCCATGGCAATTTCCATGAACATGAATTTTTCGGGGGAAGTCCATCCATCCATCCATGTATTTCCTCCAAAGAGAGCATGCATTTTCAATTAATTCTCAACCCGTATTATTTATTAATGTGTCCATTGTCAACCCCTGTGTTTCCTCAACATGTCATGATTCTGTCATGAGCTCAGCTTTACAAACCTGAATTCAAAATGTCAGCAGTTGACCTTAATAAAACAAGATGGGAATTCAACTTCAAACGCTGCAGGTACTGTGAGGTGCTGCACAAGGTCATATCTAATTAAAGACCAGGAGGCATTATTGTGTCTTAGAATAGGCAGCAATACACAATGTTCCTGACTTCCACTGCTGATGTCATCAATGCTGTTGAATAGTTAAATACCTCTTTGTCAGAGCATTGTACTGTCTACGCTCTGTGTTTGTAATAATGTTTGTCGTAATGGTTCTGATGGATTTTTCCCTCTTTCTCCATTTCGAAATGCTTTATTGTCCTTGAATAGAGCTTTCTTGTTGTCATTTCTGCCTTATCCCTTTTAACAACAAATGAAGTATTCTCTGGTCAAATCAAGATGAGAATTTCAAAGCCATTTAATGTTTGAAAAATCAATCTGAAACACTCAGGTAACAAGAAACACTTATCAGCCCCTCAAGCCCATATTTTAGTCACATGAAAAATACTGTGTCCGTATGGTTGTAAACACAGGATAATAAATAAATAAAGCATAAATTTGTTACTTGTGTTGCTTATTCAGCATTGGGGGTGGGGGTCAGTGGGGGTGAGGAGGGGTAGCGCAGGGAGGGGAGTGGAGTGGATAAAACTGAGGCATGTGGTGTAAATGTCCATAAGGGAAGGGAGAGAGACACCAATAATCCTCAGCTGCTCTCACGATGTGCTGGAGAGTCTTATGGCAGGACACGGTGCAGGCGCCGTACCACACGGTGATGCAGCTGGTCAGGATGCTCACGATGGTGCGTCTGTAGAAGGTGTGCATGACGGGGACCGGGGCTCTTGTTCTCCTCAGTTTTCGGAAGAACTAAAGGCACTCCACACAGCCAGCCTGTTCACCTCACTCCTGTAGATTGTCTCATCGCTGCTGTTGATGAGACCCACCACAGTCGTGTCGTCCGCAAACTTGATGAGGGGGTTGGAGCTGAATGTTGATGTGCAGTCATGGGTCAGCAGAGTGAAGAGGAGGTGGCTCAGCACACATTCTTGGGGGGGTCCCTGTGTTCAGCGTGATGGTGCTGGAGGTGTTGCTGCTGACCCGAACTGCCTGTGGTCTGCCCGTCAGGAAGTCCAGCAGCCAGTTGCACAGGGAGGTGTTGAGCCCCAGCTGGTCCAGTTTGTTAACGAGCTGCTGGGGGATGATTGTGTTGAATGCCGAGCTGAAGTCTGTGAACGGTATTATTAAAGCTCACACAGAGTGGTCCTGTTGCACATATATGTTAGTTATGGAGGTCTACTTACATACATTAACTTGTTTTTATGGTTAAAACCCTCCTAGTTGCTGTAAACGAGCCGATAGAAATCCTCTTTTCTGACGCTGTTGCTCAGCCGCGGAATTTCAGAAGCTAGAGTGTGTTGTGATTGGCCAGCCAGCATAGAGCCTTCCCAACTGTCTTGTGATTGGTACGTAAGTGACATATTCAGCACACCCGCTCTCAGAAGCACAGCTCCCCCCTCTGGAACGGTGGATGCACTGCTACTCATTATCAAAACATTGTTTTAACAGTGTTTAAAAATAGTTTCGTCACGACTCCCCGCCGCAGTCCCTTTTATGACTTTGACCCGGAGTCAGAAGACACTGCCGCTCGTGAAACACCTCCACAACGGACGTTATTCTTCTTCTGCGGTTCAATGTATGCAACCGGATGTACCGGACTAGTGCCTGGAGCAGGAGGATCTGCTGTTCAGGAGAACCGATGTTTACAATAAAACACAGCGTTCTCAGCAGTGGCTTCATAAACAAGGTAATGATGCAGATACACACTAAAAATTAATTAGCGTTAATTGGAACTTCCGGTACTTCCACATAATAAATACAGAAAGGCAAATCATATCCTCTACAAACCATATTATGATTATTCTACAATATATTTGTGATGTGGAAAAATATAATAAATTAAATTAAATTCAGCAGGAGGGGAAAAAAAGTATTTTGGCTTAGCACTCAACAATTTGCAAAGTGACACTCAACAAGATAAATAGAGATCACAAAATGGAATGATGAGAAAACCTGGAGTGCTTGTAGTGGTAATATACAGCGTTTTCTGGTTCAAAGCCAGGATGAACGCCTGCTTGTTTATGTTCCAGTTACCTGAGTTACTGCTGTGAGCTTCTGCCAAACTCATAACAGAAATGTGTTGATATCTAGATGGATTTCTCTGTGAAAGCTATGCATTAGGTGTATAAAGTTCTATTGCACATTTTGCAGAAAGCAATAAACTAAGAAATAATGCGTGTGAGAGTTTATTTTTCGTTTGTATGTAATGTAATTAATGTGGACATTGTTGAACACTACAAATATCTGGAAGTGTTCATAGACTGGTGGACTGGACCAAGGGCAAAGTCCTTTACAAGAAGGGACAGAGCCGTCTCTATTTTCTGAGGAGGCTCCGCTCCTTTAACATTTGCCGGATTATGCTGAGGATGTTTTACGAGTCTGTGGTGGCCAGTGCTGTTCTGTTTGCTGTTGTGTGCTGGGGCAGCAGACTGAGAGTAGCAGATGTCAACAGACTCAACAAGCTGCTCAGAAAGGCCAGTGATGTTGTGGGGGTGGAGCTGGACACTTTGACAGCAGTGTCAGACAGGAGGATGCTGTCGAATGTGCGGGCGATACTGCAGTATGGCTCTCACCCTCTCCACAACGCTCTGGTCAAACAGGAGCACCTTCAGCCAGAGACTAATTGCTCCTAATTGCACCACAGGAAGTCATTCCTGCCTTTGGCCAGTAACCTGTACAACTCTTCCCTCTGATGATCGGACTCTTGGCTATCGATAATACTAACAAAACAAACTATAATTACTCATTCTCACCAACCACCCGGTGGGTGCCCGATATGGCGGCGAGCGATGTGGGGGATCAGGTGGATGGAACCAGAGCTGGAGGAGTTCAGCAGCGGTGTATGATGGACATGATAGTCCAGAGGAGAACAAACCTCACAGTCAGGTTAATCCCAGAAGCGCAGCACTGGTGGAGTCCAAATAACAATTAAAATTAAAAATATGAGAGCCGGAGAGCAGCGCAGCCAAACGCGCCAGCGTGCACTCAACCGGAAGTTGAGTGTACGACAAGTATTTGTTTAATTATTAATTTTGAGTAAAATACACATTATTTTTCTCTTTAAATGTCAATTTCGGTTGGTTATTACATAATTCACCAATTGTTACACAACACCCCCATTATGTAGTAACAACCACAATATGTAATAACTTATTATATAATGCAGCAAAATGTATTACATATTGCATTCAAGATGTTTATTACATAATGCAGTGTTATTACATAATGCGTTGTTACAGGGCAGTCAATGTTAGTCACACAGTGAGAATTGATTCAGCTCAATGATGGAGTTGTTCAGCAAACAGCTTTGGGAGGAAGTTGGATGTTTATACCAGCTTGCTACCCATTTTCTACAAACAGGCTGAGGCCGTCACAGAAGAAAATCCAATTAAACATGATGATGAATACCTTCTGCACCATTTTTGTCAGATTTTCTGGATGTTATCGTCAAAGTCCAATATTATAAATTAGCCCCAGCAGCAGAAGGAAAACAGAAACAAATGTAAGCATTGTTCTCTCCTCCCTCAAACTTACTTGACTTCTCCTCTTGTCTCCCTACACTATAACTTTCCATCTCTGTCTCTCAGTTTGGGGTATATTGTAAAATATTGATTGGTGGAGAGATTGGGGCATACAGGGAGAGAAGGACACAGAGAGAGAGGGAGAGAGAGACACCACTCGCCTGCAGCCAACCCAGAAAGGAGCAGTCTTCTGTCTGGGTCCTAGCCACAGATGCTTTCAACAGAGCCCTGTTGCAAACAGAGAAACCTCTCCACAAGTCACACACATTCATGTGTGTGCACATATGCACATACACACAAATGGCTGCAGCCTCCAAACAGTGTAAGAGCCATATTGAATTAGTCTCTTTCACATTTGACAATAATTGGTAGGGGGCTGGATGAGGCTATCACTTATCTTGTCACTGAGCAATTGTTATGGGGAATGGATGTGGTGTGCAGGAGTACGTGTGTGAGCCAAAACTACACATCTGTGTGTTTTTGGGGGGTGTGTGTGCGTGAATGTGTGGTGTATCATGTGCCAGATGGAACACCATGCTAATTGGGTGGAGATCAGTGGGGGAGAGTTTGGAGCAGACTGACCCGGGGCTGGGCTGCTGCTCCTGGGTTTGGCACACTCCCACCCTTGGCTCGGCAGCTGGTTCTGCGGATGCTGGAACCGGGCTGCCTTCCATCACTTCATATGCTCATCCATCCATAGATAACCCCGTCTGACCAATAACCCAAATGACCTGCTTGTTTGTACTATTGTACTCCTCTTTCTCTCCCTTGTTCATTTGCTTCTGCTAGCTTCGGATCTTTCCGTCTGTATCACTTAATATTTCTGCTTCATTCTGGCTTCAACTTTAATCATCTCCCCCTTTAACCTCTTTCTGTTGAGCAGCTGCACAAAAATCCATAGCCTCCTGTGGTACCCTCTGCCATCCACTTGATACATGCCAACATATTTGGCAGTCCAGAAAAACAGCTGAAAGCTTTGCAAGAGTAAAACTAAAAAGATTGTTGATTATTGTGTACATATGCCACCTACTGTATACATGTTTATTTATTGTGTAGTTACACTTCTGGTAAAAGTTGTGGTGACCGTTGGTGTCACTTATTCTGATTCTGGTACCTTGTATCACTCAACCATTGTATGTTTTATTTCATGGTCCGCATATACACTCAGCGGCCATTTTATTAGGCACACAGGATACCTAATAAAGTGGCAAGAGTGGCTCCCAGCATGGACTTCTGCTGCTTCTTGATGTCGGATTTGAATTTTAGAGGGTTGTCTTGATCATGTCACCATTCCTAAATGCATTGAGTTCCTGCCTTATTTGCAAAAACATGTTTTCCCAAATGTATATGTGGACATATGAGTACATTAGACTTTGATACATGCAAAGGTAAATCAAAGATGTTTGTTGTCATAGCAATGAAAACAATATGAATCACTGCGGAGTTCTGTACTGCATTCAGTCTCCCTGAGGCTCACTCTCCTTATTGTTCTTTTGTTTTGGCTGGACATCAACTTCTCCATTAAAACCACACGTCTGTCCTTAACTTAGTGATTGACTGACTGAGTGATGAAGTTACAACATCTGTCTTCTGAGTGTTGTTCCCTCCATTAGTGGTTTCTCTTTAAATCACCACAAACACAGCAACGTTTTTCCAAATGTATTACACGATGAGCGAATTCTCCCTGCACAAACTAATCAAACGCCCTGTTTTGCAACCTTCCATTGGAGTTTGGGGAATTGTAAGCTGCATTTTATATACCTTTTATTAATAGTGATAATAGTAATGAGAAGTATAATTGCTAATGCAGGGCAAACGAAGGTGCTATTTCCAAACCACGGTGTGACATCACATGAGGGTAAATAATGAAACATTACCTCGCCATTTCCTCATCATCATGAAATCAGGACCAATAACGCAACTCTCTCCACTTCCTGAGATAACATAAATAACATGGGGAAACATAATCATCCATTATAAACAGCATATGCAAGGAGTTATACTTTTTGCATGAAGCAGGGGAGTTGATACACACAACTATCACACAGCACTGAGGAATAAAAGCAGAATTTGAATATAATACTGAAATCATTGTAGTGTCTTAATATAACAAGACAAAAAAAGTAGTGCTGTCAAACGATTAAAATATTTAATCATGATTAATCGCATTAATGTCATAGTTAACTCGCGATTAATCGCAATTAATCACACATTTTTATCTATTCTAAATGTCCCTTGATTTCTTTTTGTACCATTATTTTTCCTCATTTTAATACTCTAATCACCATAGAAAAGTGGATTGGCTTGCTTTGTGTAAATATTATTTGCATATTTTGGAATATACTGTAGTGTAAGGCTGAACAATTAATCGAAATGTATCTATATTGTAGGGCTGTCAAAAGATTAAAAATTTTAATCAGATTAATCACAGGGTAGCTGTGGATTAATCACGATTAATCACGATTAATTACCATTCGTAAATATGGCAAAAAAAATTATAATTTTCTCTTTATATTGTTGTAGGAACGGAGAGATAAATAAAGTATGTGAAAATATAAATGTAAAGAACAATAAAATTCTGTAAATAACTTGTAAAAACCTATACAAACTTAGTAAAAATATAAACATTACATTGTAAAAAAAAAAACACATTATAAGACAATATATATAAATAGAAAAAATTAAATGCTGTAAATAACTTAAAAAAAAAAACTGTACATTGCACTGTAAATAACTCACATTATAAACAAAATATAAAGTATAGAAGTTAAATAGTTTTCTTGTGGTACTAAACCCACAGCAGTAAATTCCTCATCAGCACTTTGAAGCACTGCTTCTACTAGTTAGCGTAATGTTAGCTGCTGTCTGTGTCCCCGTTCGTTAGACAGTGACTGTTAATGTTATGATTACATCATTATCTGCGCCAGCAGCGCCACTTACAACTGTGTGTCTTTCTTTCTTTTTTCTTCCTCCTCTCTTTTTTCTTCCTCTTCTAATTTCCTGATTGATAACTCCTCTTCATTTTCCCTCAGCTTCACACAGGTTAACATGAGGAGACGTGGGGCCCCTTTAGGGAGGTTTCCTACTGAGATGTCATTGCAAATCAACCATTGTTGTTTAAGGGAGACGGGGATGCGGCTGCTCACTGATGCATTTAGCCTCCGAGTGTCGGGAGCCCCCCTATTGGCTCGGGGCCCCAAGCAGTTGCCCGCCGCCTTGCCTGTTTATAAACTGTACGTCTACCCGTAGCGCGATGAAAGTGAGAAAGTGCTTTAATGCGTTAAAAAAAACGCGTTAATTCCACAAATTAATCATCCTGAGTTAATGCGTTAATTTTGACAGCCCTTATATATTGCAATACAGCTTACTGCAATTTCAAGACACAATATTTATAATATAATATTTGTTCAAGCCAAAATCTAATTTTAGATGAATTATTATTGCACATCTTATTCTACAGACTGAACCACCCTGGCAGACAAACTAATCTATGTTACAGACTAAACCTGGTGTGTGTGTGTGAGGAGCTGTGTATGTTTGTGTGCTGTAGGTACGAGAGGTTCGCGTGTGACATCAGAGAGGTACGTAGGTGAAGCAGGAAGTAATGTGTTCCATGTGTTTATATTAGCGTGCCGCAGGTGAATATCTCCGTCACTAATAATTAGCGAGGCTGTGTATCACCCCACAGTGCTGTGAATAAAGAGCCGTTCTTCAACGCAGACGAAGTCCTGTGGGTTTAATGTGTTGTTGCTAATCTGAGCTGAAGGAGCTAGCGAAGAAGCGCACATCGCTCGCCATCCACTCAAAACGGAACGTTTACTCTACTTACGCGAGCCGACTACTCTTTAGCTGGCTCACGCAGCATGACTGTTGTTTCGTTTCTGGTCTAGCTAGATCCGGTGTGGTGTTGTAATTGTTCTAAAGCCCAATTTATACTCCTGCGTAAAGTGCTCTGCGTAGGTTACGCAGAGCCTGTCGAAGAGCCTCTGCGTCGTCTCCGACTGCACAAAATATTTTTTAAGTGTCCGTCACTCCGTCAAGGGACAACAGAGACGGCAAGAGCTTCGATTGGTCCTCAGGACAGGCCGAGATAACGCTGCTCTGTGCCGGCTCACAGTGCGCACCCGAGCGTCCACAGAGGCGGAGCTTGCAGCGAGTATCCGTCACCACGACGCAGAAGTATGAAGGCTCGAGTCGTCTCCGTGGTGACGCAGTCGGATAACGAATACGCAGTCGGATAACGAATACGCAGTCGGAGAAGTATAATGGTGCCTTAACTTGCTGCAACAGCATGTGAAAAAAACTACAAAATTTGCTCGGCCAAAAAGAGCGTTAATCGCGCGATAAAAAATGTATGCCGTTAAAATTGGTTCACTTTAACACGTTTAATTGACAGCATTAAAAAAAAGTTAACTGATTCCCACATGGTGTCTCACTCTGGCTTTATTTTTCCCTTTGCCTCAGTTTGAGAGCTTTGGTAAGGAAGTTTGCAGGCAACTGTTTGCCCTATCGGTACTCATAAATATTAGCAGTCTGTGATTCCACTCCACATTTAGAGAGAGTTGTTTTTGTTCACAGACCTTCATGTGGTTTCCACATCACCCCACCCACTTACTCTGTGATTGAATAATCCTACAGAAGCAGAATTATTCAACTCTGGCATTTGCACTCATGGTTTTCCCCTCCCACATGGCAGGAGTTCACTGCTGGGGGCTCTTGTGTGCATGAGTTTGCGGGGGGGTTGTGTGCTTGGGTAAGTCTGAGCACTCTGTTATTATTTGATGGCACCCAGTGTGCACTTATCCATTATTCATGCCATGCCGAAGGGGCAACTTTGGGCCAAGGCTACGGCAAATACATGCCTGCAACTTTCATTATAGGCCAGTGTGTGCATGTGCATGTGTGTGCGGGGTGTCTGTGTATGTGTGTAAACGTGTTTGCCTGATTTCAGAAGTGAGACATTTTCTGATACTGCCAAGATCAAGGTGGTACTAGTGGAAAATCGCAGAGCACATGAAAGCAGCTGGGAAAATTGTGTCTGCATGTCTATGTATTTTAGACCCTCTATAAAAGTGGACGTACTCCTCTGATTGGACAACAAACTTCAATATTTTTGATTTGACCAGCAGCATGTCAGTTTCAAAGGTTGTTCCCCAGTGTCTCCTTCAACCAGGCATCAATTGGACAGAACAAACTGTCAGTCCCTTGGTGTTCACTCATATGTGTCATGCTTTATTTTCTATTTGCCTCTAAATGGGAACATCCATCCATCCATTTTCTTCCACATGAGAGTCGCAGGGGGTGCTGTACCAATCTCAGCTAACATAGGGCAATAGGCGGGGTACACCCTGGACAGTTCACCAGTTAAATGGGAACATCATTTATAAAATTACTATCATACTCTATTAAAGAAGACCTGAAAATAACGATTGAGACCATTCGCTCAGGAAATGTGTGTCTCATTTACATATTTTTGCAAGCAGTGGTATCGCCCCCTGGTGGCTATTCAATAAATTCTTATTTCATAGTTAGGTTTTAATACACTGTCTATGGTGTGTGTGTGTCTCAAGACCAGTACTCCTCATGGAGAGCAAAAGCTGGTCCAAATAAGACAAAACCTAATTTTTGAGGAACAGGTTAAGTTAAATAGTAACTTAACACCTAAACCACATTTCTTTCAGGTTAAAACTAGTGTATGTTATAATATTATGGTGGTAATATTATTCACTGATCCAGGTCCAACTCTAACAATTTTGTTGTTAGTATTTGAATTATGTATTTTGTGTTAAAAATGGGTGTATGTATACCTCCCATTACATTTGAATTTTCCCATTAGCTGGCTCTTACCGTGACATCGTCACTTTCCTGGTTCTACATCACCAACCATCCTCCTCTAGCCACCCAGACACAGCAGTGGGGGGATCGGAGTGTGTACGCTGCACTTCTATTTCAGGAGGATGCCTCTGCAGAGTCGCGTAAACACAGTGCATAAATTCAGCGGAATTCAGCACAAGCAGGAGAGGAAGTAGTAAAATAAAAACATCCAGTTTACCTTTTCAGAATGAAAGCTCCTGTGTTGATGCCACATTGTTTCACATTACTACATCACAGAAAGAGTCTTCGCGAGCTCAGCGTGCTCCTGTTTATTCGGTCGGTAGAAAAACTGCTCTGTTTGTTGTGTTTACAACATTTACGGAGTATTTCTGTGCAAGAAGAACCTCCCCAAAAATATTCTTGTTACTCCAGCTGTATAGCCATGTGGAAGCAGGCTGCGGAGCTGTGAACCAGAGCACAGCACGTCTATTCTGCCCAGCAACAGTGAATACTATTTTCTGATTGGCTAAAAGGTCACTAATTCAAGACAGCTGTTTGAATTAACTACTCAGAGCAAACTGCCTTTGCATCATCGATTCATAGATAACTCATTTATGTGTGACTGTTATTACTTATCAGTCTGAGAAATGTAATGTGTGGCATGTGAGTATGTGAACTTATTGAAATGTGTGTATCTCACGCAGAATGCAGCTCTAAGCTGCTACTGGGAAAAGAAAGCTGGAGCTAACAGCAGTAGGCATTTGGAAAACTGATCATTTGCAGGCTCGAGCAGGCACATTGCCATCATATATAACATGTATCCACTGGACAGATAAATCCTCTGAGGCTGGAAGTTTTTGTAGGACTCTGTGCTTTACTGTGGAGCCAAGAATAGAACTTTTCGCGGACTTTGGAGACTTCTGGTTTTCGGATACTGTTGCCCTCGCCAGCACTCTTGCGTGTTTTACGGACAAAGCGGAGCTCCGCAAGACAACAATTCCAGGAATTTAGCGCATTGTGACGTCCCAATGAGTGCAGAAGTCAACAAAGACTGAGGACCACAAAAACATGATGCCTTAAGTATAAGTATTTAAGTGATTAAAAATGTGATATATTATGTTTTGCATAATATGGGATCTTTAGGGTATGAATGAATTTTCTCAACAAATATAGCTTTATCCAATCTCTCTCTCTCTATGTGTGTGGACCAGAGTTGGAATACTTTTCCTCAGTGAGTGAGGAGGGATTTGAATATGTATTCTTTATCTCAGTTCCTCACAGCCTTCTCTTTTCTCCACCGTTTCCCAACAGCGTCAAGAAAACATTGATATGAACATAATATATTTCTTTTCATCCGTCATTTTCTGGAGACACTGGGATACAGAGTTCATCTGAGAGACAAACACGGCTTCATGTTCTTATACGATTAAATCAGTGTGGTGCAAACCTGCTGTGAAATCATATAAAAGCTGGCTGACTTGACTTGACATGAAACGCACGCACATGCTGCACAATGCAAAACATCTTTGTCTTAATGAGCCACCTTATTGTAGCCATCAGTCTTTTAAAATATTTTCTTTTGCGCTCATCCAAAATAATAGCTTCCAAAATCCTCACTCTTTGCCAATTCAACACCTTTCATTTATACATTATGCGTCCACCGGCTTTCAGCTAAAAAGCTGTGATGTGAATATAACTTTGCATAGCCTCAGGGGAAATAAGGGCAGAACTTAAATTTTAACAATGCAATTTCTATTCCTCTACACAAAACCTGCAGGGCTGTGTGAGAGACTTTTTAAGTAAATGTATGATATTACTTTTAAGGCTAAAACATTGCTGGCTGGGCTTTTTTCCTCCACTGCCTGGCACTCACTCATGATATATGACATGTCAGGAAGAAGTATCAGGTGAAGATATTATACCTGAAGTTCCTTACACAGAGTTTTGATGAAATGAATGAGGCCTGAATGGCCTAATTTATGTACCCTTCAAACATTAATATTATGTTGATTTCTAATTTAGAACATTGGGGAGTTTCATTCAACTATCTGATGTGTCTTATTTGACCATCCTTCAGGACCATGGACAGTTACATTTTAAAAATGTTTATTAATTTAATTTAATAATATTTATGTTGAATGTGAATGTTTTTTTTTAGATTGAATTTGGAACAAAGTAAATGCATTTCTCTTTTGTTTTCTTAATCAAGACCATGGTCAGTTTTCCTGCAAATAAAAACTTCATTTTATTATTTTTTTTATTTGCCATGTTTGAAGCATGTTGATTTTAATGCTAATCATCTGCAAGCTAATACAGCAGCTGCCTTTGCACATTTGATCCGCCATAGGTTTTTGGATGCACATATACAAACAGAACACACTCTGTTGCATATATACATATGCACAAAAACAAAAACATATGCCCACATAGCAAAATCCATCAACGAATAAACATGCTTTATATGCCTGTTCACATTCTCTCTAAGAGTCCATCACATGCATCCACACACGTACAAGTGATTTCCCACTTTAAGAAAATGTCAGCTGAATCTGGCATGACACACAGGAGACATGTGTAGGTAACAGACTGCAAAGCACCATCTGACAGCAACGCACACACCACATCATCTAACATGAGCACACACAGAAGGACATTCAAGCACATATGTCTCAACTCAACTTAAGTGTGGCCACATGAGAATGTGTACAAGCAATTTGCAATTTGAAGTTTAATGTTGTTGAGTGTTTTCCTTCTCCCTTTGCTTTGTTTTTTTTAATATATATTCTGCTTTGACATTGAAGTGATAATAATGCTTCCCTTTTCTATATAAAAAAAAACATGTCTGCATCGCCTGCACCATAATATAAAAGTTTATTACTTCTGTCACAACTTCCATTCCTCATTTCCATTTGATTTGATTGTATATTCAATTTGAGAACCATGTTAGACTTGATTTAGTCTGCTGATATTGTTACATTATACTTCCCTCTTCCTTTGACTGATTTATCTCCTCGCAACGGGTATTTTAATGTTGTGACAACAACTCACTTCCTGTTTCGGAATGTGCTCTGCACGTCAGCTCCATCTGTTTACATACCACAGTGTGTCATCACTGTATGTGTGTGTGTGTGTCTGTTTATGTGCCATGGATCTTATAACAGGCTTATCTGGTAGCATCGTGTCAGTGCCATTGACCCCTGTGTTCCCCATCTGGTTAGAACACACGGCGCCAGCAGTGACAGCTGTTCAATCAGGGGACCATCACGCATAACAGACACACAAACTTACCCACAAACCATGAAGCATAATCAAAGAACCAACTCCACACATTTAGATCGCAAGAAAATGGATTCCATTACTCAAACAAGCTTTGCGTACTTTAATCATATTCCACATCTTTTTAATATAAATGGGGAAAAAACATCAGTGCCTGTGATGTTTTTCTTTTTTTCTCCATTAGATAGGATAGAACGTTGACAGATGAAGCAGCTCAGGCCAGAGATGTAACCTAATCACAGTTGTCTATTTTATCTATCATTGAGCAGAGGAGGGAAAATGAGAGGAAGGGGGGTGGCTACTCACCAGAAAAGACAGCGATTGTAACTGTGCTCATTTTCATTGGAAAAGTTAAATCTGTGAGTCATATTTTGTGTTAAAATATTGAAGGACAGTGTATGTGAAAATAGGTCCTGCATCAGGCAGGTGCCTGGGGCCCGTCGAATAAAAAATCAATCCACCCCAATCAAGGCAGAAGAGTTAAAATATTAACTACATCACCAGGAGGACTGTGTCTTATACACTTTGATGTTTGAGGTGTGTGTGTGTGTGTGTATGAGAAAGGGACACCATTGATGTCAAGTTTATTGCCAAGGGGGTCACATGATGATTTAATACAGCGAAGGCAAAAGAAAAAATATTTTCAATATAGTGGTTATATTTTTTCCATTGCTCCAGAAATTTTATGTTACCACAGTAGATTTTTTTGACAATCTTGATGTCAAAAATATCCCTTACTGACACAACTCTCTCCATTTGTGTTGTCTTGGAACTGACACCAGGACTAAACTTTGGATATAAATCTCTGAGAAAATAAATCAAACTTCTTACTTGATTTATAACATGTGTAGAAACAGATACTGTAAATACTGGAAACATTTGGCAAACATGATTGGCGTAGGGCCCACGGTTGGTGTAGTTGTTAGCACTCTTGCCTTTGCAGCAAGAAGACCTGGGTTCCTGGGTTCAAGGCCCGTTTGGGACAACTTCGGAACAAGGGCCTTTCTGCATGGAGTTTGCATGTTCTCCCCGTATGTGCGTTGGTTTTCTCCGGGTTCTCCGGCTTCCTCCCACAGTCCAAAAACATGCGATATGGGGATTAGGTGAATTGGTCACTCTAAATTGACCGTAGGTGAGAGAGTGTGAGTGAATGGTTGTTTGTCTCTATATGTGGCCCTGTGATGGACTGGCGAACTGTCCAGGGTGTACCCCACCTATCGCCCAATGTCAGCTGAGATAGGCACCCGCGACCCTCTGGTGATAAAGCGGTAGATATTGGATGGATGGATGATTGGAGTATTCTGAGTTGGTTGCCATGGTGTCTGTTGCGACTCAAAACACATTTTCATGAGGGTGGAGATTGTAGTCCTATATAATTTATTTCCATCTGTCATAATAAAAAAAAGACATCCTTTAGCTAATCTAACCTAACATGGTGCTTGAATTATGACTGTCTCACTGCGCCTGCTCATCACTTGGTGTCTCTTTCAGATCTGTGACGTACAGCTACTAAGAGAATTTGCATAGTGCTGCTGCTTATTTGACGCCAGCTGCTTGAAGCCAGTGTATGAGTTCATGCCAAGGCAACATGCCACTTTTGAGCACACACTACTGACATATATTACCACTGCCTCACACACATACAGTGAAGCAGGGGAATCATTGGCAGGAGAATATCTCACGAGGAGATAGAAACTTTTTTTTTTCCAGAACCATGACTGTGAAATAAAAATGACATCTGCCATGATATACAGTAACCCTGAATAATCATGATCAGTTCTGACATTCTTATGGTAAAAAAAATATTCATGGTGTTATGTGTAAACAAGTCAGAATCAGATGATTTAGTTGTGTAAGCTATTATTATCTTTAAGTAAATGCAAAAAATGCTTGGGAGTTTTTCCTGTTGAGATCACAGTGAGGAAATACTGTACTAATAAGTGAGACAATTAGTGAATTCAAACACGCTCGAGGGACAAGGCAAAGTTTGTTTTTATTATTAGACAGATAAGTTGTATTGTATAGTATTGAGTGCTGTGTGAGACTTGAATTACTCATGTTGTGGGGACCTAAATCTATTTACACAGTCACATTATAGGTGACTTGACTTTCTTGTAGGGGCAAGAAGCAAGTCCCCAGAAACATAAATTATTACATCATAAGGCGAAGACATCATGTTATGTTAAGGTTAGGGTTAGACCAGTAGGCTCACCTTAAAGCGGACTTAGTTCCAATTAACACTGTTTTTTTAGTGTGTATCTGCATCATTACCTTGTTTAAGAAGCCCTGAAGGTTCTAAACAAACAGTTCAGCCATTGCTGAGAACGCTGTGTTGTATTGTAATCTCGGGCTCAGCGAGATCTCTGAAAAAAGCCGGTCTGGTTACATAAACATCGGTTCTCCTGAACAGCAGATCCTTCTGCTCCGGGCACTAGTCCGGGCACATCCAGTTGTGTACATTGACCCGCAGAAGAAGAATAGCGTCCGTTGTGGAGGTGTTTCACTAGCAACAGTGTCTTCTGACTCTGCGTCTGACTCTGGGTCAAAGTCATAAAAGGGACTGTGGAGGGGAGTCGTGAAGAAGCTATTTTTAAACATTGTTAAAACAATGTTTTGATAATGAGTAGCATTGCATCCACCTTTCCAGAGGGGGGAGCTGCACTTCTGAGAGCGGGTGTGCTGTATATGTCACTTACGGGTATTGGCCAATCACAAGACAGTTAGGAAGGCTCTACTATGGCTGGCCAATCACAACACACTATGTCTTCTGCGGGTGAGAGTTGAGTCTGAAATATAGCAGAATTTCTAGCGGCTCGTTTACAGCAACTAGAAGGTTTTTGACCATAAAAACAAGTTAATGTATGTAAGTAGACCTCCATAACTAACATATGTGCAACAGGACCACTCTATGGTTAAGGTTAGAGTATCCAGGAAATGAATGTAATTCAGTGAAATGTTCCTGGAAGTCATTGACATCAGATGCACATGACAGGAGGATAGAAAAGAGGAGAGCAAAGCTGAGTGAAACAAAGTACTACTCGTACTGCTGTAACATAAAATTATATTTTATCCATTTGAGAAAAGAAAGCGTATGATGATGAATGTTAACATTGATTTTTTGTTCTCAAACCTCCACCAAATGTATTTTTTTGTGATTGGATCTGAGGGGGTATTCAGGTCCTGAATAGAGTCTATCACAAGAAACTGAAGGATGATGGTGCTAGAGGTGATGAGATCAGGAAAGTACTACAAATGTGTGTACCAAACTCAGAGGTCCTCAACCTTTTTGAGTCACGACACCCTGCAGAAAAATCAATCAACTTCCTCCCAAAAGCATTGACACATTCACAATGCAAACCGATGTGCATAAACCCAGCACCTGTTTTATCATACAGTATGGTGATGACATTTTTCACAGTGTCTCAAAACTTTGACAAAGTTAAGCTCCACACCCAACAGCCAATAAATGTGTTCCTTGTACAGTGAAATGGTGACTACAGCTGAATGAGGGTGTGTGTGTGTGTCTGTGAGTGTGGTGCTGTCCATCATAATGTTGAAACAAACTAAAGTGAATTACATACACACATACATAAAATGTCTGCAAGATTTTTTTCAGCTTGCATTATATAACCCCATCGGGGTTCTTTTCGGTCCCAAGCAGGTTTTAAGTGGTTTCCATTGGAGTCCCAACCATGTTTTCCCACCTGGCTTTGCCTTTGGGGCCCATGTTACTGAAACCATATGGGACCGGAATAATTTGCCCTCTTCACACCCATGCCCACTTAGTACCCACTTAATACCCTGGAAACTTGGAAAGGTTATTAAGTGGGCATTGGCTTGAAGAGGGCAAACAAGTGTGGGGCCACCATGGAAATTGCGGACAAACCTGCTTTGGATAGCCCGGATATAACCCTTGTGGGGCCCATATGGACATGCTGGCTGGGTATTGTTGCAATCTTCACACAGAATGTAAGACATCCCTGAAGCTTGTTGGAAGCAACTTAGTTCATAGTTCTGTTAATAGTTGTTGTTGGAAGGCTCTCACTTCTTATTAATTCCATGTGACAGTGACACTTTTGGAATCAAGAGTCAAAAACACATGTGCAGAAAAATCCTTTGACCATTGAACATTTGGATTTTAAGTCATCTGACTGAGAGGGCTTTTAAAAATTGTGAAAGGGCTCATTTTATCATCAAACTAGATTAATTGTTTTTACTTTGAAAAGTTTATTATTTAAAAGTTGTATAGAACTTATAAAGAGTGTCTCCTAAAGCACAGGGACCATCAGACCACCAGCTAGCATATCTTAAATATTGTATATTAAAGATTTTTTTTTGTCATTATCAGCAGATGTGTACCTTCATCTCTTCTTCATGTAGTCACAGGTCACTTGAAAAATGTTTTTTGGGGGGCAGCGTCACACGCAGGAACAAAAACGTCATTAAACCATATCGAACTTTAATAAACACAGACATGCTGCACACTCACAGAAATGTCAGAAACTCACCTAAAAGTTCATATAAACCATTATTATGTTCACGAAACACAGTTAAAACACAGATGGATCAGCGCACACATTGAAAAGATGCACTGGAGCATCAGCGTGATCATGTGAACATGAAAGAATTCACAGATTCCAATGGTGCCATTTTTATTGAAGTGTCTTAGATGAACAAATTAACACAGCACAATTCTATTTTAATATGTTTAAGATGTGCATTTCATTATATTAAGGAGCAAAAGGTTCCTCAGAATGGAGAGGAGTCTGGGTCCACATATGCATTTATGTCCTTTTGACTCACTAATGAAGTGATTCACATGCATTTGGAGACCGGGGCCTGATTCTACCGGTTTAGAGGTTTAAAACGAACTGTCAATCACCCAAATTGACCAAGGTAAGCCAGCTATGGCGTTGCGTAACTGAAGACGCTGCAAAGTCACAGAGTTGTTATCGCGCTCCGTACAGGGAGCATCCGTTTACAGCTAGTTTTCATAAAGCCTTTGTTGTGGAGGTGTTTCACTTGCCACAGTGTCTTCTGACTCTGGGCGTGAGGTACGCTGAGAAGTCCTGACGAAGCCATTTAACAATGTTTTGATAATGAGTAGCAGTGCATCCATTGTTCCAGAGGGGTGAGCTTCTGATAGCTGACGTGATTAATTACGTCACTTCCAGGCTTGCACCTGGCCAATCACAAGACAGGTGGAAAGCTCTCCTTGGCTGGCCAATCACAACACAGGCCATCTTCTCGGGGCGAGAATTCGGTCTGAAAACAGCGCGGCTGAAGCAAGCGTCAGTGAGGAGCAATTTCGATCGGCTCGTTAGCAGCAAATAGCAGGTTTTTGACCACAAATACAAGTTGTATGTAAGTAGACCTCCATACATAACATATATGTGGAACAAGAACACTCGATGTCCCCTTTAAACACCTGTGTTCATTCACACTGCCGTGTTCTCTCTGAGCCTTTTTTCACTACAGTTCATTTATTGTAGCTCTGACACAGAGCATAGTTTAGTCAGAGACTTTACTTCGTAAAATATGAATTAATACCTTCTACTCTGTAAACATTTAACATTTAACTCACTTAAACGCACAGCTCCCCACTGGGGTGCCTCAGCACGGAACTGTCTAGAGACTCAGAATGGGGAAGGGATAAAATAAGGGAAAAGCTGCAGATTAAGATTCAATTAACTTTGCACCCCACCTCTGCGGTGTCGAGGGAAATTATTTTGAGTGAATAAACACGTCTTGCTAGATGTGTGCATGTTCAGTGTGATAAATAATGTACAATATATGTACATTTATAAGAGAGGGAAAGTGAAGGAGAATAAGAACTGAAAAAAAGAAGAAGAAAACACACTTTGGGAAACATCCCCAAGAGATATCCTTTAAACAAATGAAGCTGTGATGTGACAGTCTCAGCATCCATCTCCACTCCACTCATTACTTGATAATGCTAATTGGAGAGGCAGAGTTGGAGTGGAATTTATGCTGCTAATTTTTGGAAATATTCATAAAGTGTACACGGACGAATGTATTTAGTTTTTAAACTCACATTTAAACCACTTGTATTTGTATGAGGACAAAAGTGTGCCATGACACATGCACATGTTATGTCCCACCAAGAGTTGTGATGTTACAACAGCACAGCTGGGGGTGTTGTCACATACATAAGTGCTAATTGGTAAGAACCACTGCTTGGGTTCCTCAGTGTCTTTGTGAAGTTGCAAAAAGCAGTGACTTAAATGAAAAAAAAAAACATCATAAAAACAAACCTGTGGAAGGAGCCCGCAGAGAGAAACACAAAAGGTCACAAGTGAGGGGGAGTGACAGCGTACAAGCAAACAACTTTGCAGCTCAAAACAACAGTGGCCTTGGATTGAACCGTCAATATTAATTCTCATCTCTGTCAGTCAGTACTGACAGCATTTTTGATGCTGGATTTTGCTTCACTCATTCCTCTCCATTTTAGATAGATAGATTGTTTGTTTGTTTTTAATGAAAGTACTAAATTGCACCGCAGTGCAGACATGAATTGTAGACTGGAGAGATCCTTAATGTTGTTCAATAACTTGCGCGCTTTTTTGTATTAATTGTTAGAATTAAACAGTTAGAGTTAAACAGATCAATGGAAAAAGATAGAAAAGCCATAGAAAAACCCTTCAGCATGTGAATGATATGAATACTCAATGATCTGTATAAAACATGTCCATGTCCATTTGGCTTGGACAGAGTGTTTAGTTTACCCACTGTCTTTTCACAATGCATCATTAAAAAAAAGTAACAAATCAGTCAAAGAACTTGCTGAAATGCAAACATTTATGTTGTCATTTTCCTGCGTTGGACCCTGAGAAGATGAGAAGTGGCAAACACCTCAAGAGTTCTACTTTTAGTTCATCACATTAATATTTTAGAGATCAGTGGCTTTGCCAGAGTTTCTCTTGTCAGTCTGTCAAAATGTAATGTTGGCTAATGTTACATTAGCTCAGCATCCACAGAGAAAACAGGATTAGTTTGGAGAACACCTGATCACTTAACCTTGGAAATGGTTGTTGAGAGAACAGTGATGTGTCATCACCTTGGTGATTCGTGTGACAAACACTATGCATTTACATGGCACTTGAAGCGCGGCCACTTGAAGGGCTTTCCATTATGTCACCTATTCAAACGTACATACTGTATGTATGCAGTGCTTCTGTGATATACATTCACACAACGCTTGCACAGCAATCAGTGGTGGTGCACAAGGACACTTCCACATTTGGACTGAAGGAGCTGGAGATCAGACCAGCAACCTCCCTTTTACTGTCTGAATCACTATCTCTCCATCCTAGTTATTAGACAGTTTCTTATTTTACTCTTCCATCTGGTACACTTGTCTTTAACACATTATGTTAAAGAGTATAATGATTGCATATTATGCACTATGATTTCCATGTCCAACTGCTCAGCAGCAGTACAATGCTAGGTTTTTAAATAAAATAGCTGTCTTCAATGGCTAAAAAAAGCAAAGGGAGCAGTGGGAGTGAATTCAAGTTATACACTTGTGGGTCAGACCACTGAGCTGAATCATGATATAAAGCTCCATGAAGCAGTAGAAAGCTGCAGATTTGGTTAATGGTCTCTGCAAGGTCACAACCTCTAGTGACCTTTTTCGTACTGTCACCATGTCTTTTGATATAATGTAAGCATAAAAATATTAATCATAGTTGCTGTTTTACATTATAAATCATAAACCTGCAACCAGATTTCTCAATGTGAGGAAAGCTGTGTCACACATTACCTAATATAATAGTTTAGAACAGGGTTGATGTTGAGGCAATGTTACAAGTGTATGAACTGCAGTAATTTAGCTTCTTAAATATGGATAAATTATAAAGATAATCCAAGTAAAATGTAATTAATAGCGCTTTTCGACTACACAGTTCAATATCTGTATGTTTTTTTATTTTTTTTTAATCATTCTTGACAGATTTTACTTTGTATATGCTCCCACTCTTTCGATCTGTAAAGGACACTGAACGACCTCTGAATATGATCATCTTCAAAACAAATACATTTGCCTTGCTCTTCCTACTTAATGAAGCATATTATTTATTTAAAGTTCGTAACAGGGAATTAATTATGACCTAATTGATTTATGTATTTTCCAATACTGTTTTGTCACATTGGATTTAATCCTTTGTGGTCATACACTGAAAAAATACAACATGAATCACAAACTATATAATTTGAAATGTCCCAGTGTTAGTTTTTATAATCCACTCCACAAAAAATGCGTGATTCATTCAGTTTTACTGGAGGCCAACCAGGTCATTTTGGAGAGGGAAAGTTGAAGAGATCCCATGATCAGAAGCACAATTTAGCTTCATTTCAAAAATCTCCGCTTTGCTCTTTTACAATCAATATCTCGTTTTGACCATCCTCTGTTCAAAGGAGCCGAGAAGACCAGCCTTATTCTACCACTGCATCTGTGCATGTGTGTGTGTGTGTGTGTGTGTGTGTTCATACATCAATCTGCCCATTTATGTGTGAGTGTTTTGTTGTACTTCTGGTGTTTTTTCTGTCTGTCTAATGCTGTGATCATTGGAATTTGGAATGAAGTGATGCGACTTACAGCTGGTCTTATATATTAGCCAGCTGTGTATGTATGTAATGCTCCAGCATGTCTTGAATTAACCTGGTGTAATAGACGTGTTTTTCAGCAGATATTTCTTTAAATGAAATAGTAGGACAAACACTTGCCAGTAACATTAATTAAGGTTCCACTCTAATATTAACAGAGCTGTGTTATTGTTCAAGTGTAAGGGTAGAGCACGCTAAATACCTGACACCTGTAGAGGAAATAATTATCCTTTATTGTTGTTATAGCATTGCTACAACAACTAATCTAAGACTTCTGCACAATACTGTATGACCAAAAGTAAAATAATGTAAGGTTTTTGGTGCACAGAACTGCTTACAAGCCTCAGGTCGTCTAAAAGAACAACATATTGGAAGGATTTTTTTTTCGATCAAATCATCCTTGTTATAAACAGGCACTGTAAAGATTAAAGTCAGTCCCTGGGTGATCAGGTGGGTGTCCAACTGTAGCCGGAAGATTTTTTTTTTTGATGTTATGATGTTTCTGGAAATTGTTGATCTCAAATGGTAGTTGCAGTGATACTGACATTAAATGCATGAGGCATTGGTGTTGAATTGGAGCTCACCGCCTGCAGGGCAACATGCTTCTTCTTCCGTTCTTCTCATTTGTTCCCCTTTTTCTTTGGATTTCATTTTTTTTTTCCTCAAAACTGTACTGTATTGCTTTTATATTTGTCACACTAATGGAAGACCTTATTTCATTACTCTCATTTATAAAGACACCACCCTTAGAATATTACAGATCATTAATAAGGCTTTCATTCAGTTCCATTTCATTAACGATACAGTCATTGGCAGCACACTGCTGCCAGGCCACTCTGAATTATCATAAACATCCTTGGACACATGCCAGACTATTTGTCCCACCCTCCCTCTCTGTGATATTCCAAGAGGAGCTCAGTGCTGTTGCCTCATAGATCGGCAGGGCAGATTAATATCAATCTTTTTCTCTTTTTTTTTTTCCTTTTACAGTGGCTGCAGAGAGTCAGGGGAAGTTCATTCTGTTTAGTATGCCATTCTTGTATCCTCTGACTTCTTTGCTAAGTCAGGCAGTAACCACCACAGCAGGGGGCAGCAGGTTAAATAAGAAAATGTATACATTAAGTATAAAGCAACTGCAGGTTTAGATAAAGTGAACACATAATGACACATAAAATGGATTCTGAAATGATAGGCATCTTGTCTTTTTGTATTCAGCATTGGACAGAGAAGGGATGGCAGGAGCACTTATTTCATAATAACTAATTTATTCCGTTTTATTTTTAGCCAAAGAATGGGGGAGTCAGCTTCCAAGAGGTAGGCTGTGAATGATGGTAAAAGCACGACATAATACACACTGAATGGAAATACTTTATTTCAGCTGAGCCAAGCAGTCTCTCCTCCACTATGATTTGTGATATGTCTCTGCTTCTGTTGCCCATAGAAGGATGTGCCAAACTCCTATCAACTGGCACAATCTTTTTGAAAGTCATCCAAAAAAAAAAAGAAAAAAGTTGAGCACACATTGTATATTCACAAAGATGCAGTCAATCAGGGTTCCCCCCAGCCACACACACACACACACACTGACTGATACATTACAAATGTGTAGATCGAAGTTCTTATTCTATTCTACACATTTGCGATCTATCAGTCAATCAACAATCTTAACATGCAACAGACAAAATAGTTTAGTAGCTCATTCACTTTGCTGTAAAATGTTGCTGTAATTCAACTTTTACTTACTTGGAAGTTTATACTTTTGTGAAAGTAAAAACTCCTTGAATACATTTGAATACATTGTGTGAATTATTCAAATTATTATCCTGTCATCAACTGCGCAAACAAGCTTGCCTGACATTTCACAAAACTTAGGTGAACTCAGGTACAGCAGTAAGTAGACAGTTAGCAGGCACCAAGTGCTCTATTCTCACTCTTTAACTCAAAATCATCTATTGAGTGAGATGATAATTATTGGTAAGAACAAGAAACCAGGAGAGGCAATAGAAATAACCTCAGGTAGCTGTTATGTTTGACTTACTTGTGTGCTCAATGTTCAACGAGGTAGCATATTGGTGGTTATAGCAGTTCACCAAGTATCTGATGGTCGATTATCACGTGCTGGTGGAGGTGTCTTCTTTGACTTTGAATAGGGCAGAATCAAGTACTGCCGAACTCCATTGTCAGTCTGTTTCTCGGCTGTGCTCACGCTGACTGAGAAGTTCAGTAACTTTCCGAGCAGCAATGTGAGAGTCAGCCAGTCAAAACAAATTATGCAACTGTACCAAATGGTGCTGGCTAATCAAACCATGTTCAGTTAACACATCACATAGACCAAACAGAGCTCACTGACAAGGTTGTTCTCATTATTGATTCTTTGTACTGGACAAAGTCCACCCAACAATTGCGGACATCACATCGCCATCACTTTAGAAACATTACAAGTTCATGTGTCACTGAGCAAGACCCTTAACCCCACATTGTTCTTGATGGCTGTGCAAGTCCTGTGTGTTATGAGTGTGTGAATGGGTGAAAGATGAGATGATGTGCTGTATGAAAGCATGCATGAATGGGTGTGAATGGCTGAAAGGCAACATTGTAGTGTAAAGCAGCTTTGAGTGGTCATTGAGACTAGAAAAGTGCTTTATAAATACAAACTATTTAGCATTTAGTTGGCCATGACCATCACTGCTGCTAACCTCAGATAGCCACCACCAGACTTGTCCGCAGCACATGTGCGAAGTGTGACTACTTATTTTAAATACAATAATGTTATATTACATTTTAAATTGTTATTTGTTATTCTTATAAAACAAAATAGACATTTTTACTTTTTTTGCTTTATTCTTATAAAATAATTATCTTCGTACTAGTAGTTATTCTCATGACAAATTCGCGTTTTCATGTTGTCTTTCATTTTAGTAGAAACAGAGTGTTTATGTTCACCTATACTAGGCAGCTACAAACAAAAGAGACTGGACTTTGTTATCTTCATACAGAACAGCCAATCTTACACAGCACCATTTCCTTTCAACCTGGCTTTCAAAATAACTGTTGTTATTTTTTTACCACTTCCTTTGGAAACCTTTTGACAATAAAAAATAGCTTACAGTCATTGCAGGTTATTTATACATGCACATACATACATACCTTTATACATGTTTTATGATATCCTCCATTCTCTAACTTGATGAAACAACAAGCACATTGTATTTGTTTTGTTTAAGTAGTCATTCCACAACTTCCCTGCTGATTATTATATTCGCTGTCCCTTTATTCTCGTTTAAAAAATAAAATTAAAAAAAATTAAAAAGACAAGGGAATTTATTTATAGAGATTTAAGTAAATATGTATGGGTGTGTGTTTTTTTTCCGGCTTTTGTATAAAGTGAACTTGTTCATTGGCATTGTGACCTGACCTGTATGTACCTCACCTGACGTGAGGAGGAAAAATGAGCTGCCTTCCTTACACCGCACACACACACACACACACAATGGCAAACACTCTTTCAGCTAAGCTTGGCAAAGAATTTGGATAATACTAATAGCTTAGGGAGAAAGTGGTGGGTTTGGAGCACATGGCATGTGTAAGGTCTGTAATGATGCAGGCACACCAGGGAGGCAAGACAGAATGTAGGAGAGAAACAGCTGTAGAAGAAAATACCGACCTGAGGTACAGTAAAGTGACCATGGATGGGTAGAGTGGAAGAATAAGGCTAATTAAGGACAATTAGGTTCAAGTAATAGGAAATGAGGAAAGAAAATAATGAAAAAGGAAGTGCAGCATAGATGGAAATGAAAATCAAAATCACTTGGTTAACCAATTTGCAAGCAGTGGAATAATTTCCAGGCACAATGTTACACATTTAATATAGGAGTGGGTGACAATAGGAATGGGAAATGTACTACAGCATATATTCTTTCTGTGGATTCAAAAGTACATTTCTTTCTGTGAGCCCTGTGAGAATTATTTAAAAAAGTTAACCCATTGACGCCGGGAAAGCATTGCCACACTTCTACCATTGAAGCTGGGAGAGAGCGCCTGTGCGTTTTATTCTACCATAGACGCCGGTAAAGCTGATATGTCAATTTCCGGGGGGGTATAAGGGTTCCTCGCGACATTGTTTTGAAATTACTTCGCGCAAACATGGAGGACTTTGACAGCGGAGAGATTTCTGAAGGCAGTGATTTTGAGGAGTTTCGTCTTCGATGACGTCATCGCTGAGAACCTCCTGCTGAACAAATCGAGCGGGATTTATGGTTAAGACGTAATTATGTTTGAAGACGACGAGGTCGGCGATAATGACGATAAATACCACCGCAATCGACGGAGTGTTTACAACCGCGCACCAGGGGTGACAGTGGATTTACCTGCAGATGCCACAGCTCTAACTCTAACACTGTCACATGTGAAGCAGACTGTTACAGTCAATACATGCTGTTCTTGTTCTTCACACTCCATCAGGACTAAATCAAGGCACTGACACACGTTGATATTACTTTATTTTCTTACTGTTTTTTAATTGAAAATAGTTATTCACTTTACTTTTACATTTTTGTATCTAAATAAACTAAATTTCCCAGTAAAGCCACAGGTGTAAGCTCTCAAATGCTTTTGAATTGTGTTCCTATATCTGCTACAGAGGCTGAGAAATCAGTCATTTAGTCGGCATTGAACCTCAGGTTTTAGAGACATTTTTTCCAGACCTTAATGGGTTAAAGATGAAGATTTGGTGCAGGGATGTTACAGCTGTGCGAAGACAGAACACAGGAGACTGCAAGTCTGCCATTGATCACCTTAACAACCAATGAACTTCTGCCTGTGATGTGCACATGGCCATTGGCCTGTAGCCACTAACACCCCCCCCCCCCCGCCACACACACACCCACACACAATAATATGTTTTATGGACACCAACTTACTTGACTACCACTTGCCTATAATCCATATGCCAATGTTAACATAAACATAAAGTGATTCTTACCATTAACACCCTAAATTCCCCCATAATATGTTATGATTTGTATTATGTATTTTTTTTTATTTCCCATAACGTGCTCGTGTTCGCAGATGAAGTCCCCCACAACACTAGTGACACTGAAACCACACACACACACACAGGCATGTACACAGGAATGCTTACACTTTGCCAAGGTCTTGCTGGGCAACTGAATTTAACACTGCAGAGCAAGAGCTCTCACCTGGCGAACCGCCAGAATCCCATTGTAGAGGTTACAATTGTAGAGTTTGAGAGAAATCATTCAAACAACATTAGGATACATATCTAAGTATCCTGAGATATATTATGCTTCACTCAAAAAAGAAAAAAAAAAAAACACAATGTCACAAATACAGACGTTATATGAATAAGATGACAATGATTTAGAAATACTGGGGGAAACACTTATTTTACATCATTGGACTATGAGCTTTGGCATTCAATATTTGAAACAACCATATACTTATTTGTATCCACACATATAACTATTAACAGAAAGCAATTTAATGAGCTACATGGAATGTGAATTAAGAAAACTTTTTATATATAAAATGTGAACAGGTGCATATTTTTATAAACGTAATTGTGTTGATTGCTGTAAAAATCTAAATGGTGAGTGATAATAAAAATAATAATAGCAATGTTGAAAGTTCATATTTGTTTCCTGTTTTAATAATAATGATCTGAATCAAGAATGATAGAGTTAATTTGGTTTCTTTGGGAGAGAGAATAATTGTGGCATCAGACCTTGCTTGAGCAAAATAAACTCTTGGAATGCCAGTGTCTGGAGCAACTGCAGATTCAAAGCTGTGGTGTTCTTCTTTAGTTTACAATGTATCTGCGCTCTGGCAGTATATATCATGTTGCCACCTGTGATTCTTATCAATCCAAGCACAAAAATGCAACAAACTTCCCCTCAAAGCTTTGGATCAAAGAAAACAAGCAGCTTGTCCGTTTCCTGTTTTTCAAGAACTGTGTGTAATTTAATCCTCAATACACGATGATCAGCATGGATCAAGCCATTTTCTGTTTGTTCTCTTGCATTCAAGGCAGCCAAGGCAGCCCCCCCCCCATAATTTACTCTTCTGCCACACAAAAGCAAATACATCTCCGCTGCAGAATAGCCAGTACACTATAGCCATTTATAACACAATGTCAGGGAGACTGTACTTTACTATTGCATAGCATACAAATGTATACTATGCCAACATTAAGATAAAATACCTCATAGGGAGCCAGCCAAGTACTGTATATAATACCCTGTTTTCTGTACAAAATGAGCCCATCTCTTCAGTGGCTGATATACAACAATGTTCTTCCTGTACAATATCACACTGAATGAAAGACTAATTAGAAAATAATTTGAACTTATTTAGTTTCTTCAAATGTTGTGTGCAACTGAATTCTAGTTTGTACATGCTGGCATGACAAAAAAGACAAAGTTACAGAGGTATAGTCGCTGCTTTATCCCTGTCCTTGTGTGTATGTGTGTGTGTGTGTGTGTGTGTGTGTGTGTGTGTGTGTGTGTGTGTGTGTGTGTGTGTGTGTCGTACATGTGCCTACGTTCTTGCACTCTTGTGTCTGTTACTATAATTAATCACAATTATCAGGTTGACTAATGCAGGTGCAGTCTCACTGGGAGAGGCCATTTACAAGCTCAGCAGCCCAAAATACAAACTAGGGACAAAATGGTGGAGGATAAAGCACAAATGCTTCCAGAACCACACAACGATGAGAACTTAAATGGTGCTTTACTTGCTACATAAGAATTACAGATATTAACTTTGCACTCTGCAAACTGTGACCATGGGAAGTAACTGGAGTAATTGAAAGTACTATTTTCATACACTTTTAACAACACAAGGACAATTTATTAATGAAACACACGTTTGTGAAATCCATAAAGCAATCCAAGATGACAATGTAGCTCAAAGTGACCCTATTCACTTCCTGTTTTGTTATTCCTGGCAGTTTATCAAGCACATGCACAGACTGGCACATTTTCTGTTCTCCTTGGTAAGAAATAAAAGCTAACTTTTCATCAAAGCAAACAGAGAAACAAGTTAAAGTTCATGACAACCAATAGAGGGCCAGCATATCCTGTCTTCTGAGAGGCAGGAGGAAGAAAAAAGGGAGGGAGTGTGAGGAAAAAGAAGGAGAAAATTGGCGGACTGGAAGGTGGGGGGTTGCTTACACTGGCAGAATAAGAACGCAGACATCCCTCACTCCTGTTGAAACGCTAATGAGAGTCCACATGAACTACTGACTAATTAACCATGATACCCTGTGACATAGTGGGTGGGATGAGTAGGGGGAGCTGAGAGAGGGGGAAAAGATGGCAGGAAAATGGAGGAAAAGGGGAATACATGATAAGAGGGGGTGTAAGGAGAGGGCAGTAGAACTGACACAGGAAGGGGGGTAAAGGTGAGAGAGACAAGAGGGCAGGTGGTGTGAAATAAGGCTGATTCGAAAAAGAGTGGGATAAACCATAGAAGAAGGGGTGAGGCAAAGCCCTGAAACTTTCATCAGGTCAGGGAGTCGGTGAGGGCAGAGGAAAAGTGAGGAAAGTGGACGGGGGAACGAGACAAATCATCCTTTTTCATTTGGAGAATAATGAGGAGTCTATGCATTTATCAGCAGTTGCTGTGTTAGCAGCTCCCCTCCGCTTTCATCTCCTGTCGCCCTCGCGCTCCATCCGTTTACATGTGGAGCATGTTAATCGATTTGCTCACAGTTAGAGTAAACACACTCAGCACAGACACGGGCGCCGAGTGGCTCGTGCAGCGATGCAGTAGAGCGGCGGTGTCTATTTTGCATGATACTGTAAAGAATGTGCCTTATTTGTTTGTCTTTTCCTATGCATTGAGGTGCATATATTGGATAGCAAAAGAGGTATTCAAACCTGTGGGTGTCCACACATAGATGCAAACACATATGCACAGCAGCCCCTATGGCAGCAGAGGATCTTTGGTATTCTGCAGCATTGTGGGCTCTACAAGCCTGGCTGTTATTTTGACAGCTTGACCTTTAGTTATATATCCGTGCAATCACACAACCCTAAATATTGTATTCATCACACACATACTGTATATGAACACACACTTGAAAAAGTGAACACAAACTGAACAGAAGACAACTTGTGATGGATGACAATGTGTGTGTGCAATAGTTTAGTTGGTTTCCTCTTTCGGACACTATGTTATGATAGACAGTCCTTATTGAAACTAAACTATGGTCCCAATGAGGCAGCACCTTGGAAATGAGACACTCATTAAGGTAAGAAATGTACATAAGTTAGGTTAAGGTTATTGTAAGGCATTAAGTGCTTATTAAAGATAATTCTTTGTTTAGGCTGTCCAGATGAATGGAAGTCAGTGCAGGAATCGCTGTGCAAATCTTTGTGTGTGTTCCAGGTATAGCTCATGTTGTGGGGACTATTACATTTTAAAGTGAAGATATGCTGTATGGTTAGGATGAGGTTAGGGTTAGGTTAAGGTTAGGGTTATAGGGTTAGACCAGTAGTAGTAGAATAAGTCTCCTGGAAATGAATGCAAGTCAATGTAATGTCCTCAGAAGTCATGGAAACCAGACATTTGTAACCCCATTTTGGCCCTTTTTGGAAGAACTGGTTAAGTTTTGCGCTAATTGCTGTTATGTTTAGGTTGGGGTTAGGCATTTACTGGTTAATAAACACATTGTTTAGGACAGTGGTTCTCAATATCTTTATACCAAGTACCAACCATCACCAACCTTAAAATACAGCAGTGTAAATACGTTTTTTTTCAGGAGGGAGTGGCTGCATTATATACCACTGCTCCTGGCGGCAGTCCACGACACAGTGGAAACTGGCACCGCGTTCAGCGGTAGTTTAGTAATCCACGGTAGTACTTTTGAGTAGAAACCGTGACGCTTTGGCCCGCAAGTACCATGCAACACTAAATGTAAATCACAGCCCTTCGTTGTAGTAGCTCAGCAGAAGGAAGAATTGGGTGTAATGCGGAAGACGTAGCTGGTGCTGGAACCAGGTCAAACCAACCAATAGAAACTCTTCTCCCATCCACCAGTGTAGGCCCCGCCTCAAGTGCAGTTGAATTTGCAACCAAAACTTTCAAAGTTGCAAACAAAGAGGACTGATTTGCAAGCAAATGTTTTTAACTTGCAAGCAAAGAGGACTGATTTCTAAGCAACATGGCTGTATGATTTTCCTACTTCAATTACAAACTGTTCTGTTTCGATCTCAAAAAAATTTTTTTTTGATTGTCACTTACCCTTTTTTGCTCTCAAATCTCTTTTTTGGTTTCAAATCTATTCTGTCTGATTGAATAATAAAGGAACAAAATTCTCTCCATACACCAGAGGAAGCTTGCATACCACAGTACAGTGATCGTTTGAGAACCATGTATAGGCTGTCCAAATGAATGAAAGTCAATGCAATGTCTTAAGAATAGCTGTGCAAACCTTTGTGTGTGCGTGTGTGAGTAATCCAATCAAGTTGCCAGGGGAGTGCATGTATGTTGACCATGGAGCAATAGGGTATGGGTTCTGGATTCATTTTGTCCTCTAAGTCTATTTGTCTGTTCATCTTTCTGTTTGTCAGCTTTTCTCTTCATCTGTCTGTCTGTCTCTTTGTGTTCATCTCTCTATTCAACTGGCTTTTTTTTGCCGCATGTGTTTTTATATTTATCATTACTATCTTAATATCTGTCTAAAATTCTGTCCAGCTACCTCAATAACAGTCCCTCAGTTGTCAGTGATTATTGACTGTTTGTCTTTGCTGTCTGTCTTCTTCATGTGTTATAGTCACCCTTCTCAGACACACACCTCTCTCCAACCCTCCTTCCCGGGCCTCCCCTTTTCTCCTCCCAATAGTCTGAGTAACAAACTGCCATAATGTCTGTGAACCACCCCGGGGGTTCTTGTTGGCGGGCTGATAATGTGTGCAATAATGCCTTTGCGTTTCCTTAGCAACACCGTGGAGACACCTCCCTACATTCGTGGTTTGATTCGCTGCAGGGGAAAAAAAAAAAGGAACTGCTGTCAGTGTGGTGCCTGTAATTTCTGCTGTTTCATACTTAAAGTACCAGAAATGGTCAATGGAGGGCGCTAGAATGCAAGGGAAAGCAGGGGGTGAGTGCTCGTGGTGGTGGCACCAAAGCAACCTATGGATCTCTGACGGCTCTCACACACTGGCTTATTGACGGAATCTACTGCAGATTGAAATGAACTTCTGTAAAAATGGATTTCCTATCCCTCCCTTTCTTCATCTCTCCCGATATCCATCTATCAATTCTCTCTTTTGTTATTTAAAGCATGTTAGTACTGACAGAGGTTTGCTACCCATAAGTCAATGTGGTCTCCAGTAAACTGTGATGGAGAGGCCCAAACTACACCAAAAGAATTATGGTCAAAATCAATACCAATTGCACACACACTCTGGATGGTCAGCTGGTCTCTCTCTCTCTCTCACACACACACACACTAGACTTCCATCACTTTGATGCCATTGTCATTGCACCTGTTTTTAATCAACTTCCAGGCCACACACACACTAACTTCATCCCATCTTCCTCCTTCCTTCTCTCTCTCCTCCAAACATGAAAGCGCATAAAAGGATGGAAGAAAGTTACCAATACATTATTATTGATCTCCAGTGCTGGCTGCTGGGCTGAGGATGGATCTCACTAGCAATTTTCACAGCCTCACAGTTTATCAACCAAATGGTTTGTGTGTGTTTATGTGTGTGCACAGTATATGATTTCTGTGAGGGGGTGTTTGTCTTTCATCCTCTTTCTCTGTGACTTTGCTGAGTTCAGCCCAGGAAGCGAGATTCCAACATGCCCTACATGCATTAGAGCACTATGGTCGCCTGCATGTACCAGAAAAGGATGTAAACACTTTCCCACAACTCTCTCCACTCTCCACTCTTCCACTCTCCCAGTCTTCCTCTGTAAAGCTAAGCCCTTGCCTACGTGAAACATACAAAACAAGTATATTCTAAAGCTATGAAAACAAGATGTTTTTTTTTTTTTAACACTAGAACAACATTGCTGGGTGGTTTTCACCCGAGGAAATACATTTATGTGATTTACATGAAAACCAAGTTTTCATCTTCATTATTATTTTTTTTAGAATGTTTTTGTTCCAAAATTCCTAATTTTCGAGTAATTTTGGAGCATTTTCATATGTTCTCCTCATGATGCTTTTCTTTCATTTTGTTAGACATGAAACAGTGCTCTTTTAAAATAAAAGATCACTACTCAAATTTGTCATGTATTGTCATGTTTTGATATATTTTCATGACAAGTACTTTTTATTGGGTGTACTATCTCGGGTAAAAATCACCCGGCGTTAGTGATGGTGTTTTGAATTTGAGCGATCGTGTTCTAGGTTTAAGCAATACAAACATATTTATAAGTAGAATATTCAGTATTTTTCAGTCAACCCTCATAAATGTTACACATTTGTATTCATCATTTGGGAAAGTAAGAGATATTAAGGTGGCTGAAGAAAGAAACAAGTAGTTTATGTGTAATTTCTTTCTTTCAGTTTTCTCAAAACATCTTTGAGCAGTGTGCTATTTAAAAATAGAATGTATTTTGAGCCCCATGTTTGCTTAGTTTACGTACAAATGCATACAAAAGCAGTGTATTTGTTTATTTGCAGAGAATTCCCAATGTAAGATCTGAAGACAACTAAAAAGACCATGTAATTATCATTTTTGGTTCAATCCATGCAATGACTGTTTTCCTATTTTCTCTCCGTACACTGTAGTATCCAAGATGTGTGGCAAAACATCATCATTGATTTTGTGTACAAAGTTGATGTCATAGGTCAGTTTGGCATTTATTGACTGATTTTATTTAGACTGCTGCCTCTGGGTTCATGGTGAAAGGCTGTGCACAGGGGATAAAAGCTATCTGATACTGATGAGTCAAGTGTGTGGTATGTCAGGATCAGGTCATTTTCTTTCTTTTTTTTCTTCTTAGGACCTAGATATATACAATATTTTAACATTCTCCTATGGGAGATTATGATCAATACAGCACCTGTTGCTGGGGGTATATGGTTCAAGCAGTTAAAGTGTGAAGTCAGGCATGTGAAGAGGAGAGTCTTCCAAAGCCTTAATGATGCAAATGAGCCATCAATTCAAAGAGGCAGAAAACCTCAGATATGCAAAATGCCGATCATGAGTAAAATCTCTTCAGCAAAGCTTACTGTCAGTTTTCAGTATAGTAATCAATCACAATGATCCTTGATCAAAAGGCTTTGCCTCTAAAATCCATGACATGACATCCACATTTGAGCTCTTCATATCTCAACACAGAGAGAAAATTACACTGGACATAACCACTGCGGTAACCCGCCAGCCTGTCAAAGAGGGTTTGCAGGTTGGCAGGTTGAGTCAATGTCAGGTAACAGGGTTTGACAAGCAAAGCACAACTTCACTTGAAAGCATCCAATGCCTTAAACTGCACCATCGGGACCAGAAAGAAGTTCATAAATGGAACCAAGAGATGCAAACAATTTCAAACAACACAGCACACACAAAATGCAGAAACTTAACTGTGATTTCTGCTCATCACTTCTGATTGCTTGCAACTTAGACCCATGTGCGACCTGAACAGATTTTATGATATTCTTTGATTCTGAGTGTTCTTTCCACAAATCTGCAGGGAAAAATAAAAACAACATTTTGTCTGTGCCTCTTAACTAGAAGTGAGTTCTCAGTGTCCTCAGAGCCTTCTGCTGTTGGTGCAATTTACATTATGTTTGTAAGATGGAACTAGTGTTTAAAATCACCATGTAAACAGACTGTGCCATTTTATCCTCTTCTGGAATGAACATCTATGTGATGTCCTCTAGTGAAAATATTGGATTAAAACACTTGTAGTGTCATTTCTGTGGTGGGTTAACAACCACATGTAGATGGAGTATATCGGTGGAATTAAGAAAATGGCTCATATAAAAATATATATCAAATTAGATAGTTCAGCAAACTTGTTTTTGGATCCCCCAAAAAAGAAATCGGGCACAAAGCATTTATGGGTCCTAACAGTCTATGGGAATCAATTACCCAACCAATTTGTTTGTGACCAATAGTAGTATTGGCAAGAACTTGGTGGATTGGTTTTGACATAAAAACTTTTGTTTTGTGCATAAATAGGGTTGTTAAAGGGGCTGTTTGTAAAACATTAAAACATTTGATGGCCAAAATGGGCGCTGCAATCTAAACATTTCCTCTTATCAAGTGTTTTTTGAGAGGTGCAGCAAGGTTCAGTAACCTTCCGTAGTTTAAGTACATTTCAAACCCATAGCTGTAACTAGTGTGACCCAGGTAAAAAGATAAATATTGTCACAGCTGTTCTGATATATGATACAAAATAAAATAAAGACATAAGAGATATTGCTCCTGCAACACTGCTTTGTCAGAGATGCGCGCGACTCGCAAGCTGTGACAGCGATCGGCGGGGCACGCGAGAGAGACAGAGTCGAGGCGCCAGCAGAAGACAGACCGGTAGCTCGGCGGATTATTTTATTCGGTCCGAATGTTTTAATTGGTCATAGTTTTATCATAATAATATGAGAATAAAATAATGACTATGGCTTTTAAAAGCTTCTCGATCAAACAACCTGGTGTCATACCTTTATAAAGGACTGTCTTGATTTACATGATATATTATTGTACAAAGATGCAAAAGTACGGTTAAGGGCGTTAATATTAAAAAATTAAGTACTCTTTCTTAACTTGCCAACTTTAATTTTGTGTGATGTGTTTTTATTCATCAGGTAAGCGGTGATCGTGTCCATGTCTCTTTATCTTCACTGTCAGAAAAAGTGTTTTTTGTTTGACTGTATCTTCATTACAGAAGTACACCCACAAGTGTTTCCCTCCTTCATTGTACCTTGATTTAGAGCAAAGAACAACCCACTGTAAAGTAATGACTTTTTCCCATCAATCTTACTTTGCATTGTAGCCTGCCGCAACCTGCCTCCTGACATTTATAGCTCTCCTGGTAACTGTACAAGAATAAAAAAAATTGTCCTCCTCATTTTTTTAAATCTTAGTATCGCTTTCTCTTTTTTTGACTGGATTTGATACAGGCTGGTACCCCTTTTATATATCCATGCAAACATGTTTTTGTCCTGCGTCTCACCTTATACTTTTGTTTGAACTGCAGCTTTAAGACACTAAAGTCATTGCTCTAATTGTGTTTCTTCATGTAGATTTGGCTTCTGGCAGTCTTCCCTCCTTTAACCTTTAATATCTGTCAAAGGCCCCGAGCAGCCCTCCGGTAGCCAACAGCCAATATGAATGGAGACAGATACAGGGGCATGGACTGAAATACTCCACTGTGTATTACAACCTGGAGAGAGGTACACATACACACCATACTTGGACAATGAAACTCAGCATTGAAACTAACACCAATACCAACAAAGACAGACACAAATATTTCACCCTTAAGAGAAGTCTGTGATCCCCCTGACCTCATTACATCCACAGGACACAGCTGGATATAGAGTCTCTTGTATCCACAGGGACATTTCACACCTTCAAATCAGTATATGCCACTATGATGTATAAAACAAATAACATAACCAACCCATTTCAGCACCTTGCTGAAATTACAGTCTCTGACAGCTACACACTGGCATCAGCTTTTGATTCTGTTGTCCATTCGTGCCTCTCTTCTCCACGTTCCTCCTCTTTTCCCAGGTTTGCTTAAGCTGACTCAGGGTCACTTCAATTTAGCTTTTTGGCCCTGAGCATCTGAAAGCTATAGTGCTAAGGTAAATCGAGCCAATGCTCCTACCTCCATATAACTGTCCGTGTGTGTATGTGTGCCTGTGTGTGGCAGATATTTATGAGGTTATATTGCACTTGGTGGTTGGTGGCAAATAGAAGTCAAATGCTCTTTTTTGAGTTGTGAGTGAGAATATATGAGTGAAATAGAGTCGATGGACAGAAAGTGAGAGAGTTTGTGTATGTGTGTCTCTCATTCTTACCCCGGATTTCCACTGGACACGTTACAGCTGCGGCACATCATCGGCGCGGTTCTGCTTAGACCTCTGCCCAGCGGGCGCGTTACAGCAGCGGCGCGGTGCCTTGGGAGCCAGCGGTATTCACGGAAGATCGCGAGTTCGTGAGATCCCGTGATAGACTGTGTGTATAAAGGAAACAACAACAACACAGCTTCTTTCATTCTCCGACGTAGAAGAACTGTTGATCTGGTGTCATAAATGATTTTATGTTTCTCCACTTCAACAATCAGTCTCTCATCGTACATTATGACTCTCCGAGACCCTCTGATTAATGACTGTTGAGCTGCGTATTGTGTTTTATTTTGAAAGGGGGGCGGAAGTGTTTTGCTTTGAGTCTGTGTCCGACTTCCTGTCTGGTGCGATCTGCTCTGTTGAAATTTACGCGGTTCAGCAACAGCAAAAATAGAACTGCTACATATCTTAAGCGATTCTCCGCGGCGAGCCGCTTCTGGGACGCTGCTGAGACGTTCTGCAGCGCGCCCAGTGGAAATGCTCTCATTGATTAGAACAGAAGCTATTTGCAATAGCGACCGCGCTGCTGTGGTTGTCACGCGTCCAGTGGAAATCCAGGGTTACTTGGCTGCCTCTCACCACTTTTATGTTTGTGACATTAAAATGACTGTCAGTTAAGTTCAGTGGCCATTCTAGAGTCTGCAAAATTCATAGGGAGCCCTTCTGACATCACCATTGTTCATGTTCATCACCATTATGTTATAAATAATCTGACACCAACGGAAAATGTATGAAGTAAACAGGTTTTTTATTCCAAATGAATGAAATAACATGGAAAAACCTTGTAATTCTGAAAGTAAATAAAGTATGTGAAACTATGAATGTGAAGAACAATAGGATACTGTAAACAACTTATATAAACTTAGTCAAACAATATTGCCCTGTCTCACCGGAAAAGGAGGAGGCGATAGATTATCACGAGACCTGGAAGATCTCATCTGTAAAACTGACTGCATATTCATCTTTTGAATCCATGGCTCTTCAACTGAATGGTCCAACTCCAACTGTTTTAGTTACTGTCTATCGTCCAAATATTGTTACTATTATTTTGTTTTTGTAAGGTGACATTGTCCAAATAAAATTAATTATTATTATTGTTATGAATGTATAAACAAAATATAAAGGAGAAGTTCAATATTTTTCTTGGCTGCATGTCTGGTTAAGTTAACATAATGTTGATTGAGCCCATTAGCTCCATGACTGTGTTTCTCAGTATATTGGTATTTAGATAACCTGTTGCCTGGCAACGTTTCTGTCATTCCTGCACAGGACGCAATTCGTTTTAGGTCATTACAGATGGAGTTGACGGCAGTATTGTGCTAGTCAACCTGCAAACAGGTTGGAGTATGAAAGAAGACACAAAGTGCGCACAAAAAGTAACAGGGGTCAGTTCTTCTACAAAAACGATCATTCAGCAGTTTGATGGGATAAATGGGTCTTGTCCCCGCCTGCATCTGTAGTGCACATATACACACATGCTCCCTCAGTCAGATCTGATAATATCGCTTGAAACTACCTAAGGACTGCTAAACGTGTCAAACAGAGGCAGAATAATATTAACAACAAAAGTTACACACTGCAGCTTTGAATAGTGCCACATTTAAGTTTATTCATTCAGGCAACTTTCCAAATGTCTAACAGTTGCTAAACAACAGTGTTTACTTGAACCATTGGTGTTGCTAGGTTACAGCATTTAGGCATTGGTTAATGGCTTTGCCTCCAGTAGATCTTGACAACTGGCAGTTGAGGTGCATGTTTTATCCCATACCCAACAAAGTAATCACATTGACAAAGTACATGGTTTGAGACTTTACCAGATATTAAGTGTGACAGCAAAGAATTGCAGTGGACATGTGAGGAAAGCAAACTGCAAATAATTTCCGTTTTTTTCCTTTGCCTGTTTCCCCTTTCTTGACTTTCCAGTTCACCCTTTTTCTGCCCAAACAAGACCTTCACTGTTTCCCTCTCTCCTCCAACACTGATATGGTTCTCTGGTTCCCAATCAAATGCTCAATTCATTAGGCCTCGTCTCTTTTTTTCCTCATTGGCCCTTGGAATAGAACGGCAGGCGCGCATGTACACACACACACACATGCATGAACTCAACCCCCAGAAACACACACACTCACACTTGCACTCACAGAGTGGTTCTGACTTTAAATAATGAGAGAGCTGTCACATCAGATCAGTGTCTGTGTCGCAGCATGGCCTGGTGGTCAGCAGGACGGGATTGGAGTAACTGCTTGTGGCTGACACCCTCTGGACACATAGGGAAGAAAGAGGAGAAGAGTTGGGGGTGGTGGGTGGAGTGGTGTCTGGAGAGAGAGGGTATGGTGGTGCTGTACCATCTCCCTTTGCATCCGAAGCCTGGAGGGCTATATGGGGGAGAGAGAGGAAAGGGAGGTGATGAGAAACTGAGGTATAAGAGAAGCAGGAAGAAAACAAGATAGGAAAAAAAGGGGGCAAACAAGAAGAGACTGAGGAATAGAAAGACAAGGAAATTAGTTTAAAACGATGGGTTAAGAAAGATCAAAAGAAAGGAAGAAAAGCAAATGAGGTGGAAAGAGACAAATAAACAAAGTGGGTGAAAAATTAAAAAAAAAAAAAAATTAAAGGAACAAGAAAGGGGAGAAAAGGTAGCTGGAGCGAGCAATTAAATAAGATGGAGTGGAGTGAAGAGAAGAAAGGAAATGAGAAAAAGAAAATGAAAGGAGGAAACCAGGTCAGAGAGGAGAAAAAAAACAAGGAGTAAGAAACCGAAGAAGCCAGAAGAGGCAAATGGAGGGAGGACAGTGGTAAAAAGCTAATTCCACCCAAATAATGGTGCAAAGCCATATACCCTCGAGACAACAGCAGGCGAGGAGCTGGAGTAGAAGACCACAGAAATGAAAAATGTGTCTGTTTGTCCAGTATACAGGTCAGAAAGTAATAGAGTCTGTTCAGGAGCAACAATAGTGGCAATAATTTGATTGATAAAAATAAAAAAGTAATTTTAATATTTTTATTACATATTTTGAAAATGAAAAAAATGAAATATTAATTAACTTTACATCGGGACACCACCCTGAAATCAGGGAAAAGACAATCGATCTATGCCTTAAAAATCAGTCTAAATAATCCCTTTAATTGACTGTAATATCAAAGATATCCCAAATGAACAGTAATGAAGGTATGAATCCGCGCACTGACCCTCAACCACCATTTGGCACAATCTTAATGTATTAAAGACACAGAGCATTCCTTTAAGTAAATAAAAGTAATCAATCAAATAACCTAAATCAATTAAACTGTTACGTTTCCTTTTAAAGGGAAACGAAGATCTTAAAGGTGAAGTAAGTAGTTTATAGTGCCATCTAGAGGAGAGGCTGAAATTTACAACAAAGACCTGCTGCTCTGCTCACCCCCTCCCTTCCCTGAGCGCTACGGTATCCGCAGCTGGTCAAATGTCGTCCTCGTCGTCTTTCTCCGTGTCAGCAGATGAGGTTCGTGAGGCGAGGGAGAGGGCGAGCTACCGCGGCCGTAGCAGACGAAGCGGAGAGAGTGGAGGCGGGACTTCCGCTACAAGTAAAGAGACGCTAGTTTTGTTCTCTCGCGTTTGTCCTTACAGGCTCCGGTAGAAACATGGCGTCTCGCTGCTAACAGTGGCTATGCAACCACGGTCCGCGGTCATGTTATTTAACATAACTTTTTGAAACACTACGAAAATAAAACAAACAAATATACAGCGACTAGACAATGCAGGAGCACATATGTATAAAAAAAGTGGATTTTGGGTTATATAAACCCATAAATACTACATATTGTACCTTTAAATAGGAGGACTCAGATGCAGACAGGACATGTAAAAATACGATTTTATTGTCTACCGTGCACAAGCGCTAGCATGAATGACAGAGAGTAGAGAGCTAAACTGGAACAGATAGCAGCCGGGCCAGATCCCACAGCGACTCCTCAGTGGCAACAGAGTTCGTGTTGTTGTTCCCAAGGAACGGACTCACTCTAGATGCTGGAGAGCGGAGCGTGAGAGTCCACGAGGGTCGTGGGAAGAAGCGGCTGCTTCGTGGATGTAGCGGAGACGAAGGAGCTGGAGAATGACGGGAGGAAGCGATTCCGGAAGTGTTGGGAATCCGCTGGAACTCCGTGTTTTTCTCAGGAGCAGGAGACGTGGTGGAGTTCAGGGTAAGTAAGAATCTTGAGTCAATGTTTCTATTAGCAAGGTAAGTAGCGACTATACCAGCTGAGCGAAAATGAGGAACTGACACCCGAGTGAAGCGCAACCCCGCCTTATGAGCACACGTGATCACTGATCAGGAGCAGCTGGGGAGGAGTTGCGCAGGTGGAGGCAATCACTGGTGTCATCGTGGAAGTAGGACAACGACGCCCCCTGCAGGGTGAGAGAAAGAACACGGAGCAGCAGAAAACAACAACAAAACAGAGAGAATATGGAATGTGGAAATGTAGATCGTGACATAAACAACTTGATTCACTGAAATTAAATACACAAAGTTAATAGGTTGGAGAGTACAGGATTGAATTGCGAGCAGACACAGAGCATGTTTCAAGCCCAGCGTGTTCTGTGAATGAGACAAAATATTGCGTCCAATGTGAGAGTTTATGGCAGTCTGAACCAGTGGTTTTTAAGCCCCCCCCCCCAATGATCACACTTCAACTATTTTTTATTTAGAAACACTTTCGGATTTTTTGAAAAACAGAAAACAGCATTAAAGAGGCTAAATTTTCACGTGAGTAACAGACCGACAGTGGTCACTACATCCCATCATATTGCTGGTAGTTGAGCGGGTTAAAATGTAAACAAATAATGCAAACTTCATTACTTCTAGTATTCGACTAACTACTTTTTTAATGAAATAAAACAAGCACATGCTAATTAGGAAGCCTTAACAAAAAACACACTGGGGACAAAAACAGCCCATGTTCAATTTTAAACATCTATGTTGCTGAGAGCTTAAATGTGAAAAAGAACGTCATAACATTTTTAAGACTGTCAATCTGCTCATTTGGCCCCTTTCCTTGTCAAAGCAGAGATATTTTGTTCACAAAAACTCCTAACTCTATAAACGTCTTCTTCTTTGTTTTTCTTCACAAATCCAAATAGCTGCAACCACTATTTAATGTGATGGCTGGGCCTGCTTGTTTGAACACAGTAGCTGCATTCTTGGCTTTATGTTAGACACGGCCACACAAAGATCACTCACAACCCTGAGGAGTCGTGATCTGTATTTTGAAAAGGTATTTTCGCACAGATATGTGGATGCAATTGGTAACAGTAAATCGGTTGCAGCTTTTGACAGTGCTGCGTAATCTGTTGCTACTGACAACCAGAACTCTTCCAGTGCGCACGTCGAGAAAGCATTCTGTAATGTGCGGTTTCCCTTCACATCACTGTGTTTGTGATATATTTAACTGAAATTTCTTTTTCAAACAACCAGTGATTTATAAAGGAAAATCATGAAAATTTACGGGGTGCCCAAAGGTTTTGCATACCACTGACTTAACGATTATAAGGACAAGAAATGATAACAGAATAAGCCACCTCTTCCTATATTTTTTAAGTTATTTCATTTAAAATCTCAAGAGGATATTATGTCCAGTTTTTTAATGTATTGTATATGTATTGTTCTGTGTAGCAGTGTAGCTCGCAACAACAGTATCTGTGCTCATGCAGAGAGGTGTGGTTACACTGACAGCTTAGACCAGGAGGGGGTTGTTCTATGTAAATTTGATGATTCTGTCTCTTGGCTCCCAGAAGGTGTAAATCTTTGAGGCTAAAATTCTCCCTAAAACAGTTTGAGGAGTGCTTACATTCAAATGTTATCCGATTTGCATGTGTTGGACATTGTTGGAAAAGCTTAGAAATCACACTTTCAGAATCTGTAAATAACTTAAAACCGGTTATGCCATGGCTGGCCACATATATTATATATATGTTTTTTAGCAATGTTTATATTCAGCCGTGTCAGTGTGTCTTTCTCCAATTTCCCTCTATCGCTCTCATTATTGTATTTTTGTGCTGAGAATCAATAATAAATGGATGAATTAAAAAGCTGATTTAAATACATTTTCTGAATCGGAATGAAAGATGCAGCCCATCAAGCCACGTCATCTCCTGCAGACTCAACAAACTTTTAAATGAAGTATCTTGGGGTATACTTGTTTCTAATATGCAAGAAAATAAATGATTTTACATTTTTTAACTGCCTTCAAGAATGCCTGCAGCAATTTGTATGCAGCCCAGATTTCTTTTTGTCCCTGGCGTAACTCTTTCTCCACAGCCTCTAGTTCAACCACCTCCACCTTGATAAACCCATCATTTTTATTCAATATGGCTCCTGGTAAGCACTCTAAGTCGGCTTAGCTTGTCAGAAAACTTACATTTTTTGGGGGATGTCAACATCCACATTACACACAAAAAAGTAGAAAACACACAAATACAGAAAATGGTTAGGTTAATGCTTGGTTACACAAAGAACATGGGAATAACCGTGGTATTACTGAGCCATGTCAATTTGTCAGGGAAATCAATCTCCATAAATTGGAAGGAGATAAAAAAAATTACCAATACCTACCTAACATGGACACACACACACACACATACATACACACACATACATACACAAGTATATCTATTGCTGTAACTGCAGGGGGTTGTGAGATGGTACAAATAATGAAAATGGAGGACACCTTTTTCTCCAATAAAATCACAAATAAGCATATTCCCCTGACAGTCTGGACGGGCTCTGAGAGACACTCTGTAATATTACTATAGCAATGTGCACACACCGGTTGTGTTTATGTGCTGACAAATCATTTTTGGCTCATGGATAGGGGGACCGCCATGGTGATTTGTTTACTTGGATTAAATGTGAGTTTTGCAAATGTGTTGTTACACCTGAACTCCCGAGAGTGTGTTAGACAGGTGTGTGTGTGTGTGTGATATGTGTACTGTATGTTTGTCTGGCCGTGTCTGCTCTCTGCACATCGTTACAGAACACTCATTTCACACTTATGCATTTGACATAATGATCATGTATATATTTTTTCAGTATATGCTGACACTCAAGATTACCCAAGATTAGTTTGGAATATCTGTTGCAAGTCTTTGTCACGTTCCCAAATTACACATATATTTGAATCTATTGAAATGTAACCTCCACAATTAGTGGAGAAGACCAAGTTAGTTTCAGCTGTTCAAACAAGAACAGACAGTTCAAGGAAAAAAAGGTCAGTTTTGACTCGGTGCAGATATGTGAGGAGCCAAATACAAAGATCCAAACTTTAGTTTCTAACTATACTAAAACAGACAGAACACAGGTGAGAAAAATGTGAAAGAACGAAATGGATAATCCAACAAAGGAGATATTGTGAATCACAAGAGTGGAAAAAAATATCAAAGAAAGAAAATGAATCAAATCAGACACAAAAGAAGTAACATCAAATCTCAAAGAGAAATAACTAAAAACACTTAAAATAAATAATATATGACATTCTTCTGCATTCTTCTTAAACCCCTTTTCCACCTATGGTCCCAGTTCGACTCGCCTCGGCAAGACACGACACGGTTTAAGTTCCACTATAGTACTCTCTCTCTCTCTCTCTTTCGTTTATGAACGAGAGCTCGCTCATAGGCGTCATCTTGTGTCGAACATGTGCATCGACATTAAAAAAGTACCAGGTAAATGCAAAATAACTGTGCTGTACTGAGGTGAGGCGAGTTCAGCCAGTGGAAACAGGCTATTATTCTTCTTTCAGCTTCTTCCTTTAGTGGTTGCCACAGAGGATCATCATCTGCCTCCGCCTTGTCCTTTCACCTGTGTCCTTTTCTGCATATTCTCAGGAAAGTAATGCACAGTGTTTTCATATGCTTTCGCACTTAATTTTCACTACGGAGCCGTGGTCATGTAACGATGTGCTATATCCCTTAAACCTGTGCCTTTCCCTAACCCTACCCGCCACCATAACCATAACAGTAACCGTAACGCGAGGTAGAGACCTGAAGATTTTTCGTAATAACTGAGAAACGGAAGATAATCCGTTCACCGCATCCATGCGCACTCACGCTTCACTCGCACTTCAGATTTCTTTTCACTGAAGCGTGCATGCGCACTCACGCTCATGTCATTGGATTTTCGTAGGAAATGCATGAACTGGGTACAAACTTTATTGTACGTTTCCATACGAACCCTTCATGAGAATACGTTGTTCTGTTACACCATCTGTCATTATATCTTCCTTAACCACACCCATGAACCTGACAGTATTGTTTTAAGTGATCTGCATATTTGATTTGGCACAGTTTGTACGTCGGATGCCTTCCCTGACGCAACCCTCCCCAATTATCCGGGATTGGGACCTGGACCCGCTGTCTGGGTTATGACAATATTCATAATACTCCTTAAATTCCTAGAAATCCAGATACATATGCAAAGTCAAGGACCATTTCAATTGGGTTGCCTCATCTTTACCTGTCTTCAACTAAAGTGAAATGACCATGGATGCTTTCCAGAACTTTAACTGAATTAAATGAGCAACACAGCAGACAACCAAATGTACAGCATCCCCACACTCCACTTTCCTATATACTCTCCGATGACTCTCCTGTGTATTAAACAGCACTAGCTGCATGACTTCCAGTTACCTCACTGTCTACCATAAAGCACATTGTATCAGAATCAGTATACTTAATACTTAATCCCCTGTGCAAAGTAGGGAAGAAATAGAGCATGAGGAAACAAGAGCTAAATACACAGATATAAATAAAACTGTAAAAAATAGGCAATGAAATCAAATGATATAAAATATAGAATAATACAATGTATGGTGAAAGTTAGTGTTAATAAATTAAAATAAATGAAATGAGAATGAGAATAGTTTTTTTTTTTTTTTGTTAGTTTTATTGATAGCCAAGTGTCCAATCATCAGAGGGAGGTGTTGTACAGGTTAATTAATACTGTATATTAGTATTAATAATAATCCCCCTATGAAATCTCAAGGTGAGGAAGGATTTTTTCAGTGTAGTTTATGTTTTTTTTTGTGTATTTGTCACTAATGTTCACAATTACTCATACATACTATGCATTCTGCTGCAAAACCTTTCCCCAAAATAACAATACCCATGATTCTATGCTGCTTTACATCAGGAGACCTACTTTTGATAGGTCTCCTGATCTCCTTGATCTGGAGACACCTTGCAGTTAAAGGTAAATAATGTGTGGTTGAATGGCTACTTGTCTGCCAGAAAGTTGGCTTTTTTAAAGGTCCAAAAAGATCTAATGGTGAAGCTGCAATTTGCAAAAGAGGACTCCTCTGCTCACCCCCTCCCTCTTCCCAGTGTGTGGGTCAGGGTTAGAAAACTACGGTGGCCTTCAAGAACATTAGTCTGCTTTGTTTGCATTGTAAGCTTGTTCTTTAAAACACCAAACACACACTATGTGAAGTGATTGCATTCTTTAAAAAAAAAATGTTTTTGTATAGTTTATTAAATGCTTGCTAATAAACCCTCCTAAATACACATTGGAGCTTTAGTTCACTGTCTACCATTTTACAGAAGCTTTACTATGGATAAAAGTGTCTACCAAATAGTAAATGTGATGTAATGATTAAACTGTGTATAACACTTTGTCTACCCAGCTTTACCTCCTGTCTGAATCAGAGTTCCTGACTCGTCTGTGAACCAGCCAAAAACATCTGAGCAAACATCTTGACACAACCGGGAATGCCATCACTTAGGATATATAAAAATGAATGACAAGGACTGCCCTCCTGAACCTGTGAAGTAGTTGCATCATCACTTTGAGATGGAATGTGCAGCAGGCCCTTAGGCAACTCAAGCTTAGCAAAATGTATTAATTCCCAGGGTAGGGGCACATTCATCCTTAGAAAGAACTTAAGTAGGTGTTTATGCAAATATCTTAGGAGGTTGAAGTGACAGATCTGTGTCACTGCGACCTGGTGAGGTTGCCACTAAATTCAATTAGACTCTCCACACATGATGTAAGGCCCTCAGGTAGTAAAGGTGATTCATTCATTCCTCCTGTAAACCCTGGCACATCTCATCCAGATTTGGATAATGTGGAGAAATAAGTGTTCCACTGTGTGTTCGTCATGCATGCAGTGAGTTGCATCTACTCCTGCAGGTTTACAAAATATCCCAATAATTTAGCTCTATTCTATTGTTAAAGTGTGAATGCTTACTGTTGTAAGTTACATACACCCGTACAAATATGAATACATATAATATAACTGGAATTTAGAATATTCTCTACACTTTTTATAGACAGTATAATATAGTATACATTTATACATACACCAGCATTTCACATCCCCCCACGCATTGGTGTAATGGGAGATGGGCTATCTTCCATTTGTACTCCCTATAGGCAGGTTGATGTAACATAACATCATAATAAATACAGTATATAGGTAATAGCCACACCTGTGTTATGTTTGGCCACAATAATAAATCCCAAAAAACTTAGTGCCAACAAAATAAAATGCCATCAATATTTGTACATTCAGGTATAAAGTGCAACACAGACTGCATTGTTACAGCACTTTTTTTTTTATTTGTGTGTTGAAACATTGCACATGATGGATTTACCTGTACTCAGACATGGTTAGTCCTTATCTAATTGTTCACATGTTTTGACTATTCTAACATTCATTCCACATGGTGGGAATGCAAGATTTTGCACTAACATTACATACTTTGTTTTACGTATTGGTTGACGGAGGCAAGGTGGACAGCTGCAAATTATTGGAGTATGGCTGAATACTCCAATGAGTTTTGATGGGATAAATACCAGCAGCTGAGTAGCAGAGCAATGGGAGTTGTGCAAGATGTGCAAGAAGTTTGGTAATTTCTCAGAATTCCAGAGGGGGCAATAGATGTTCCATATCTGAGCTTTGGGCTGAATCCCAATACCACCCCTTAGCCCTCCCCCTTCCCCCTACCCCTTGTTTTTGCGCGTTCATGTGAGGGGTAGTGCTGTCTCATTTCTCATAAGGGTTAAGGGGTAGGGCCAAGCCGTAGGGCTACGTAGCCCTCGAAACGAAGCTTCCTCAGGACCACACTTGAAACGGAGGGCTTTGAGGAATTTCGCAGCTTCCGCCGCGTCACCTGTCAGCGAAGTTTGAAAGCTGGCCGTTAAAGACTCGCACAAATATATTTTCAGTATTTTAAGGGGTGGTATTGGGATTCAGCCTTACTATATCCAGTCTTCAAAATATTGATGCATAAAAAGGAATTAAACAAAAAGTATTCCACTCCCTGAAACTTTGATCTTCATATTATAATAAATATATATATATATATATATATATATAATACCCCATGACACCCTGTTCCACATTCATGAGGTTCAAGGAAACATGGCCAACCCTAAATCATTAAAGAACACCTGGGTAGTGTATTTCTAACTATGTCTATTACTGTGTCATTATGCAAAGACATGGGGTTTTCTTTCCCAGTGTAAATGAGCATGCATCCAGGAGCTTCTGAACCAATGTGATCCTGACCTTGTTTTCTATTAATTGGTCTTTATGAAGCTTGATCACATGTACTGAGAGTGGATGTGCCACAGTGTTTGCAGACAGAACAAGTCTTGCTCTTTAGTTCCACACCCTGCTGTGGAACGGAATGACCCTCTTCATTTCATTGTGGCAGCTCACTGGCTTTCCTAACAGTGTATGCCTCCAGGTACATTCTATGACATTCTTAGATCCTTCCCAATGGGATGCAAAGCCTATTGGCTCACCGTGCCAACTGTAGCTCTATTTCCATACCTACCCATACATTTTCTTTTTTGGTAGGGGAGCACGTTTTCTCAAAGTTTCTTGGATCCAGACCAAATGGAACTGGCTTTCTTTGACCGGTTTTATTTTTGAGATGTTAAATGTGTGATGTATCCTCATGGATTAAGGGAGATGGAGATGGACTGCAGCGGGGGTGATGACCTTATTAATGGAGAATGGCCGCACAAACTAAGGGGCCAGCTTCCTCGACTCCATCTGGAGGGGAAGGTCACAGGTGGACAACCATACCCTTTGTCCAGGTGTGTTGCGGGGTGCAGGAGTCTGGTGTTTGTTGGCACTTTTTTGGTACAGGTTAGATGTTTTCAGGAGAGAAGAGTGGGGCGGTAACCAGGTGCGGCGACAGCGGCGGATGAAAGTCTGGACAGACGGAACACTGGCTTCTCTCTCCTGCTTGGCAAACAGTGGTGGTTGGTATCCAAGCGAGCATTGAAAAGGTGCCAGACCTGTAGCAGAGCTTAGGAGGGTGTTTGTACCAAGAGGACAGATTCTGTGAGGTTATGCAGCGTAGGGCAGTTTCCATTTCTTGGTTCATTCGTTCGGTTTGGCCATTGGATTGTGGGTGATATCCCAGAGGACAGGCTGACCTTGGCCCCCAACAACTGGAAAAATTCTGTCCAAAAATGGGAGGTGAATTGCGGCCCCCTATCCAACACTATGTCGCAGGGGAGACCGTACAGGTGAAAACACGATAAAGCATTAGCTCAGCCGTTTCTTTGGCTGAAGGTAACTTCTGTGGTGGAGAAATCGCAGGTGGTTGCTGGACCTGGACGAGCTGTTGGAACTGCCCGCTCAGAGACTCCAGCTGTCCAATGATTGCTGGAGTGCTTCAGCCTTGGCGGCAAGTTGTCGCTCTGGATGCTGAATAGCAGTGGCGTGCGCTACTACCTCATACTGCAGCTTCTCATACTGCGGCTGGGT